>NC_064670.1:33717494-34026585 GCF_943734685.1 Anopheles coluzzii | reverse complement strand
AACGGCAAATGGTACGAGGCGAACACCGAAATACTTTCCTTGTTTGTCTCTCTTTTTTGTGTTTGCCAGCATGATCCATTGCAAGCTCAAACGAACTGTGTTATATTGTTATCGATTTGATTACCAGCGCTTGATTACAGCAGAACGTTGCAGACACCACTACACCAGTACTACTGCGTTCCCTTCCGTTGTTTCACGCTTCCGTGCGTTGTAATGTAAGTTGTCTTTCTTCTGCTTCCCCCCATCAGCAACGACCCATCGTAAGCATCTTACCCTGGACCACCGTCGTGTATTGGACGTACAAAGTAAGCACACAGACAATTGCAACGAGAAGGGCGGAGAGAAATGACTACTTCCTCACTTTAATCCTCTCAACCCGAAGCGCATTCCGATACATTAGATGCCCGTGTGTCCCTTAATCTTGACCGATGGGTCACCCTCAACCGTGGAAAGGATTGTGATATGGTTGCAGCAATACGGTAGCATCTGCTCTGCAGCATTTCGAGCAAACCCTGCTTCTTCCCTGTTCCCAGAAGTGCTCCCGACCAGCGGCAGATTGAAACGAAACGCTGCTTGGACGTCGATTGTAAAAAGGGCAGCAATGATGGGAGCCCTCGGTTCCGGCAGCAGTTGATAGGAATGTGGAGAGTGTAATGAGGTTACCATGCCCGCACCATATCTCCGTCCTCCGGGCAGGAGAGTGATCGGTTCGGTACGTGAAAAACGATCCAGCACGTGATGCCAGGCTCAGCTTGCCAGTCTGTCCTGTGTGTACTGTTGTTGTCCGCGCTGTCTCCTCCTTCCCACCCGGCACATTCGTAATAATAAAGTTGTTTGCTAATGGACACCTTCCCCCGAGAAGAAGCTCGGAGAATTGATTGTGTGCCATACGTGTTTGCTTTCTCTGCCCGATGTCTCGTTGATTCGACAGCCCCCGTTATCCCATTGGACTGTTCTTTCCTTTTCCCCCTTTAAAGGGCTCTATGTCTTCGTCTTTCGAATTTGTTACCGTAGTAGTTGTGCCGTTTTCGACCCCAGACCGAAGATAGCAATACTTTCCACCCAAATCTCTCCCAGAAGAAGCAATTCCCAAGGATAAAAGAGATTACGACATGATAGTTAATATTATTTTCCATCTCTTTCTTTCTCTCTCTCGTTCCCTCTAAACGCTTCCACCGCTTCGAACAGATTGGCAACATGCCCAGCAGCCGGAACTCGCTGTCGCCCAACCTTACCACCGACGTGGTGGTGATGCTGGAGAACAATCTCAACGGGCGGCCCCGGTGCTACACGACGTCCGCCACGACCCTGGCCACGAACGTGGTGTCCAGCAACTCGACGGTGACGGAGAACAGCTTCAAGATACCGCTGATCAGCATTGACAGGCCGGACCGGTACGGCCCACCGCCACCGACCAGTCCCAGCCCGAGCGGGGACAGCTGCATCAGTATGGAGCAGGCAACGAACGCACTGTCGAACGGTGGTAGTGGCAATATCACGCAACAAAGTAATGTTAATGTTAATAATAATAATAATAATAGTACGGTGTGCAACAATAGAAACTATGAGAGTGCGACCGTTTCCCCTGCCCCGACGCCGGACGGCGAACCGTCTCCATCGTCCCCGCTGCTCGTGCTGCCAGCCATTTCGATAGTGCTGCAGGAGGACCACCACAACGAAGCAAGTGCTACCACCGAACCGAACCAGCCGGATGACCCATCGCTCCGGGAGGCAAACCCGCCCGACCAGGGTGGGGCCACCCCGCCAACGTTCCACTATCAGCCGAACCTGCTGGTGCAACAGCGGTGCGGCGAGATGGAGGAAGCGGTCGTGCTGCTGACCGAGACGAAGCGTGAAACGTGCATTTAACAGTACTGCAGCTAGCAGGGCACAGTGAGCCGACACTGGGAAGAGAGTGTAAGGCGTGATAAGGGAGAGAGAGAAGGGGGTTGATACGCAGACTTGAAGGTGCGCGCAAGTACTTGGTGTCGCAGTCTCCTTCCCCGAAACACGTGTCACCGGCAAACACCCAAAGAAAGTGGACAAGAAACGGTCATGGCGACGAGAGTTTAGATTTGTAAAGAAAAAAAAAGGAATACACACACAAGAAAGTGATGGTACACCACGTTCTACCGTAGTACGTACGGAGAAACCAATCGATCGAAGCAAAGGTAGCGCGTGGCTAACGAAGCCAGAAGCGGGACAGGGAATCCGTGTGATCGATGTGCAGAAAATCCTTCCCCCATTTGCCCGACGTACAACAATGTGATGATGAGCTTACTATAGAGAAATATCCTGTAGCTGTCTTCTGATTTATTTTTCTTCTTTTTTTTTTGTTTGAATCTAATCTTCCCAAGACGTTGATGAATAAGGGTAACAGTTCTCGGTTTAACCGGAAGCACCGGGTGTAAGGAGGGATAATAAAAAAAAAACTAGCCAAACAGAGTGTGTATAAAGTGAAGTGTTACATTAGGATATAATAAAGTAGCGAATAGAGAGAGGGAGAGAGAGAGAGAGAGAGAGAGAAAAGGAGGGAGAGAGAATGTAGGTGAAAATAAAAGAGGAAACCCCCATGGAAACGTAACGAGTGATGGAAACGAATGGTACAAAATGCAGTTAATATCCATTTAAAACACACACACACTAAACAACTAATCTTTAACAGAAACGAAGTGTTAGTGTCTCACCCTCCTGTCCAGATTATTTGATTTAACAGATGGATTTAATATGATTCTTTAACACACAAATTATTAGTGCATTTTTCCATTAAAATGTTGGTTAATTTTATCCGCTCTTGTGGCCGCAAAAGCATTGAACCAAAAACACATAGACACCCACAGTTCCCGTGTTGTTTTCCACTTCCGGTTCGGTTGTGACGCACGCGGTGCCTGTATTGTACCTTCCCAACAGCATTGGAGATAAGTGGACCGTTAGTGGACAAACAGCGATAAGAAGCAGGCAGAGTGGAGGGGAGAGGATTAGCGGCTTTAAATGATGACGGACCGGGCACAGGGGATGAGGGCTGAGCGCACGTTGCTGTGGATGTGGATACAAACAATTCCGGAAGTACATGCTCACTCTCTCTCGCTCTCTCCTTCTCGAAAAGAACAAAGCAAAACGAAAGTAAATCCCCCCAGAATTCGGTCGAAACGAGGGTGCAGCAACGAGAGAGCAAAAAACTGAACACACCTACATAATACACTCCCAGGAACACTTACACATTTACACAAACACACGCAATCCAGAACGGGTACAGAGATCTTCGAAGGATATGTTTGTTGTAATATGAGAAGAAGATAAATAAAAAGTTTAAGATGATTGTAAACTTTTTCGTTTGTCGGCTCGGTTTGTCTCGCCGCCTTCTGCTTTTACGTTATTTTGGAGGAATGGTGCTTCCGGTGGCTAATTTCCTGCACGTGGTTTGCATGTTTGCTGGGCTGCGCCCTCCTGATTTCTTCTTCGATGGTGGATTTAGAGGATGGAAACTTTTTGGTCAAAGTTTAACGCGTGCAGGAGTAGAAGAAACGTTTCCGAAACGTGCACGGCCGAGTGGACGTGCCCGGGGAAGACAGGCACAAAACAACATAAATCCACCGAAAAGAGGCAACCTAAAGGCAGCGTGAAGATAAGGAGCAACATCGTACCCCTGGGGGGGGGGGGGGGGGGGGCTGAGGCCAACTTTATTCATATCCGGCCATAGGGTCTATAGGGCGTCTCTGTGTTTGTGGTGAGTGGTGTCATAACTTTTCCGGCCCTCCGGGAGGGAAAAATCGCGTACTACCCAACCCAACCCATAGTGTGGTCATCCGTCACGTGGCGGTGAGATGATTTGGTCTTTTATATGGCGGAAGTTTTTGAAAAAGGACCAGCTGAGTGGCTACGCGAGTGAACATGATTGGTAATGGACGGTTGATAAGAGCAGCGTATGGTTGCTGTTTCCGTTCGAAGCACACTTCATTACACCGGGAACAAATTGGTTTAGTGATGCGATCGTGGATGAGAACGCTTTTCTTTTCTCTCCCTCTTCTTTTGTTACCATTTTCACACATCATGACGCCTTTATATGAAGTGAATTGGATGGGATATAATTAAATTACCAAAAACATTACTGATCAAACGGAATTGGATTTTTTTTGTAATACATACAGTGAAGATCTTATCTTTTCGACGCTAACAACGCACCTTTATTGGTTTCAGTTTCTGTTGTAATTTTACATAAAATCACACATTTTAAGCATAACCATGGCAAAAAAACAGGTTTAAATTGTTTGAATCATTTCAAACGTTTGTTTTGTTTACCTTTGTTTTGTTTTTATGACGATCTCTGATCCAACGGTAACACCAAAATCCAAAACCCAAACACCACAAATAAATCTTTACGCACCAACGGTTTGCGTTTGCTGCCACTAGAAATTGCAACAGCATTGGACATCGCAAAACAAGCTTAAATTGGTTGACACATTGCCTGTTCATCTACGATCAGCTTACTTGCAATACTGTAATGGAAACGAACCCAAACCATCTATTACGAGTGGATAAAGATAAAGAGAAAAGAACAAAACTCAGGAACGTAAAAAAAGCGAGAAGAAAACACAGGAAACAGGTACTAATCTAGCAAAGATCGTACGTGGCGGCCGCCAAAGACTGCACCCCTCGGGCTCCTCTATCCTCTGGATGCTACAAGCTGTAGCTGTACATTTGGCCGCTCACCGTTGTGCTTTACCGCGTGGAACTGGTCAACGTTCTCGAGTGCAAACTGGAACGATGGCAGCCCGTAGCCGCTGTCATGCTGTTGGCCACTGGCCAACGATTCCCGCCGACTGGCACGATACTTTGGTCCGAGAGCGACAATTGCATCCTGCAGCCCTAGCTCGGCGGCGGCGAGGAAATACTTCTTCGCCATCGAGCGACTCGGACGCAAACCAGCAAAACCGCGTGCATGAAAGACGCCAACGTTGTAGATCGCTTGCGGGTGTCCCTGCTTCGCTGCCAGCTGGTAGCATTCCAAGGCCTACAAACGTTACCGTACATTGTGGGGTGTATTATAATAAAATAAATTAACCATTGTTAGGAGCATCATTACTCACCATAGCCATGTCCTTCGGGATGCCGTAGCCCTGCTCGTAGCAGATGCCGAGATTGAACGCGGCCCCCGCGTGCTGATGGCTCGTGCCCAGCTTCAGATGGGAAACGGCTGAAGCATACTCGCCCAGCTCCAGATTCCGGCAGCCTAGCTGATACTCAATCTCTCCCAGCACCGAGACCAAGTGTTTGAAAGCCCCTTCGACCGTTTCCGGCTGTTCCACGGGTTTCGTTGGTACGTCCGCCACCGGATCAGTGCTACGCTGCGAGACAAACTCCTCGTGCAGTGCATTAACCGTCGGTTTTGTTTCGTTGTTTACTTGAAAAACGAAACGCTGCACCTCACCCCGATGTCTGTCGGTGTAGTCCACAAAGTCGTGCCCATCGCGAGGGATGAACGGTGCAAACAGCTGTACCAGAGAGTTCCCCTGCTGCTGCCTTCCCGCCACCGTAGATCCATCCGTGATCGATGGATTAGGATACGGTGCTGTAAGGCTTCTGCTGGAGCGCAGCCCAAAGTACTGCGCCAGAGCCTCGCAATGACGGGCCGAAAGTTTACGCTGCTCAGCCGCCGCATGAAGCAGCTGGGAAGGGGTGCAGCGGGACGGATGATCAAACGGCTGGGTGCGACGATAAAGACAGAGCAGCTGGCTGGTGTACCAGCCACAGATAATGGCACTGGTCTGTGGAAAGAGGAATAAAAAGCCAAGCGCAAAATAACTCAGATAAGCATCTTATCATTAGGTGATTGCGAATTTGTTTACATTTAGATGGGCGCCTTTTTGTTCCCGTTTTGTAGAAGCTTTCCGGGTAGGCTTGCCCTATCGCAATGAGTCAGCAGGATGGATCGAACTTACCCATGTTATTGCCCCAAGCCAGGAGTGCTCGAACGGTGTCTGGGGATACTCCTTCCGCCGGGTGCCCTCCCGATCGGACTGGTTCGAACCCGTGCCATACTCCTGCTGCGTCCGATCGCCGAGCTCGTTCGGGCGGGCAACGTAAAGCAAACAGTAGCGCCGACCGTTTGCTTCATGTTGCCCTTGTGCTCCTGTACCGTCTTCCGGCGGGTTTTCACCGCAGAACCGCTCTCCTGCACCACAGTTCCAGGTGCGCCGTACCTCTAGTACATGGGCAGTCTTGTCGTACACATCGCGTATACGACGGGAAACATATTTCCACATCGCTTGCTGCGCTCACTGCTGCATCGACGGTAAGTGGTAACCGTGCCGGGCCCAAACTGTATGGTAGAGATAAGTTTTGCGGTCCGGAAAGTGATGTAAAACTTTGCTGAAAAAGAGACTTGTTGTGGAGCCAGCGGAGAAAAACAAACGCGAAATATGTCTGTTTTTCTTTCTCCCCGTCGTGGTGGCCTAGCGCTTTGACGTTTGTACGGGCTGGCCACACGTGATAACCGGTTGGACATCACGGTGGAACGCGTTCTTTAGTCGAAATTATTAGCTAGCTTATTTTTTTGTTAGATAAATCATTCTAATAAAATCGTGAACTAAATTTAAAACAAGAGATTCTATTTGCTTTAAGTAAAAAATATTAAAAAAAAAATGTTATAAACTGGCTGCGTACTTTATTTTCCACGTTTGACAGTACCCCTACCGATTCGCGACGCACAGCTGTCAAACACAAACGAAGCGTCCGGAAAAGTGGACGTGCTTGCAAAACAAAACTAATTCCGCCGTATTTCATTGAGAAAATACAAATATGGGCCACGATACAGAGTCAGATGGGTCAGGTAAGTGAAGTACAAATCCTTAGTGGGCAATTTGTGCGGAAAATTGATTGGTTTGTTTCGCCCGTTGGCTCCAGGCTCGGAGTCTGGTTCGAGTCGTGGTAGCCCGAGCCGAAGTCGCAGTAACAGCAGAAGCCGGAGTCGAAGCGGAACACCGCAAGTAGCGCCTACACCGGGTTTTTCCCTGGAGCATCATGATTCTCCGTAAGTCTTTCTGCTCAGTGCCTTTTATAACACCCATACTTTACTACTGACCTTTGATTGCAGATCCAACTCGCCCCCTCAGCGTTCACGTTCTGGTACACCGACGCAGAACAGAAGTCGATCGAATTCGGCCGGTTCACAGCGTTCCCGGTCCGGTTCCGGTGCCCGGTCACGTTCCGGAAGCCGGTCGGCCACTCCGGGCAGTGCACAGAAACGGCATAGTCGATCGCGCAGCGGTTCTGGTTCGCCTGCCGGTTCGCACCGGTCTGGTTCCGGTTCGAGACACTCGCGGTCTCGCTCTCGCTCCCGCTCGCAGGGCTCTGGCAGTGGCCGTTCACGCAGCGGCACACCACAAAATCGTTCCGGCAGTGGAACACCAGTCAACAGATCCCGGAGCGGCACACCTGCATCCGGTTCGCCTGGTTCCCCTGCGCGTAAATCCCGCTCACGTTCCCGTTCGGCTCGTTCCGGTTCAGCACGCAGTCGTTCCGGATCGGTACAGTCACCGGTGAATGAAAAGCGAAAGCGTGCGGTGCTCAGCGATTCGGATTCCGATGAGGGTGCAAAAATGGAGGCGAAAAAGAAAAACAAACTCATCGACACAGATTCGGACGAAGAGGCAGGACCGGTGAAGGATAGTGGTGCGAAGGGCAAAGATGTCACTGCCGATGCACTGTTTGGTGACGCTGATGATATCAGCTCGGACGAGGGCGCCGGGGGAGAGTCCGGTCGGGAGCGGGACGAATTGGACGACCTGGAAGACGAACAGCGCAAGGAGGAACAATCTAGAAATCGCTCTAGATCACGTAGCCGTAGCCGCAGTAGAAGCCGGGACAGCGATCGCCGGTCATCGGACGAGGAAGGCAATCGGGACCGGCTGGCCCGCTGGGAGGAACCGAAAGAGCCGGAACCGGAACCGGAACCAATCCCCGAGACCCGCATCGATGTGGAGATTCCACGTATCGTGACCGATCTGGGGCGAGACATTCACTTCGTCAAGCTGCCCAACTTCTTGTCCGTCGAGACGCGCCCGTTCGATGTGGACACGTACGAGGATGAAATCGACGAGGAGGAAACGCTCGACGAGGAAGGTCGGCAGCGGTTGAAGCTGAAGGTGGAGAACACAATCCGCTGGAGGAACAATTTCGACCGGCAGGGCAATGCGCTGCGCGAAACGAACGCTCGGTTTGTGAAGTGGTCCGATGGCAGCATGAGTTTGCACCTTGGGTCGGAAATTTTCGACGTGTACAAACAGCCGCTGCAGGGTGACCACAACCATCTGTTCATCCGACAGGGTACGGGTTTGCAGGGCCAGTCCGTGTTCCGCACCAAGCTTACCTTCCGGCCGCACTCGACCGAATCGTTCACCCATCAGAAGATGCTCATCTCGTTGGCCGATCGGTCGCAGAAAACGTCCGGCATCAAGATCCTCACGCAGGTCGGGTTCGATCCCGACGCGGACCGCAAACAGAACCTCAAGAAGGAGGAGGAAAAGCTGCGCATGGCGATGCGGGCGAAGCAAACCTCTTCCTCGAAGCCGAAGCGAGGCCGGGACTCGGGCGCTGGAATCGCTGGGAATGCGTACCACCACGACGAAGGTTCGGATGACGAGGGCGGCATATCGATTGCCGCTATCAAGAACAAATTTAAGGGTGACAAGGGGAAAGGAAGCGGTGCGAAAGGAAATGCGGGCATCTACTCGTCGGACGAGGAGGGCTCGGACGTGGAGACGGGCCGACGCAAGAAGAACATTGACAAGAAGAAGGCGCTCAAATCGTTGGCCGACTCGGACGACAGTGAGGCCGGGTCAGGCTCGGAGGGTTCGCGCGGAACGCGGTCACGATCCAATTCCGGGTCCGGATCGGGGTCGGGCGATGAAGGGTCGGGTAGCGAGAAGAGCGCCGAGGGCGGAAATCGTTCCGAAGGGGACAGTGACGAGTAGGTATGATAGGGATTGCTGTACATTTCTATTGAAACTTTATTTACCATAACTGATACAAAAAAAAGAAATAAAATTAACATTTAGTTTTACCAGTTAAGTTCCTCATCTTTGGTTTTAGGTAATCTTTCCGAAGAAAAGATCCCACTCCTCCAGACGGACAACGTGCATACGACACGCGCCATTGCCGTTAGCGTCCGACTATTGTACTAATGACGCTTTATCGCCATAGCAATCTGTTGATGCACGATAAACATTCTTGCCGCACGCAGCAACCCATGGCACAAACGAATAGAGCGAACGAAACGTTAACAACAGTCGTTACTTGCCAACACATGGACAAAGAAGACACTCTGTGGCACAATCGTGTCATGCGTTCGGAACGGACTGACCGCGAGCATGTGCTTTATTAGGTTTAAACGTGTTTAATTAGTATGTAAAGTGTTTACAAAGTTGATCGAATGATCGTATAGTTTAGAAGAAGAAAAAAAAGCCCTGTTAAAACGAGAAGAAATGTTGTTCTCATCGATACCTTCACTGCCGCAACTGTTCGAGAATGTGGCCTCGGACCGGGTGCTATTCCGGCGAACTAGAATGTGAGTAGAGTATTTTTTTTTAATTTTTGCAGTCTAAATTCAATACTGGGAGAGGGTTTGTTGGAGGATTTCATTAGTTTTTTTATGTAAAGGTAAAAATTTCCAAAGTCATTAACTAACCTACCTCGACTACTCGGTTTCAATGTTAACCCCAAATTGGGACAGGTTAATGTACTGGCAGTAAGTGGGTCAAGTATATTGATAGACAACGATCCGTGCTACGATGAGCTTTTCGATACGGAAGCATCAAAAAGGCACCCCCACAACCCACAACTCCCTTCCGGCGATGTGGATAATGATTGATTAGCATGATTCGTTAATGGATTCGATTTGTTTGCTACTTATGGGTTGTGAGACCTCAAAATTGGGTAAAGTTTCTTGACATGCAATACAGCTGTTGTTAAGTTTCTTTTCTGTGTTCTGAGTGTGTAAAATGTACCTAGTCCGTATGAACGGATCAACTCGTTTTTATTGGGTTTTTCAATGTTACTTTTATGACTGTTTTCATGGTTTAACATTTCTCAGTTAAGTTCTATCAAACGCTTGTTCATTTATATTACTTTGTTTAATATTGTGAGTTTCTTTTATTCCCTCTGTTTATCTCTTCCTCGCATTATCACTTTCTTCATATTTCACTTCTATTGTTGTTATTTTTACATCTTGAATGGTTTAATAATATTTACTTACAATTCAATTATTGAATCTCAATGTGAAAAGCTACAAAAACATATTTATAAAAAAAAACAGAAAATCTTTTTAATGACACTTATGTACAATTTTGCACAACTTCAATATAAAAAAGGTATAATTGTATAAAATGTGAACAACTTACATTTAATAATTATGGAAAAGGTGGTCAACACATTTGGTGTTGACAAAAACATTACCATTAAATCAATTGATTTTTTGCTCATTTGCATGCACGTACCGTACCCAACATTGAATTTATTTAATACGTTGCTGGAATTTGACAACATCTTAATCAAATGAAAATTTTAACCAACTTTACAAGACAATGACATACCTTTTTTATATCCTAAAGTGTTCAAATATTGTTCTTCATTTTAATAGCTAGTACAGGCAAAATGCTTTTAAATGCACCTTCTTCAGTTCATTGGTAAATATTTAAAATGCCGTCATGGGCTTTCCGATCGCCATTGACTCCATTGACCGCGCAAACATGCAACACTGTCTAGAGTGCATGTCCTGCAAGTCCTGCCCTCGATGGTGGTCAGTTTGTCTAAGACTTGCCATAGACATAAAATCATACTCACACATACATTCATGCATAATGCACCCTGTGTCAGCCGATGCCGCGGTCCGTCCCTTTAAACGGGAACTAACTGACCGTCAGTCAGTCGGCTGCCGGTGCTTGAAATCTGCGCATGTCCTTGCATTCAGTCAAGTGTCAATGTGCTCACCGTCGTCCACAAAGTTGGGAGGCACGTCCATGCGAAGATGCAAAGATTGGGTTATCTTCCGGCTTGCGCCCTTTCTACGCATCACAAGTGTTTGACTGTTAGTTAAAGGCGATCCGTAGTTATCCCCCGGTATTTTGGGCGGAGATTTTCATCGAACAGCATATATCAACCGCTTCCGGTGCTCAGAGTGTGTGTTGTGTCGGTAGTAGTCGCTCTGCTACGTTTGCTTCCAATTTACTCGCATTATTTGCATACATTCTGCACCATTATTTGTGGTTCCGTGAGCCGTGACCGCTAATTCAATGAGAAAATGAATCGTGGGCGATAAAGGTTTCTTGCTGCTTGCGTCGTCTAACGCTTTAATTGAGTCGAATGCACAATCTGCTGCTGCTCCATACCGTGTTGTGATGCTGGATGCTGAGCTAGTGGGTGAACAAAAACGACAAAGAATGTGTGCTTGCTCTAGTGAGGAATTGATGTGACAAAGAGCGCCGATTCCTTTTGCTTCCTTGGTAATGTTTAGAGTTGTTAGTTGTGATACAGTAGCGTAAAGCTCACCCTACGTGGATGAAAAGGCTGATGCAGATGTGCAGAATGTGTGTGTCTTAAGTGGTGTAATAAGAAAAGCCTCATACTATACGCGCGATAAGCAATTTTTGCACCGCACCAATACTCCTCTGGAATCGATTTTTACGTTCCAGTCCAGGCACGAACGGCACCCACTGCTGCCAGGCGGATGTGTACTACTTCCTCTACTTCTCCAAAGCTAAACATTAGTGCCAAAGCCCACTATCCCAGTGTCGTCATACCACCACCCACCGCCACGCGTATCCTTTTGGTACTATTTTTGGTTGCGCATTGTTGTGCTTCGCTGTGTGTGTGTGAGTGGTGTTTGTTTGGCTGTGTGGTGGTCTGCCAGGATGAGACGAGACGAAACGTACAGACGGATCACGCGGGAGAAGGTGGTGGTGCGAGGAAACACCACCATCCGGACGCTGGATTCAACAGTTTCCTTTCTGCCAATCGTGGAATCGTGAGTATTGAGTTTAGGGAAGGGTGGGTGGGTGGTACCGCCTCTTGGGAAATGTCTAAAAATGGGAATTATTTATTGAATGGGAATGCTTCCCCTATGGAGGCTTGTAATGCTGGAAGGAATTTCAACCAGTAAAACATACTTTTTTCTCATTATTTTTGTTTTTTTTTCACTAAGCAATAGAAGATATTCTTCACAACTCTATGAAAAAATCATGCTGGCACATGTTATAAATGATTGAAGTGGTAGAAACAGTTGGATTTCGCGAGCAATTCCCTAATTTCATTATTTATTAATGGTACGTGATCCTTACTTCTTATTCTTTGTACGTATCTAGAGGAAGTAGTATGTTCCAGTGATTGATCAGTGTTTAGTTTGAATTAAGAAAAAAAAGATCAATTTTCTCCCTTGAATATAGAACATAATAATAACATAACAATTTTGTCTCTTTCATCTATAAGGGACAACTACAAAATCAACTTTGGGTAAATTGTACTGATTTGACACATAGATCCCGACGTTCAATGTAAACTGCCGCAATAATACAAATTAATACTGTAAAAAAAAAATAAAAAAATATTGGTGATGCTCTATAATAAATCATTAGCATCATTTGCTTTCATAATTCCCCACATTTTGAGGTACTTTGAGTAAAAAAGGGAATTTCTCAAGTTCCTTTGTTGAACTCAACATACAGTTTTCTGTTGTTCTTTTTTTTTTTAAATGCAAATATAAGAAAAGAAAGGCTCAAAAACTACCTCCCACGGCGCTGTTAACGACGTTGTTGGGTTGCTCTTAGCACAGGACAGACATGTAAATAGGAACGAGTCTATACGAGGCTTGAACTTGAACGCAGGACGGAAATATTTGCTGGCTTGACACAACTTGACGACTGTATCACGAGACCTGATAATCCTATTTTTAGTAACATATGATTAAATCAGCCATCTATTGAGCTATTCAGATCGTTGAATACATTAACACAACTGACGATGATATTGTTTGGGGTTTATTGTTCTCATTTCGGGACTATCATCTTTTAGCGTAAGTAAACGAGCAGCTCAGAAGTAGATGGCTCTGCATTGGCCTCTTAAGTTATAACAGGAATGATCAGTTAAATTGATTTTTTGTTTTAATTTTCCACCTTGGGTCTTATACAGGTACGACTAGCCTGGGTAATTGTAAACCCCTTTCTGGTTGCTTAGGTTTTCACTTATACACTTTTCACTGTATTATGTAGCAAAATTGGGAATAACTTCTTTGAAAAAGTTATATAGTCAAATGTAGGACAAGGACTCATAATCTTTGATTAACATTGTTGCTGTGTTGCATACTTTTATCCTTGGTGATTTAACACGTGCTATTGATAAAATTAGCATATATTCTATCTCGTTTCCTCATCTTTTCTTTATCTTATCATTGCGTACAATCATAAAAAAACACATCTTTACATTTAAATATTATAATTAGTTTGTATTCTGTACGTTGCTTTTGTGCTGCCCAAGGGCCACAAACCACAACTGCCCTACTATTCCCACACCCACTGCTGACCCGCTTTAGCCAAGCGAAAAGTGCGTCACGGTTTGCAGGACAAACAAATGGCCAAACAATTGCATGAACCAAAATCCCGCATTTCACCTCTTAACCGTATTAACTCATCCCACAATCACAACCACCACCACCACCGCCGCGAGTCCCAAGTATCACGTTCGCTCCACATTGCCTCCACCGTGCTCATTCTTGATTGGAGACGGCCAAGGGGTCCACTTAAAAGTAGTCCCTGGCCGGTACACCGCCCAATCGATAGCAACGTTACTGCTCCACCACCAGCAGACTTCAAGCAACACACAGCGCCCGGTTTTGTTTGCCTTCTTTTGTCGCAGAACGCGTGTCTTGAATCTCCATCAGCTATAAAGCTGGGGGTAACACATTCACACGAACAAAGTCCTCGGGGAGAATTGGCGCGGTCCTAGCCCCGGGCGGGGTAGTGGAGGTCTTGGAATGTTTTAACTGCACGCACAATGGCGCCCGATGGGGGTGTTTTTCGCTGGTGAGTTTGTGTTTAAGATGGCGCTAGAATGGCCAGTAAATAGAGTGGTAGGTATGGGGTCACAGTCACAGAGGAGCAGGTGGCGTTAGTACATACCCGATAGAATTCATTAGGCCTTTGGGCGTACGGACGCAAACGGTAACAGTAGAGGTGCCTTTGCTGACCAAAGTGGCGTTTCTTCTCCGTTCTAAAAAAGCTTCGGCTAACGCGTCTGTGGACCTATGAGCCTTGGTGGTGTTTCTTGTGGTGTTCTATTCGTGAACACGCGACTTCATCTAAGCGCTAGGACCATGGGGTGGAAAAAGGAGGCCCCGTTTCAATCCTCGAGAGGTTCTTTTGCCTACAGTTCTTCCCATTTCCTACCAGCACGAACGCCAAGAAGTAAATAATAGCTCGGACGTCGGTCGTCCAGCTGCTTATTCATGTCCGTTTGCGTGTCACCCGAGTCACACTCACACACAGCTACACATTTCGTCCTGAATTCGAGGGCGGAGGAACGTGGGACAGGGAGGACAGGTGCGGCAATGATTGACTTCACACGTTTGCTCCCTTTGCTATGTGCACCGCTCTCCACCGACCAGGGGAGAGCATAGATCAAGCCGTGAAGGTGGAGAAGGACCGGAGGTGGTCGAATTGGTCGTTTGCGGTCAAGTTGGGTCCTCACTAGCGCCGAACGTCCACAGTCCAGCAAGGCTCAGTTGCTGTTTGGTCGTGGTCGGGTTCGGTCGCAGTCGCGGTTAACCACCACCGCTACCATCTCACTCCAATGGCACTGTGTGAGTGAGCCTCTAATAGTGGGTTGCGCTAGAGGCGCTAGTGTCCTTTTAGCTGGTACAACATTCAGTGGCTTTTGGTAGCAGGGTGATTGATTCGAGTGAATGTAACGTGGGGCAAATCGCCTCCAATTAAGCTTGGTGAAAGTGATTTTTTAAAGGTTACAGTGAAGAGAGACGGCCGAAGTAAGCAGGGGTTAAGGGAGGAGGAACCGTTTGGTCCATTTGGTGGGTTTGTTTCGAAAGTTCCGCGTTCCCTGGATGCTGGTACAGTACGGTGGTGCAACCGGAACACGCAGCAACGGGGTCAGCAACAGCAGCAGCAGTGCGATGAACGAGTACCATCACGGCGGTTACCATCCGTCGCACGGGTACGCACCGCAGCCCTACGAACCGCCGACCCACGGGCACGTCGGCACCGGTAATAATCTGCTCGAGGCGGCACTTGGCGGCCGCCAAGGTCCGACCGGCGGCAGCACAGGTAGCACTGTTCCACACCACAACCCTTCTAACGCAAGCACGTACAAAATGTCTCGTACCGTTTCCAACTCGCACCCGGCCCTGGAACGGTCCGACGTACATGTGGAATACGAAGTCGCCGTCCCGATACACAGCATCGAGTCGATCCGGCACACGCCGTACCATTCGCTATGGAATCTGCACGAGTGGTAAGCTATGGGGTTGTAGTGTTGGGTTCGTTGAGTGGCGCGCGGTCAGATGATGGGAGAATGCAGCTGTGCTAAGCAAACCTATGGCTAGTGTTTTTAGTGTCTTTGGAACTCATTAGAGGAAGGAGCATAGTGAAGATATTTCTTGGATATTCTATGTGGTCTATTAGAGGTGATCTTCGAACATATGCCAACATGACTTTGACATAGAGAAGCTCAGATTCGAAAAGAGAGCTTGAGGTATTATAGACACAAGGTGATGGTATTGAAGGTATAGTTCGCAGACACAAGTTGAACTTTGAATGTCTGTCAATTACTCAACTTGTGCTTAAACGATTTTTAAATATTTTTTATACCAGTTTTCCAATAAAAAAGTGTGCTTCTTACTTTATCTGCGCACTATTCAATAGTAAACATTACTATAAAATAATCAACTACTGACTTTCGATTGTGATTGCATGCTCCATAACATTAATTTCTTTAAATATATTTTATAATGCTTTTTGAATTTGGACAGTTTGGAGCAAAAAAAAACAGAATATTTCACTTTGTTATTAAATAAATCCTCAACATTTCATTTTTACATTCACACTATTACCTCTATTAACACTTTTGAAAGGACGATTTGAGCTCCACATTTGTTCGATCCATCTCCATCGGACATTATTTTCGGCGTTCACCTTCAGCACTTTAACTCGAATGGTTTTCCCCCTCTTTTTCCTCTTTTTCCCCTTTCTCTCTCTCTCTGGTCTGTGATCAAATCGATAAAAATGTAATTGACCGTTGGCGGCAGCACCACGTTTTCAGCACCGAACGCGGTTTGCGTTAACCAATTTGCCCTGCCGGCGCCCCCAGGCAAACGCTGGCCTGCCTGCCTGCCTGCCCTGTGTAGGAATTTGTATATAAACCGTCAACACTTGGCCACTTCATGCTAATCCTAGTACAGGGTCCCTGGGCCTACGGTGGTACCCTATGGTCAAAATGAACATGTGTGTGTGTGTGTTTCTGTGCCTCTGTAGGTTGCAGGCAGGTCTGTGTAGGTTGCAGGGAAAAGTGTTGCACGGCACAGGACCTCCGAACGACTGAAAGTGACCGTGTATGTGAGCGAGAGCGTGTTCGGAAGCCGAGTAAATAAGCACCATGCCCCACACAGATACACTCTCAGACAACGGTGGAGTCACTGTCCGCACCGGTGGGTCCGTTGGGGCTCCGAAGGTTTGATGAACCCACGCCGGGCTGACCAGTAGGAAAATCCCATTCCTTTCAGTGGAGTCGTTTTCTTTTCGAACAATGCTCCAAGAAGTTGCTTCTGCGTCATGCAACTTTCTTGAAGGGGCCCTGTTTTTAGTTTCCAAAGAATTAAAATGGTGGAAATCTATTGTCATGTTTGGTAACAATCACTCTTCTAACCAACCAACTAAAGTTGCTGCGCCTAAATTGTTGACCTATTTTTTTTTATTCCACCCTTAATTCCAATTTGCTACGTTCCCGTACACGGTGACTATAAAATTAATTTCGCATTGAAATGTACTGCTTACCCCTTTTGAAGTACGTAATTCTTTTCCGTTTCCTCACCCAGTTGCAAAACCCCTGGGGGGTTGTAAATTTTAATTCCAACTCAGAGGCAAACCAAGAGAGAGAGAGAGAGAGAGAGAGAGAGAGAGAGAGAAAGAGGTTACTCGTGGTTGTATAGTTGAAGAAATTTGTCTTCCTGCCGGTTCGGTGATTTCCGGCAGGAAGTCATTGTCCCAGTTGGGCCCGCGCGTATGTGTTGGTACCCGCGAGCCGGGACCCTCAGCCATTACATAAACGTACCAGCAGCGCTCCACTGGACGAATACACTTCCGTAGTACGGGAAGCCACGTGGTCGACAGCCGTCCGGTAAATAATTGATCAACGCAAACATCGGGAGTAATGGGTCTGTGGGGGGGAGGGGAGATTGAGGCTGAAAAATTAAACTTCCCAACCCAGTGGTAAACATACATACAGGGTCGTTGAACTGCTTCTACGTTCCAATGGGGGTGTGAAACCTGGGACAGGATTCTTGTTGAATCTATCCAGTTAACAGCAGTGCAACAGTGCGCGATGATGGGGTACAATCTGTCACCACCTGCTGTAAAATGGTACGTTCGATGCAGCTTGCTTTTCCAGGCATGCCATCAGACGAACGGGTCTGTGTATGAGGAATTTCAATTCCACTGCACACGCCAGAGACGATAGCAATCTGAACCACCGTAATTGATATAAATCACTCTTTCTGTGACCGGAAATTGTCATACTACGAGTGTCGTACGTTGCGGATCAGTGCGACCATCGGTGTATCAGGATAGTCCGGCCAGAGTTCGTTCAACTTTGATCAGGATGGAAATGCGATAGAAAGCAAAAATACGGTCTGCGCATAAAATGGCCAAAGGATACCGATCTAGCTGTGCTAGACTTCATTTTATGGAGAGAAAGATGTTATTATTTTTGTTTCATGTAATTGAATCAATCTACTGCTCGCTGTGTGTGTTCCATCCTTTATTTACTATTACTATATACTACCAGCCAGTAAAAGTCACAGACACACCGTGAGAGGAACCTAAGGGACCCAATTTTCCCAAGATATTCGGACAAAGTTTTCCAAAAAACTTTCCCCACGCGGGAACACTAACCTATTCGGTCAGCTATCACAACTAACGAAGGTCACCAATTACTGGTCCGTGCGCTCTGGGAATTCTTTGGAATGATGACTATCCGGTCCGGTTCTTGGAGAACCATTTCTCCGTTCTCCGTTACCTCGTTGTGTGGTAGTTTAGGACAACATTAAATCAAATCGACCGTGAAAAATAATACCACACGGGGCAGGATCGTTCGCTACGATGATGAGTAGACTCCGGAAATGGGTGACATTGAAGGGGAGAAGGGGGGATGAGTTGCGTAAAATGTGGCACAACGGGAGTTGAAGATCCTTCAAGGCTATTTCGTCGTAAAAAGTGCCGCTGTTTGACGCAGGGTGTCAATGGAATATCGAGCCCAATTCTACATCATATGCTGTGCGATGGAATGAGGCTCCTTGAAATTGGGCTCGAAATATACTAATCGGAAATAAAGTTTTTGTTTTTTTTGGTGTTAGTTTAATAACGGTGCGTGTCGAAGGTTACTTTATCAGGGCGTCCATCGCCCTCTCTCGGTACAGATTGCCAGGTTTTGGTCCCATCAAACATCCCTTACCTTGACATCGTTCGGCGAGGAAATTGGTCGTTTCTCGGTTTCATCACAAGAACTCGTCGGCGGTTGGGCGAGGTTTAACGGTAATTATATTTCCACCTATCATCATCTCCGGAACCGATATGTGTAGGGGGGGGGGGGGTTTGTATGAATCAGCCACGCTCATAACAACTGTGGTTGCATGCAAACGACACCGTGACCGACAGGGAGACCGTGTCGCAAGTACGTTCAAGCAAGAACGCCGGATCCTTGTACCATTACGCTAGACATGGTCCCGAAATTAACCGGAGCAAGCAACCTGGAACTCCAAGGACACAAGTACTCAAGGATAACGGACTTTTCAGTAGCAGGTGCTAGCAGTAGTAGCTGTTGTTCGATTAATCATCCAAAAGAATCTGTCACCATAAAGGTTAAGGATCCGCGCAGCATAACAACGTGCGGAACGAAGCTTTGTTTAAACATTCTACACATTTTCTACGGTCCAGTGGAATACATTTTTCCGAAACGATTTGTTCCACTCATTGACCATGAGTTCCTCAGGTACAACTACCCGACAAAGCGAACCAATCATGTATGCACGTGAGAGGACCGATCTTTATCGGCCATTCGTTTGACGCACTCGCACGGTGAGTGCTAGTAGCCAAGGTCTTTGAACTGCGGGCATCATTTGTCAGCAGATGGGGGACTCATGGGAGGACACACACACACATACATTCAGGACCTTAGTGAAAGAATGGCGGACGCTTTGTCAAAATGGCCTGTCCCTGAGGCGCGCAACGTACATGCGGCGTGTTAGTGGGTCAAGCAAGAACCGCTGTATCAACAACCGTCTCGTCTCGGTTTGATATCGCCCAAGGAAGCACAGGTGTATTAATAGGGTGAATGATTATTTACATGCATGGTTTGGTTGTTGTCGCGCCGCGGCCAACCCATAAGGTACATGGAATTGGGTTGCGAGTAGCACGCTGGCAAAGTGTTGTGACATGTTGCCGTGCAGAATGAATTCATATTTCTCAAGAATGTTGTGTGTGGGGCACGATATGTTTAAGGAAATGCAGATCATTATCCTTGCCCGAACGGCCTTGCATTAGTTTTATGATGGTACAGGGGGTAGGGGGGGTCATTTTAAATTTAAATATGTTCTACCTCACTGGTAATATGGTCTAACCGCTTTTGGCTAGGGCGAAACACATTGTTTGTGTTCGTGATTTACGTAAACACAGATTTATTGGAAAATATTTTACTAATAAGGATAAGCAAAATCGTACAATGTTGGATTTTGGGGCAACACTTCTTGGGGGGTTGTTTTAATTCATATTAAATACTCAATGATTTGTTATGTTATACTTTTAACATAATAATATAATAACAACTGATATTTAAAATAACAGTAGATACTAATTCAAAAGTAAATTAATTATGTGTTATGTTAATTAATAGTTTTGCAGTTTTGTATCAACCTAAATTTGGGTTGCAAATTTCCTAACCATCATGCGTTAATCCAATTGCGTCAGGACGCATACAGATATATTAGTGTTAGTTAGTATCCAAATAATAATGCTTTGCTGCAGCTGGTTTGTATGATCAAACTTTACCAAGGTTCGCAGGCTACATAGCTTCACAAATAATGATGTTAAAGGCCTTTTTGATGCTACCTTTAGCTAATCAGAAGGTTTAAATTTCGATTTGATACGAAAATACTAAGTCAATCTATCGAATTCATGCAACCATCTCTTATTGTAGTTAGAGTTTTTACTTTGAAATGAAATATGTTGTGTGTTGAAAATAGTTAAAATAATAGATTTATTTATTTGCCATTTGCAAACTCATTTCGGGTCACATTACAGGCTCTCGAGAACCGCCTTTCGGACCGCGGGTCGTAGTTTGGAGACCCCTGTGGTAGGCAAAATACTTTGTCTTAAGACATGGAACCATCAATGTACGTTAAGTATCACCGGCTTAGAATAGGAGTTTAAGTGTACAATTGGGCCGATCGTCAAATTGATAGATACGCTGACTCCAGTGAAGCCCCGATGTGGTCTCTTTTCTTCGGAGCATATTTTTACCATCTCAGCAAGATTTGTGTAGTATTGCAGTATATTACAGTGTTTTTTTCCTATAGTTCTTAAATGTATCTGTATAACATCTAAATATCATAGTGCTTACTTCGATTTTATGATTCGATACGATTAAAGACAGGTCTACCTTAATTTTTACATGAAAGATCGGTAGGTTCAATTCAATAACTAGAACCGAACATGTTGAAGAAACTACTAAATTGCTTCAAAAATTTTGTTGATAAAACGTTTTCAACAAAATAATTCTCTAGAACACTTTCATGTTCTCATGCCATATTTATTGTGAACTGAAAACAAATTGAAAACTAATTTAGCTCTTTAAAAGGTTGTGACTATTAGCCATTTGGTTATGAACGAATATAACGTGTGTCTAGTGTCACATATCAGAAAATTGGGGGAAAGACCGTAGAATAGTAATTAATATTAACAAAAAATATAAAAGAAAAGTTAAAAGGTCCAAAACTCGTTCAATATTTCCCCTCCACTGTTGTCCTACTTGCCTTGAAACACTTTGCAGTCTAATTTTTCCAGACCTCCTTTACGCGCAATAATCTGACCTCCTTTTAAAGCTACCTCGTATGTTCTCGCAGCAACTTACTGACCTACATTTTATTACAACTTCCCTCCCTCGTCCAAAGATAACCAAAGTTTGGGTTTTTAGGGCCACGATTGGATGTATTCTACATTAGCGCCTTTAAGTAGCTCGCCTAATCTACTGACACGATTTTCCTCTTTTTTATCTCTCCATTCCGGCACCGGGCAGCTCCGCACCGTCCACATCCGGCTTCCAGCATATGGCCCGCATGATGGACACGCTGATCCTGGACAATTTGGCACCGTTTGCGTTCACGAAAATCACCACCACGCACCGCCCAACGAGGATCAGCGGTGGTGGTGGTGGAACTGGCGGCGGTGGCAGCAGCGGCAGTGGTGGCAGCGGCGGTTCGGGCAGTAATGGCGTGCCCGGTAGTGGTGGTGGCGGAGGCGTTGGGCTGCTCGAGACCCGCAACGGACCGCTGGGCGGCATGGGCCAGGAGGGGATCCTGCGCGGCGGCCCGGGCGGGCTCGGCAGCGGGGGCAGCATGGGCGTCAAGAAGGCAACCAGCACGAGCAACGTCAGCAATCTGATCGGTGCCGGTACGGTCAGCACGTCCACGATTCGGGTGAACCTGCAGAAGAACAAAATACCGACACAAGGTCAGTGCGGTCCGCTACCTGGTGGTGGGTATGAGCTTCCTTTAACACCAATTAGTGGTCAAAGTGGAGCACCGCAAGCGGGAAAGTAGGTTCCTGGGAGGGCGTGAATGTGACCCACCCAAAGGGTGGAGGAGTTAATGAGTGCCGACACACTTATGACTCTGTGTACCCTCGTGCTACTTTGGCGCGACCGTCCGACCGAAAAGCGAGAGGACACTGCTCGTTAACCTCAATTCCTACCTCAATCCTACGACCGATCCACAGACCGGTTTTCTTGGTGCCGAATCTGGTGTTGGATTCGCAAAGATTTTCATTTATGTTTCCTTTTTGTTTTGCTTTCCAGAGGTCCACCCGAACCCGCGCCATGCTAGCCTCGCCTCGAACGCAACATCGCCCCCGACGGCGACCGATTCGCGCTGGATCTCGTCGCTGCGGCGCCGCGATCCGGAGCTGCAACCGACACTGCCCTCGATCAATCACTCCAACCACCACAGTACCTCCTCGCTGACGCAGCAGCACAGCATCGGCTACACCAGCTCCTCCAACACGCCGAACACGGACCGGCGCAGCAGCCGGACGAGCGGCCAGAAGTCGTCCCTGCGCAAGAGCCGCTCGGTCGAGCGCATACGGGCCCGCAAGCTGGCCACCTCGAAGGTGAAGGAGCGGCCGAAGAAGTCCTCCTCCGAGGAGGGGGGCGCGTCCGACGACCAGGAGGTGACCTCGGTGGAGGAAAACTCGCCCCAGCAGCAGCACTCGCCGGTCAAGCGGCTCGAGAAGCAGAAGCTGTTCAGCCCAATCGGGTACGAGCCGCACCTGATCGACACGCTCGAGAAGGACATGCTGCAGAAGAACCCGAACGTCCAGTGGAACGATGTGGCCGGGCTGAACGAAGCGAAGGCGATCCTGCAGGAGGCGGTCGTGCTGCCGGTGATACTGCCCGACTTCTTCCGCGGCATCCGGCGCCCGTGGAAGGGTGTGCTGATGGTGGGCCCGCCCGGCACCGGCAAAACGATGCTGGCCAAGGCGGTCGCGACCGAGTGCGGCACCACGTTCTTCAACGTATCGTCCAGCACGCTAACGTCCAAGTATCGCGGCGAGAGCGAGAAGCTCGTCCGGCTGCTGTTCGAGATGGCCCGGTTCTACGCGCCGAGCACGATCTTTATCGACGAGATCGATTCACTGTGTGCCTGCCGGGGTAGCGACTCGGAGCATGAGGCTAGCCGGCGCTTCAAGGCGGAGCTGCTCATCCAGATGGATGGCTTGAATGCGGCCAAGTAAGTTCAGTCCAGTGTTTATGCCCAACTCCTAAATGCCATTCCTCCTGTAATGTTACCTCTGTCTATGTCTGCTGCAGCGATGATAAGGTGATCATGGTGCTGGCCGCTACCAACCATCCCTGGGACATCGATGAAGCCTTCCGGCGCCGGTTCGAGAAGCGCGTCTACATTGGTCTTCCGAACGATAACACCCGCAAGGCGCTGCTGGAGCTCTGCCTGAAGGGCGTGAACATTTCGCCGGACTTGAACACGGATACCATCACGGAGCAGCTGAACGGGTACACCGGGTCCGACATTGCGAACGTGTGTCGGTACGTATTGGCTTGGTAGACATGGTGGCAGGGACGCACTGCATCACTAATCGGACTCACACTGCTTTGGCACACTTCCAGCGATGCAGCAATGATGGCGATGCGACGGCACATCAACGGTTTAAGCCCGTCCGAGATCAAGATGATACGGCGGGAGGAGGTCGATCTACCGGTCACGGCGCAGGACTTCCAGGACGCGATGGTTAAGACGCGCAAATCCGTCTCGGCGAACGATGTCGCCCGCTACGAAACGTGGATGGACGAGTACGGATCGTGCTAGTGCTATGTGTAGCAACGGCAAAGGGCCTTAACGTGTTTACGCCGCTACGGATCAGGGCGCCGTAGTAGGTCAGACGGCATAAACCTCCAATTCGACCACTCTCTCCCTCGTCTCCAACTAGTGTTTTCTAGCTAAGCAAATTAACGACGGTATCGGTAGAGGAAACACGTGCCTAGTGAAGCACGTGTAATCGGGGATCGAGATCAATCTTTCGTTTCGGTTTTCGGTTACACTCTATGTTTCGTTCTAAATCCCAACAGCGTTTGATGTTGTTTTGGTGGATCCGTTTACCCTTCATTACTAATAGCCCAATAAATCGCTCATGTTAATCACTAACACTTGGCAAACGATCTGTGAAATCATTTGAAGAGAAGAGAAGCGTCTGAACAACTGTTACCTCTAGACATTTGATCGTGTTTTTTTGTAAGTAAACCAGTTTTTATTCAATATACTCTTAAGCACAGTTCAATTTCTCTACAAACTTCATAAGAACAGTTTTCGATTATGTTTACTCAGTGTTTTTGTTTTCTACTAAAAAAATATTTCCTCTTCACAGTCATTCCTTCTTTTCGTTCTTCTTTCATTCTTTCCCCCTCCCTACTATTCGTGTTTTACAGTTTGTCTGGCTCGTTTAAATAGTCGTCATTGTTGTCGTCGTCGTCGTCATTTTTCCATTCGCCTTTTCCTTAATATCATGTCAGCAGTACAGCACAAAGCAAAAACCCATTTAAGTAAGACCGGATTTCATTTAAATTAAAATCAATTCCCGTGGCGGGTTGGGGTTGAGTGGGCAGAGGTGTGATCGTTCATTGCACTAGGATCGGTTATACTTGGAAAAACAGAGAGAGATCACTAAAGATAACAAAAACAATGTATATTAACAAAATCAAACATTACACTTAAAAAAACACACACACAAACAAACAAAAGATTGATAAAGGTTTGTGAAGGAGATCTAATTTCTAGGTCTAGCTTCAACGCAAGCAACGGGGGGCAGTTGGCAAAACCTTGTTGTGCTTTCGATGTTATTCCAGTTATACACAAAGAGAGCGTCGTCCATCTTTCTCCGGTTCTGTTTTCGCTTTTCCATTCGTTCGTCTTCGGCGATGTTGGTATCTCTCCCGTGTGTTCCTTCGCTTCCTTTACAAGGGGAATAGCTTTTTAGTAATTACTATGGACGATGATAACGATGCAAAATGATGCTAGTCTTATTCATCATCTACACATTAACTAGTTGAGCACAGTGTATGTTAAACGTTCCCGCCTTGCTTCAAGTTGTTCGTTACTTAACGTTGCTTTGTCCATGGGGGCAGTACGAGCATTAAACATTACCTCAACGGAGCTTAGATTCGTTTTCTAGAGCTAAACAAAAGCTTCCTACAACATGATGCTTTCAAGCATAATGCAGGCAATGACGATGAAGCTAAATCGATTACAAAACAGCTACTAATGTGGAAGCAAAATAACGAAACACAGCTTGATTCTGTACGTGTTTCTACTTAGACAACTAGGTAAGAAAACATAACAAGCGAACGGGATACGTTTTTGGTAACCAAAATCCGGAAACAGTATGCCCGTCCACAGGCAGGATTGGTTCAACTGGGGGGGATTTTCTAGTGGGGGGATCTTTTCTATCATTCATTGCTAGCTGCTGTCCGCTAAACGTAACACCATGCCATGCGAAGCAGTCGCTTTTCGGCTCATTACAGTAAGCTACCGGATGCTTTTCTCGTTACGGAATAGTAACACAGTTCTACCATCGTTTACATCAACAGACTAGTCGTGTGACACACTTCACCCACACGAACACTAGGTATATTGTCTTTGTCGAATGGGGTTTTGCTTGGGAAGGGTGAAGTGTCTGCATCTTTCCAGGCCGCTCGCTTGGTGGGCATTTGATTGAGCAAAGCGCCCGTACAGTGCTGTTCCGCTTGTAGGAGGGTTTCGGGTGGTTCTGGTGCTTATATGAGTGTGTGTTAGTGGGTGCAGTTTGAGCGTTGTCGAGTGGTGCGCCATACACGCGACTTCGGAGGATGGAAGGATAGCGCGCACTGTGCATTCCCTTCTTACTGGCCCTTCTTGAGTGCGCCACGCTGTCTCCAGGCTTTGATCAGATTCCAGGCAAAGAACAGCGAGAAAAAGTGCACCTGGAAGGCCATTAGCACGAACCCGTACCACAGCAGTCCGTACGGATAGCCCTACGAAAGAGTGGATCGGTTTTAGAACCACGGAAAGATAAAGAAAGAAAACGGTTTGTTTAACAGTGATGAGTGGGTGCGCAATTGTGCAAAATGTTGAAAACGGAAAGTAGAAAATCGTGTAAAATAACGTGAAAGAGTGCAGCAGGTGCAGGCCAGAAAGCGCAACACCCAAACAGACACAAAAGCACAGCAGAAGAAAAGGTTAGCAAGCAAAGTAGTGAAGAAAATGAAAAGAAAGAATGGAAAGGAAAATTAAGTTGACATTGGATCCGTCGCGCGCCACTTGCTGTATGTCGTCGCCAATCGGGGTACTAACAATTACCTGCCAGACGAATATGTCGGTATCGTCTAGTTCGGTACCTTCCTCCAGGTTGAGATACTCGAGCACATCGTTCAGGTAGTAGAAGATGCAGTAGAGCAGCGGCACGAACCCGATCGTGCTAATGCCAACCATGTACTTTTTCATATCGTTCACGCGGTTGCCGCGCACCGCCGCCAGCCCGATGAAGGAGAGAAACACGGACAGGCACCAGAAGTATTCCCACCAGAGCGGGGGCGGTATCTGCAGCTCCTCGATTTCCAGTATGAAGATGTCGAGCCGGTCCAGTATGTCGGCGGACAGTTTGACGAGCATCACGAAGAACAGCAGATAGTGGAAGAAGATGCAGTACTTTAATCGGGATTTGTTGAGGGCGCTAGAAAAGGGAAGGATATTGCATTAGTTTAGCTGAACTAACATTTAAATGGGCTTGATAACGGTCATTTTGAAGCAAATAATTACGATAGCATTTTTATCTCTTTTGTGCGGACATGATGGAGTATTAAATTTTTCATGCGTGTACTACATAACGCCTTTAAATGACCTTAGCATCATGCAGTACAGGCTAGAGGCCGGGTCAAAATAAAAATCACCCTTATTCACGCGCTCATCACCCCCCAAACCCCTTTTGGGGCGATCGTTTGAAGTGACGTTTGCCGCATCAAAACAAACCTCTTCCCTCTCTGTCACCCGCGTGTGTACACGTTGCAGAAAAGAAAGATCCAAGTTGGCACGGACGGCGGGTGTGTTTTGGTGTTCGTGGAAAGCCACAGCGCACATTCGGTGCATCCCAAGGATAATTGATGCATCGTAGCGTATCAATATCCTGGTTTAGAATTGATGCACCCACACGCTTGCCTCAAAATTGACACACATGCACGCAAAATTGAACTCGCATACTCAAACCGACAACGGGTATGCCTGCTCGCTCTTTCTCTCTCACTCTCACGCCTTTCCTCACTCACAAACCGCTCGCGGGGCGTTCCTGATTGTACGGCTATTTTTAACAATGAAGCAAAATTCTATCGCACTACCAAAGGGAAAAATAAAATATTCCAATGCTTCTGAACATGCTTCGGCAGCGCGCACCTCAGCTCTACACCGGACACACTGTCGCACGTTACCAAACCGCGGAACGATTTTTAGGCGCTTTTCCCACCCCAGCGAGGAGCGCGCTTTGTTTTGCAACCCTCGCCCTGCTATAATCCCTTGGCATAATCGCTCCTTGACAGTGGAAAACATAATTAGCACCTGATTTGGTAGTGTGCGGCCACGCGCTGTCTGTGCTCGAAGTCGGTTCCATCTGTCCCGAGCACCATCGGTCCGCCACGGGATGCCATCGCGTTTGCTGGCGGGAAGGGAAAGGCGGCGGGATGCTTCTCACTAACTCGGAGTCGTTAGTACTTTTTGCCGTGCACACAACGGGCCACCCGGTGCACTGCAATCGTCGGAGTGATTTCGGTCGCTCGCTTGGCTCCTGGTACCGTATGGTCCTCCAACAGGTTCCCGGGGGCGGCAGACTTTTGGTGTCCTGTTCCTTGCACACCACTGATGCCACCAAAAGCACCTGGAAAAAGGATCGAACTATAGCGCGAGCACGATTGGTAAGAATTGTCGGATGAAACGAACCGTACTTTCACTGCTTTTTGGATACCGAATTAAAAAAAAGTGTGTGCGTGTGTGTGCGAAATTCTCAAAACTGACAACAGTTCGCCAGATCGTCTTTTGGTACGGTGGGAAGCGTCTAGGACAAACCGGGTGATAACAAACTATTTAATTGTGAAATAAATCGTTATTAAAACCATGAGTCGTATTTGAAGAAAATTTTATGAATAAAGAAACAAAAATGAAAGGCAACAGGTCAGAAGTTCTTTAAAAAAAATGGAAAATAATTATTATTTTTAAAAACTCGATTGACTACCATTGTTCAAACACCCGTACAACATGGTGAGGGTTTTTGACGTTCGAATTTCGCTGCATCTCGCTCATTTTCTCTACCCTTGCTTTACTTGCCAGCAGTGCTCGTTTCGATTAATTTTGCTGTTAATTTTGCGCACCAACACAATCGCACTCCAGCGCACCTTCAAAAATCGTCGCTCGAAATGTCAAAACCCGTTACAACGACTTACAAAAAGCATCGCCAGTGAGGGAAATTCGCACCGATTTGGAGCGTTGCCGAGTTTTAGGCCTGCGGATATATCTGGCTGCGTACGTTCAGGGTATCGTTTTCGAATTTAAAATTGGCGTTACTGAGCAGAATTTGAGCACATTTTCACACGCACGTAAACGATCAAGAGACCAACCAACAGTTTAACATCCAAACAAAGCTGATTAAAAGCGTTGCAAACATTTAATTTCATAAAGAGCTGTATTAATGTATAATGGTCTTGATTCTATCGCACAGCGCATCAATTCGCTCGGAAAACCTCCACCAGCAATGGGAAACACTTTTCGTCCGGCACTTTCTGGCCGACCTGTATCGAAACATCTCCCTGCGGGCAAGCGCTGAGCGCAACGAGCAGATTCATTTCCGCCAAAAACTCAATGCAGTCACCTTTCCGGGCGGGACTTGGCTTACAAAAGTACTGCTGAGTGTCCTGTAACGAACAAACAAAACATGTAAGAAATACACTTTAAGCAAATCATCCGCCAAAGCTACTCACCCGCGTAAACCCGGTGCACATGAAAATGTTCCACGTGTCGTGCACATCCTCCTCGCCCAAACCGTGCTCCTTCACGGCCTCGGTCAGGTAGCTGTGGCAGCTGCCGAACCGATCCTGCCCCGTAATAAGCTTGTAGATGTAGTCGTCACACCTCGTCCCGACCACATCGTGCAGCGATCCGCCATCCCGATCGATGCCGTAGTCTGCGAGCGAATCCCGCACAAACGTGGCCATCGGCCGCAGGTACGGAAAGCAGCTCCACAGCCGATCGTACGTTTTCAGGTGCGTCGAATGGATCTGGCGCGTTTTGCCCGAAAAGAACCGTTCCTGCCGGGGGTGCTCCAGGTTCCACAGATTCAAATCGCCGACCTGCGACCCTTCCGGAAGGGACACGCGGCACACGTCGCCGGCCTGCATCGTCCACGTGCGGGCCGATCGCTTCGGCACGATCAGCTCCAGCACGCGGGTGCCGGCCAGCGCCCGAATCCGACGGGATTCGTACTCGTCTTTGGAGACGACGGCCATCGCCGGCTTGTCGTAGCAAATCGTTGGCGGATGGTAGTCGAAAGTGCGCTTCATCGTGCCGGCGAACGGAGCACGATCGTACCGAACGCTGTAATCAAACTGAACGGCGTTGGAGCGTTCGAAAAGGAAGGAAGTCATGAATGGTTCATGTTAGTGGAATGATTAATAAACAAAACAAAAAAGGCCTGATAACCTCTAACAACAGAAGCAATCGTACGCGTAACGCACACTACCTTCCATGTGGGTTTGACACCCCAGCCACTGGTTGTTTACATCGGTAAAAACACACTAGACAAATGTCCATCCTCGTGATTATCCCATGATCGTCCCCGTTCCCGATCCCTCCCGCTCCGACCGATAGGATTTCGCAACGGTGAGTTTATGCTGACACACGATCAAGTGATCTGCACCTGAATACGGGCACCAGCACATGATGTAAATTACACAATCCACGATCTATTCTCGGCTCGCAGCACACGGCCCGGCAAAACAGGAAGCGACAACTTCGCGGTCCCGTCTGGAAGCCATCACTTCCGACGCACACTGCTGACGTGCGGCACGTAACACTTATCATCTCGTTGGACATGGAAATTGCCAGAAACGGTGGGTCGTGATTTTTCACAATTGCCACCTGCCCGGCCCCAACGATTGTCCCTCATTAGAATGCACTTTGGTGGTGTGCACAAACCGAGACGCACCACAGTACACGTACCTCCCAAAACCGTTCGCTTTACTCGCGACGCTACTAAATGGTGCAAATTGAACGATAATCAGCAGTGCCATTAGTGGCCAGCGTATGGTGGAAGCCAACGGTTTGGGTCCGGACGAGGTGCAACTTCCCACTAATGAAAGCTAGTTTCGTGATGCCGGTGCGATGCCGCCCGGTCGTTACAAACCAACCCGTGTCAAGTGATCAACTCCGACATCCGATTAGAACTCGTTATGAGCTGCTTGGCATGCCCGTCTCGGGCGCGGGAAAGTGTATGCCTAATCATGCACTGTTTGCTCGGCAGCCCAAGTGTGTGTGTGTGTGTGTTTGTTTGTTTGTGTGTTTGAATGTGGATCATACTGACACCCAGCTGCAATTGAATGGGGCAAGTGCTAACTGCGCCTTTTGATGGACATACTGGTGGATTTTTTTTTGTATGTTGCTTCTGTCTGTTTATTTTGATGACTTGTTGGCCTCGTTGCATCTCGCACTGCTGATTAGCGTCGGCCGGTGTAAGTGCTCACGTGCGTAATCCCTCCATTGCGTAATTGTTCATATGTCTGGATTGCGCAGGATGTACGTAAGGACAGGTAGGTATAGTACGGTGTGAAGTGCAGAGAATACTTCTTTAAATTTCTTGCATTTATTGGAATATTATGTGAATTTTTTAACATATTTTTTTAGGCATAGTCATACCAAGGGCGAATGTCTGGCATAAGACCCAAAGATTGTATTAAACAGAAACAAAACAAAAAAACAATGAAAAATAATAGTTGTATTTAAAATCAATTTTTCACACCAATCTATTGAACATTATGTTTAACACGTTCAGCCCAGTGAACTTTCCCGCATGCCAGTGGGCCTGGCACAGTGGCGGATTTAACGGTGCGCGGACTGAGCGGCCGTGGGGGGCCCCGTCAATGTAGGGGCCCCGTGTAAGGAAGTCCAGCATGTAGAACAATGTGTACAGTAGTTTCAGCAAGGCTCAGCTTCTGTGCTAGTTAGGGGCCCCATGGATGAAGGGACTCATAAACAAAAGGGGCCCAGTACAGGGATTCTGAGCACACCCCCCCCCCCCCCCGCCAGCAAACCATTGAAGTGTGTTTGATTCAAAACCTAATGCAACAATATGCACCCCCCCCCCCCGCTCGACTACAACCGGGGGGCCTCCACTCCTTTTAACGCTTAGGGCCCCCAACACCCTAAATCCGCCACTGGCCTGGCATTGGTCTTTTGGTAGGGAAACTAACAATGGGGCCCTTCACGATTCTAGTTAGTTTTTTATATGGAGTTTGACAGTTGGAGGCTGAAATCATGTAAACACTCCATACAAAAATAACAAAAAAACTAGTATGCAATTTTCAGTCTAGATTTATTTATTTATTTATTTATTTTATTTTATTTTGAACATCACTTTTTGACAGAACGAGTGAAAACTTTTGCTCCAACGAGCTTTCCGGAGGCTTGACGAATACTCAAAACACTCTTAAAATCCTCATTTAGAAACAGAAGCTATAAAAATCAGCCTTCTAAATTTATACACCTTGGGATAAGCCCACCGGTATACTACACCCACTTTGATAGCTGCTCGAAAACTGCTATACAATGCAAACAGCTGACAGGCTGAAATTTCAGCCTACGAACTTAAAACGGAAAGGGCCCCAATAATGGAATGCAAATTATTGCCATTCTGAAGATTTTTTTCACCGTGATATGTTTTGCATTGGGAATTAATGGTTTCAGTTGTATATGCCAGAAATTACGAAGAAAAATAATGTGGATTCAATATAAACGAAATTTGGAACTTAATTGGGTGGTAGAACTGAATAAAAAGGGGTTTTTTTAATTCCATTTAAAAGAGAAATGTTCTACTCGTTTCAAGCATTGCATAACGATGAAATATCATTTTGGTTGTAAAAATATATTTTAGTTTCAGCACCACAGCTTATCAGTAATAAAACAGACAAACTGTAACCACCAGTCTTACAACATGTCACACAAGTCCTCTGTTTACTTGTGGATTGACAGATATTAAAAAAAAACTATATGTTTCGAGAAATTCAGCAGCATGAAACAGTGTATCAGCGTTCGGGATTTTCTTTTTAATGTTTTTTCTAATCACCTGCGTGATCCTAACGACTTTCCAGACATTTAAAATTAGTGAGCAGTAAAAATCTGAATAGAAAATCTTTTAACCAGGTGAACAGTCCGAATGGAACCATAGGAAAGGACAGTGAAAAATGGGTCATAATTTATTTAGTAGTGATCCATTCGTGAAAGCAATACAATATTCTGCAATGCTTAACTTTAAGAGGATAAGAGCCTTACTAACAAAGATTTGATCATTCAATGTGTCATCAACTGGCGTGGGCTATTTTCGTATTTGTAAGGCTGACTGTAAACGGAATCATTACAAAAGCAACATTTAAATAAAAATGGGAAATAACTTCCCTATCATTGCTATTTACTTAATAACCTTCGAAAGTTATAAGCTTAGCATTTTTTTTAAATTAGTTCTATGATTATGGGATACAATTTAAAATGATTATTTATTTTAATTATTAAAATTTATTTATTTTTGCTTAGTATCTGATGGAACAAACACATTTTTTTTATAAATTTTCCGAAGCAAATGACACATTTTATTTGTTGAAATTATGTTTCATAGTAATTGTTCGTAATATGTTTTCCCGGTGTTGCTTTCTTCTTCGTGCACAATTTGTACATTCAAGTTTCGTGGGCCACATAGCAACAAATTAAACGATTCTACGAAGCAAAACTTTCCAATCACACTCGATCAGCCAATTCAGGTTGGTGAACTAATAATCACCTCCGCTCATTTCCTCGAAATGAACGCATTTTCCAAAACCCTCCCGGCCCGCAGGGTGGATTTATTTCCTTGCAAACCTGTTGCTGTTGGTACCTTGCCAAACAACTTCTTCCAATTATTTCACCTTCCATGCGCCCCATGCCATTTAAACTGCTCGGCAAAAGCCCTTCGGTTTCCGCAGAAAAATTCAGGGTTTTCCGTCCGATCTTTCCCTTTGCCAGTTTTCTCCGCATAAAGAACAAACGAATTCGTTTTCATTTCGTTGAAAAGTTCGCTCGGTTCCGTTCTGCTCCTTCGCTTACCACGCATCTGCATAATTATACACTGTGGTGCATCGTACTCGAGCTGCCCACCAACGACCGATACTTGCGATCGATGTTCTCTGTTCGCCCCAAAATAAACCTTCTCTCCCCTTTTTTTGCCCGAACCTCCTCACACAACCCCGAACACAATGTTTCTTGTTTTTCACCAAACTCTCTTTCTCACACACACACACGTGCATACAGCACGTTCCTTCGGGTGTTTTCCTTCGGGGTGTTGAGATTTTCATATATTTTTGTTTGAGAATGCAGAGGCTTGGCGGTGTGTTTTTGCCCGGGGCCAGCCAAAAGCTACGAGCCGGTACAGGTCTATTCAGTAAACTCTCTCACTCTAATGGAGTGGAATAGGTGATTGGGAGTGGTAGTAAAGGGGATTGCCTTTGCACCATAGAAGCCAGCAGCAGTAGCAGCAGCAGCAGCAGACAAACAAACAACGAAACACAACGAGAGCAAAGTAAGACGTTCCCGGGACCAATGGGATGCTTAATATGTCCCGAGGGGAATTGCCACCACCGGGTCCACCAGCACGTCTCGTTTTCGAGGAGTTGGGCTGAGAGGCGTGTGTGTGGTTCTTGGTGAATAATTCCAGATGGAAGGTTACTTTTTAAGGTACATGGTAAAGCTTTTCTTCTGAAAATGGGCACTATTTAATGAATATGATGGCTTGCTTATGCAACATTTAAGAACAAAATTATGAACGACTTGAACGAAAATTTAAAGAGAGCAATTTAAAGCAAAAATTTAAAAATGGAAATGATAGAAGTAAACCCAGAAAAAAAAAGATTTTTCGTCAATAAGATTACAATAAATTGAAACAAATCAAGACATTTCAAACAATCTACAATTTTGTGTAAAAATATAGGAAAGAATGGATAGAGCAAAAGAAGTTGACCCAAGCAATAAAGTCAACAACAAAGCAAAAATACGAGGAAAACAAACTAAACTCGCTCACACACAACCAAAAAATGATTCTAAAAATGTCACACCGATCTTAATGACCATCCCAGCGTCCAACCCGCTTCCCAATGTTGGTTCCCCCAGCCGTTATGCGTTTCGTAAAATTCGGTCACCGTGAGCAGTCACCGAAGGCAGCAAAACGGTTCACAAATTCAGCAGGAACGTGCACGGTGCACGGTGACGATTCGTAGCACGGTGCAAGCATATTTAGACCGGGGGACATTCGCGGGGGTGGTCGAGGTGTATTTTTACTTGACGAATGCACCAGCGGGTTCTTACTTTATGACTTCAGCACGCTTTATCCACCGGCGTGAACAGGGAGTCGTCGCCGCGTTCGGTGGGAATTTAAGAAATCGTTAAGAGGAACGAACCTTGTATAAACCCCCTGCTGATGACATTTGTCGTTTGTAAGGTTTTTTGTTGGAACCACCAACCCCCTCCCCCCTTCCACTTATGTATATGGTGAGGCTTATGTATATGCAGGGGTTGGCAAAGTATTTAAGAAAAGGGTCAGTTTGAAGGAGCTGAAGAGGTTGCTTCTTAGATTCTTTGTCATAGTTTTTCCTATACTTCTAGCTTTGTTAAGCGAAAAAATCTTTAAATAAAGGAAAACATCATTTTAATAAAAATAACGTATACAATTTTAGCAACAATTCCAACAGTTTACTTTAGCAGGTAAAATTAAATTAAAATACAACATTAAGCTTTTAATTTAACCTTGAATAATCAGAGATAATGTGATTCAGATCAGAGACCAGTAGATCAGGAGAAGTCGAACATTAGGCTGCATATTTCTATGTTACTTTTCGTCAATTCAAGATTATTATAATAATCCTTGGATAGTGCTTGGAATTGATTCGCAAAGAAGCGTGCATTTTAGTCAAAATTCACGATACACAAGTTCACAAGTTGTTTTATATTTTACGTCTTATTAGAAAGATGGTTTGCTTGAAACTCCTTATGTTTATTAAAAATTCATAATTTAAAAATATTCTTGTATTTCTTTAATTGCTGAACACAATTAAAAGGAAGGGTTGAGAGAAAAACTTGAGCGATCGAGCCCTGGTCCAATGAATATTATTGTAGAATATTTTTTAATTATAAATTTTTACTAAACATTAAGAATTTAAAAAAAATCATCAAGTCTATCAGACAAAAAAAAACATAAAACAAAAAAATAAATGCAGAATTTTATTGAAAGAGCCATTTGATTTAAGGAAATATTTTAGAAATCGGTTTTTAAAAAATCGCATAAAATGCGTACTTTATAGGTAAACTACTATAAACTTAAAAAAAAGCTATAAATTACTATAAAAAAATCAAATGTCTAATTGCCACAACTGAACACTATTTTGTCCAGTGGATGAAGAAGATGTGCATTAAAAAACCTCCTGAGCCTCTTGCCGACCCCTGACAAAGATGAATAAAAGTTAAACCGCAAGAAACGGAAACATGCTGCAAAGGTTATCTATAAAACTACATTATGTTGTTTAAAATATTTATAATTCTTCATTCAATAGTTTTACTAAAAACCCAACACAAGAACTTAAATAGTAATCTACAGCTGTAAAAAATGCACAAACACTACAAAATCTCCTTCCTTTAAGAAGTTTTGAAAAGAACACTCCCACACAATTTTAAGAAATTTTCCACCCCTCCAAAATGACAGACGAACTGATACTGGCAATTAGGTTGGAACAGAAAAAACGCACTCACACACACTCCCCACCCCAAAAACCAGCAACAGCTGGCGTAACAGTGTGTGTTCGAGTCGATTGTGTTAAAAGATGCACCCAGTTGGGGGGAGGGAGGGGGGTAAAGGGACGCCCTTCTTTCGCCCCTCCACCCTCAGTGTGCGGAGAAGAAGCGGCACATGTGGCGGGGAAAAAGTGGTAATTATTTTCCTTTGGTCACAACCACCACCGTCCCTGCCGCCCACGATCTTGATCCGAAAAAAAGCTAGGGACAGACGATCGTGTTTTGAGCGTGCATGTGTGTGTGTTTGTGTGTGCCTCCTTTAGCATGTGTGTACGTGTTAGAGAAGGCGTTAGAATCAAGATCGCCGGTTTCCTTCGTGACACGTACGTACCGCAGAGAGAGGGAAAAAGCGCACCCTTCCCATCCACCACCACCAACCAACGAACCTGCACCATACGGTGGTCGAGCGCGGAGGGATCGCAAGGGGTAAAGCCGTACTACAGCATACTACCAAACCGCGCTGCAGCCGTTGCCGCTGCTCGGTGCTCGGGCTCGGTGTGTTTTGTGCCGCTGCGTCGATTCGAGGGCGGTCAGTTTGATTTGTGTAATCTGATCGGACGGATTCTCAGAGATTCAGAGCGAGCGTTGCGTGAGGAAAAGCTGGGCTCTTAGCAAAGCGGCAAACCGAACAAGACAAGGAACAGTTTCCCGTGTGCGTTGGCGGCGTTTGGAGTGTTTCTTCGGTAACTGCATTTACGGGGGGAGAGGTGTACCTTTTGTTGTGGCACAGTTTTGCTTCTTTACCGACTTTGGAACAGTGTGACAGTGTGAAGGCAAAGGGTTTGTTGCTGGCCAGTGATTTTGTACAGTGTAGAGTGAAAATGTTGCATAAAATTGTCCCAGCAACAGCACGATTGGATTTGACAGTGGTCGCCAAATTCGATCGTCGGCCCAGCATGATCGTCTTCGATTGACTTTGAACTTCACCTTTGCAGCGCCTATGTGCAACCGTTCGTCCTCAGGATACTCTGCACACGCATGTGTGTGTGTGCGATCTGTACGGAAAAGACAAAAAGACCGATATTGAATGGTTAATTTTAACGCACGTTTCTCCTCCCAATTGCTCGTCGGGTCGGGCCGAGAGTGTAATCAACCTTTAATGTTCTCGGACCTGTGCATGGTTTAAACATTCCCACCCACCCCTTTCTTTCCCTTTCTGGCCCCTTGTGCTTGTTTTAAAATCAACCTCAACCCATCCACATTGACACGCCCCCCCCCCCCCCCTCCCTCCCTCAATATACCACCCAGGGGACCGATTAAACTGGGTGTGCATCTCGTGTCGAAGCATTAAAACAATTCGTGCGCACGGTCGCTGGGTGTGAAGTCGTAAGTGAGTGAATGAGCGGGACACCCACCCTCTCCCACTTCCCTCTCGTCTTCACACCTCGGTACCGCGATCGATTCGAATAACGAAATTCAATCAAATTGGTCAAACGCTATTAGCGAGCCGAAGGCCAGGTCAATATGGCAGTGCTGCTGCGGCCAGCCATTCCTCTCATTCCAGCAATCGTGTGTGTGCGAGTGTGTGTGCGTTGTTTGTTTGTGACTATTATATCGAACGATCCCATCCCATTGGCACGTGTCGGATGTCGGATCGGGTGGTTGGTAGATGCATCAGCAGTAAGAACAACTGAACAGATTCTGCATTCACGGCACGTCTGCAATAGCTCGATAAGCGTTTGTTTGGCGGTAAAGGGCAAGAGGAATATAATGGACGATGTGTTTTGCTATCGATACGATTGGCAAAACTCACAGTTTGCTCATACTGCAGAAAGAAAATACAAATTAGTGATGGAAAGGGGATGAAATTTGTATCACATCATTGGTGCGATGTTACCAGTTGGCATTAGTAGACCATTCCATTCATCCTGCTCTAGGCATTATTGGGCTTTGTTGAAGTAGCAATCAATAGGATATCTTGAGATCAGCTTGAAAAATAAGTTCGTTGTAGTTAATTTTGACCATAAAATTAGGCATTGTTGTACAAAAAGCTCCAATAATTGTCAACAATTCTTGTCTGTAAAGCACCAATACATGCTTTTTGTGTCAATATTCGTGCTTTAAATGTTTGAATTGATTTTCTCAAAATGATTTACATCAAACAATTTGAGTTTGAATTTGAAAAGTAGTAATAATATTACAGGGTTTCGAATCATGTAACGGAATAGTTCATTCACTCATGGGAATGTTGCAAATCGGTACGGGAATGTTGCAAGCAAGCTGTGGAAGTTTGCAATCTTATAGGGGAATGTTGCAATTGACTAGGGGAATTTTGCAAGCATATGGAGCTATGGAGCTATCATCAGACTGTGGGTGCCGCTGTAAATACCCCAGAAATAATTTCGTTAATTTGACTACTTTATCATGTTTAATTGTGGCTCTGCAGCAGGATTTATTTAGTTTATCATGTGTACAGCTGAATGCCACACGAAAACAACTCCAAATGATGTTTTAGTTTTTAGAAAACATCATCGGTATCAATTCGAATCTTTTTACACCAGCATCAACAATCTGATGACAGCTCCACAGTATGCTTGCAAAACTCCCCTAGTCGATTGCAACGCTCCCCTATATGATAGCAAACTTACACAGCTTGCTTGCAACATTCCCCTACCGATTTGCAACATTACCCTAAGTGAATGAACTATTCGGTTATATGATTCTCAACCCTGTAATTCAATGAAAGCTTTTAAAACCTTTTAAAACCTCTTTCAAGTTGACCAACATTTTTTATGATTTGGGTACCTTTAAGAGATCCAAAATGCACTATAAACTTTATTCAATATGTTTATAACATAACATATAGATGGTTCAAACTCAACACAATCTTGAATGATGAATTTATAATCTTTACTGCTTGATATAAAAATTGTAGCAAAAAAACAAAAAACAAAAAACAAACAAAAAAAGTACCATTAAAAATGAACTACACTGTAATAAATTAGTGCCTTAAGTGACAAAAATTTTAACACACTGTCATAAAGAAAACGGAAACCTTTAGCGGGAACGACTCTATCTTAAACGGTTTTAAATCGCTTTATTCTAACCCAAATTAAAACATAATTGCATAAGCTCAGGCGCTCAAGCAGGGTAATTATTTGGGGCACTTCGAACGCATGTCATAAGGTTCGCTGCCGAGTTCCGATAACGATAACGCGCACCAGATTGGCCGGTGTGTACAATACCCCAGATTACCCATTAATTGCCGGACTATATTAAAGCCACCCCCCCACTCTGGAGTTAACCTTCAATGGGGCCGATTTGTTTGTTTGGTTTGGGGTGGTTTAAAAATAGTTCACGCTACCGAACCCTGCACGACGCCGCGCTTTACTTCGGCGACCTTGTATCAACCGAGACAACAAAGCTTCCGGTCCCACCGGTACCACCTTTTCGGGCAAATAGATCAAAACAGCCCCCTCAACACCCTTCCCCCGTGAACGTGTGTGCGTGCGGTACCAGAAATTGACCTCGTGCGCGTTGTAAACATTCGCAGCAAACGAAACGTTGTAAATGGAAATTATTGCGTACGCTATTTAAGACGAACGCATGGCGCAATATACTGTCTGTTTGCGTGTATGTGTCTGACTGTGTAACGATATATCACGCATTGCTGCTTACTACAGCTGAAGCGAAATATTAGAGACACATGAAACTGTTTGCTCTCTTTCGTCGAATTCCGTTAAGGCCACACTTGTCGCAACAAAGATTATCGATTCATTGACATTGTGGACGTGTGTGTGTGTGAGAGTGATTGTGTTTCAAAATTGATACAAAATCATAAAGTCAAATGAACACGCTTCGGGCGGCTTACGATCGACCCTACCAACGGTTGTTCATGTGTATGCGTGTGCGTTCGTAGTGCTTCTGTTTGTTTACAAACGTTGCCATGTTGTTTGCCGTTGGCCGATGGAAGCCCCTCCGGTTACTTACTCCCGGTTCCGGATAATGCTCCGATCAATGCATTCCACCCTGGGTGTACGTGCCTGGGAGCATAAAAAAAGCAACAACAACGTACCGATGGGCTTATCGAACGGTTTCTTCCAGAACAGGTTCGCTCTGGTAGTGAAGGAAATGTATGAGCAAAAGTCACTTCAAAATCTTCATCTTTAACAGGTTCTTCCGCAACACGCAGTGGATGCTCACCACACTCGCTCGACACGCGTACGCTTGCCCGGTCCGACCCGACGGGTGGGGAGAGGGGGCTAGAATTATCGTTCCCGATAAACAAACGCGGGCAATAAATAGTAATTAAAATTAATTTACTTGTTTTCGGATGGCTGCAGTGGCGGCGGCGGCGACGGCATAATGCCCGCCTCACCGTGGCGTTGCGCTAGTTTAAAGGGGTTGAGCGTAACTAGCTCACACAAGATCTCTCTCTCTCTCTCTTACTCCCTCACCTTCTCTCTATCTGTCTATTTGACACCCCCCTCGGATCGCGGGGTACGTGCCAAAGGCAAACGAGGAGAATGGAGAATGGGTCGGTTTTGTATAATTCAGCAACACGATGCACGCGAACACACACAGTGGGGCGAACAGGCGAGCAGCATGCGTCCGCTCAATGTCCCCAAGATGCGTCATGTTTCGTCGTGGCTTCCCACCGCTCCTTCGAACGGCGCACTGTGTCTTGTCCTGTGGAATGTGAACTATCAACACGACCACCACCCGCACCCGGTGGTACACAGCTTCGCACTGGATACACTAGCCGGCTGGCTGGCTGGCTGGCTGGCTGGTTGGCTCGATTTAATTAAAAGTTATCGTTCTCATGTTCCGTCGCGGTACCGTGCTATGTGTGCCGTGTTGTTGGTACAAACCATCGGTACCGGCTGTCCGGCGTGCCATATTGCTGCTGGTAGCCCATCGCCCAACGGCAATGCCATCGTGGAACGGGCAACACGAAGTTGTCGCCTCATGCTCCCCCCCACGCCCCTCCGGGGGCTGATGGGAATATAATTGCCTACTGACCACTTTACGACCGTTCCGGGACTTGGAGCGTGAGATGGGTGGGGTGAGTCTTTTTTTCTTATTTCTTTTTTTCTTGCTACCGTTGCCGTTTTCGTGGACGTTTTGCTTCCGATAACGATCAAGCTGCTGGAGCTTATGGGACACTTTTTTTTTCTTTCCGCATGTCAAAGGTGTGCCCAGGGAGGACGAACGATTGGAACAAGGCGTGAAATATAACACTTTGTTGTACCGTGGCACACACTCGTGTGTCGGGCCAATGCAGCGACATTGTCGGGGGGCAAAATCTTTCACCGTACGACCGGAAGCACTTAAGAAGACAAATTAATGATTTTCCAGCCAATAGTTTCACACCGCTCCATCGCGTCGAACCGGTTTTGCAGTCGGTTCTAAAACCCCAAACGCTTTAGCTTTATCTTGCCAACGTCTTGTCTTGGGCGCTGTCAAACGTCTTCCAATCTGTGTCCGCGCGTTTACAAATTGTTGTTGCTTATCAAACCGCGTTGTCGAACTACGCCGGCTGCCTAACAAACAGCTGTTGGGGGCCCCTTGTGCGCACCAACGCTCACTAACGTCTTCGAACGGCCGACACGCTCAACATGCTTATCACAGTGGCTGGTGGGGTGGGGTGGCACAAAGTAAAGTGAAAAAAAAAACAAAAAAAAACGATTCCACCAACAACATACAGCAACAACCGGCTTTGGTGATAATGGTACCAGCGGCTCGTACCCTCGTACAGTCGGTGTGCATTTGGCAGTGGACGGGATTTTCAGTCGATTCTGTTCACGTGTGGCGTTCGCATTCGATGTACGATGATGGTGGTAATTATTGGTGAGATTGTTGACACTTTCGGTTGGGTGGTTGGTGGCTTTTCTTTAAGACGAGGTGTTGCGGGTGTGGATTAATGCGAGCGTAATCGCTGATTGTGGTAGTGCTGATAAGGGATGGTTTATTTAACAAAAAAAGAAAAGAAGATTTAAGCGATACGAAAGGTTGAATGTGTTTGAGTGCGGATTAAGGAGAGGAAGTGGCGTTGTTAAACATAAATAAATAGTTAAAAATCTATTTTTTCTCAATAACTGAGTTTTTGTCGCTATATAAAGGAAGACTTATTTATGCATTACGCAATTAAGCTAATTCACCGCTTGTCACCGTTTTGTTTTGATAATGCCAGATTGAAATTGCTAGTCATACATCAATCTAAACTTCCAATAGCAACAAATCATTTCTTACAGACGATAAGCATCATCATAGCCCTGTTTAGACATAAGTCTATGCTTAACATATAATAATTTCGGTGTGTAGATGTTATGCTCGAATGAATTTTTTTATAACAATTCAACTATAGTCTTTCAACTTGTAATAAAATTAATATGAGGAATACAGTAGAATCGTCCCATCCAAATATTTTTCTTCAAGTCTAGTAATGTAAGTGCATCAGCAAATGAAAAGTTATCAATTTATTTGTATCTTGTATTTCAAATTCATATGAGGAAGTTTATCGCGTAGCAAATGCTAGACAAACGGATCGGAACTCGGTAGAGCATTTGAAATCAACCAGACGATGCTCTTAAACCCTATTTATAGCAACATTTCATGAGAAATACACATCCATCTAATGGGTTCCAGAAGACAGGTGCAACAAAATTCTAGTTTAAACGTTAGCTCCAGGAATCAGAAAATTATTAACAGCAGTGCTCGGCAAACTTTCTGCATGAAAAAAGGTCAATTTTCATAGAAATGTAGACATTGAATTTTAGGAAAAGCTCCAGAGCAAAATACAGAGTGATGAGATAGAGAGAGAAAGAGAGAGAGAGGGAGAGAGAGAGAGAGATAGAGAGAGAGAGAGAGAGAGAGAGAGAGAGAGAAAGAAAGAGAGACTAGGTCACCTTGATTTGACATTCATTTTTTATTTTATTTTAATTATATTTTTTTATCCGTTTATCCGTGCTGTTGAGAAATGACAGTTCAACACAAAGGTGACATTGCGTTCTAAGGAGGATATTTGAAAAATCAGTTTTCATATCACATACCAATTAGCATACCAAAAACCAATATGATTAATACAAATAATGTAATACTCAATGTCTTAAATTTTTGAGTCCATTTTCACGAAATATGATTGCTGTCCTACTTACTTTGGAAACATAAATCTGCTAATAACCTAACCTGAAGTGTGTGATATTCCCATTATAACCAACATTTTTAACATTTTTTATTTGCGTTAGATACCTGTCCAATATCTCCAAGTTCGGAATATGAACCCTCCCCCTCCTCCCATTTACTCAAGTTCAGAATAGTTTATATGTAGATTTTCCTGGAATCGTTTCATGTACCTTTGATCGCTTCGTTTAACATCCATAGGCGCAATTATGGAGAGTTCAAAATAACCCTAATACAGCTTATAACCCACTGGTATTTCCGAGCAAAAAAGTATTTTATTTCAACCTTGCTTTACAAAACTATACCACTGATACAGTTTTTGGTAGCTGTTTCTTGCAAGTTAGGCAAACAACTTTAATTATTTGATAATATCCTACTGTTTACTTATACAAAATAAAAATAAAACTAGAGTAAAAAGAAAGTATCACGACAGTGATCGCGTCTGCGATTGCGTTACGCTCCGTGATCTATGACACAAATTATCATCATTCATTGTTTCGGATACTCATACGCAAATCAGCAAGAGTGACGAAAGAACTCTTTTCCGCCCGGCCCGATATCCCTTTGAATGATTAATTATGTTCAATCGATTGTAGAAGCAGAAAACATCCCGGAGGCAGTGCCTTTCAGTGTCACTACAAATATAAGATTGATGCAAAAAAGGTGTTCACCGAACGAGCATTTCTTCTCAGTGTACTGAGCACACCTGAACCTTCGTCAGCCTTTTGACAGCATGCTTTCCTTTCTACCTACAGGACCAACAGCAGCTTAAAGTGATTTAGCGTAAAATAAAGCAAACGTTCCTACGTGTTTAAAGTTCTAGCCTGTTTAGTGCAGTGTTTGTTTGTGTGTGTTCTAGTGTGTGTGTGTAAGTGCCCGTGTTGGTGTATCCATTTCCATTTCGACCTAGCGTAACAAGCAACCGAGGGCAAGATGAGCAGTGCCCAGGATCGCCGAGCTTCGTTTGCCCGTCGTGCCGAAAGTTTAATGGAGAAGGTAAGTGCAACGGGTGGGGTTTTTTTCTGCTCTTGGATTATTGCAAACTTTATTAACGCTTCCCACCGCTCCTGACTTCATTATTCGAGCGATGAAGATGAAAGGTGTGTAAATTTTAAAATAATTGCCAACTTTTGCATTCCACGCTAATGTTAGCGTCAGTTCGGGTAATAACTTGTTCGCGCGGTGGAATGCATAAACTTGCCGTCGACATTGAGCTGCTTGAGTTACTTGCTTTGGGGGAATCAAATTTCTCACCCAGCTAAACACCCTTGCCATAAGAAGGGAATGTTGGCGAATTGGCCACTTAGCACTAGCAAAACGTTATATTTACGAGACAACCTTTCAAACAGTACCACTCCGTGAGGAGGAAGATTCTACGATTGGGGAACGATTTATGCGCTTTTTTTGGTGCTACATTCGTTGTGGGGAGATTTGGGCGAAAATAGGGGAACTGTGCTAAGGTGGTCGGCTTGTTCAATAGTCTGGTTGATTGATGGAGATGCTGTGTGGCAACGTGGCACACATTTCCCGATAGAGAGAGAAAGTATGGTTGGATTTTTGACTTTCCGCAAGGCACTAGTATTGCCTTTGTAACACATTTGGGTGAATGTAAGAAAATGTGACTCTATTTCCTATACGATGTAAGAGTTCTCTTTAAAAATTCTCCAGTTTATACTACAGCAGATAATCTTGTTTTTAAATGCCCTCGAAAAAATCGGTACTCAGCTATGTACACTGTTTTTTGTGAGAAGGATTTTGCTGGAAAATTACTCCGCAAAGCTGGTGCAAAGCATGATTATCATTATGCTAATTGGATTGAGCATTGCCAACGCTTTCGGTACGACGCCGTTGCTTAGCGGTGGAGCTAAGTTTTCCTCTAGCGGGAAAGCTTTAATGTTGTACCGAGCGATTAAGCTCCACATCGTTAAGTGATCAAGGTTGTTAGGATTTGTTGCACGAGATGACAGGCTGGAGGGATCTTCACAGGAAGATAAATGTTTAGAATAGCTGAAATAGAATGTAGTGCTGCTGGAAAAGTTGTTAAATTTCAGATCTCTCCATAATCAAGGTGCGACGAGCATGAAATACACATTGAATTATACGGCAGATAACTTGAAATATGGCAGATAAGAAACCGTATCGACGAAATCATCCTCTTAACATCCAGATTAAATCCAACACAGCATTTCTCAGGGTTGAAATTAAAAAAAAATGCAGCAATTCGTAGAATTGTAGCAAAAAGCAAACGCTCTCTATGTGTATGAAAAATTAAAAAAAATATGCATGATTGTCATGAGAAGTAGATAATATGTTTAAAAAAGATACTGAATTGTTGTGGTTATATTTCCCCCCTGATATGTTAGGTTCTTTAAAGGTGCACAATTCTTTCTTTTTCAGTATAAGTTAAAACATACATAATCAACAAATCATAATGATGACGTTTTGATCCTCCACAGCTAGAACGTGACTGAATGAAACTTGCTATACTGAGAAACTGATATCGTCGAGACGAAATAATTATAATTACCAAAGAAAAATTACTATCATTCTACGGTGCTAGATTGTGCTTTTGGTACCGATGCGTACCGTCTCATGACCGATTTGCTTGGATAATGGTTCCTATTTCCAACCATTCACAACCACCAACGAAGTGTCTCGCTAGAGCCTGAGAGTAGAAGGATATCTGTTTTATTACGAACATAACCCATTTCCCTCCATAAACCCACCCAACGATAATGGTAAGCGGTGGCTCTGGCCCGCAGCCACTGCTTTGTGTTTATTTATTCCGGTCTTAGCATGATAGTGGGTGAAATTTTAGACATCCCAAGGTGCCCGAAGGCTGCCCAAAAACTCATCCACCGTCACGTCGGGTGCCCATGCGTAACTGTGCCTGTTCCGCAGGATACGCGCATAGGTGTTTGGGCACCTCGAAACCCCCCCGTGAGGTATTTATCATTGTCAGCCGCGTGAGGGACGGTGTGTGTGTCTGTGTGTGACCCAGGTCGTTTGTTGTCCTTGCATAAGCGTGCGACCGAACAGGTGTCGGCGAAAGGGAATGAGTAATAGCCACCGGCAACGGTACGAAAGCATGGTGTTTTTTTTATTATTATTTCGGGGTTTTTGTGTGTCTGTTTGCGTTCGCATGCGTGTGTCTGGGTGCCCGTAAATGACGCGAGAAAATTAGAAATCCGCGTAAGATGATTGCTCGTCTCTTTTCAGTTTTGCACACAACACTAAGATGATTGCAATTATTAGCGCTGTTGAAGACATAAGCGATTTGGGGCAGGTTTGATTGAGACTGTAATGACCCTCTGCTACAACTTTGTTGTTGTGTATTTAATTGTAAGGGAATATTCATTAGGTAACGATTTTTAGTTTCCATTTTCGAGAAATTTTATATTTTAATTTTTAGATGAATGGCTACAAAAATGCAAAAATCTAAAAAGAAAATCAAAACATAAAATTTAGTCTTCTTTTTGATTTTGTCAATTATGCGTCACCTTAGGTAAAGCAGAATAAAAATCCTCAAAAATAGGAAATAGTTGCGTGGGAGTAGCTATGTGTTGTCGATCATCCAACAAGCGATTTTGTAAATTTACGAAAAAGCGTTGTGCAGAGAAAAGCTTTTTTTCCTGTAATCTTTTTTATCAATATTGATAATTGTGTCCCATTCTTTCGTCTGTTGTTGGCCTGAGTCTTTTGTTGTTCGTCTTAAGTGAATAAAATAATTGGAGGGAATATATAGAGATGATGCATGATGAGATTAAAAACAAAAGTTTCGGTGTACAGTCCCATTTTTATGCGTGAAATAGTCTTTATGAGCTGTTGAAGGTGTTAAATGTTAAAATTATATCCAGATGCAGTAAATAAATCCCATTGTGGAATGTTTTTCTCACCTATATCCGTATCTTTGCCGGCTGTTTATCATTGACTTTAAATTTGCCTTCGTTCTAAATATTCCTTCCCTATCTGTCGCCGGACCGTCTAAAACTGGTACTCCTCCCACGGTCAAGTCAACCGAAACAATCATCAATTGCTACGGGACGTAAAGCCAGGCTGGGTCAGATAAGTGTGACAATTTCGAGCTGCCATCGTAACACGTGCCTCACTAATGAGCCCAAAATCGGTAGCACTCGGCCGCAAAGATAAGTGGACTGTCATAGGTGTGGCGGTGTACCGATAATGTACCGATCGTGACAGATCTACCCCTGCAAAGTTATTGTAAACAGTAAGTGGCGCATCGGCTAGTTAAAGATAAATTTAGACCCTGTTCCATTATCTCTCTTTCTTCCCGTGACGCAATCCCGTGACCGACTGCAGTGCACCGAACCGAACCATTGACGCTGGACGCTTCCATCGATGAGAGAGGGAGGGGTTTAAATTCGCCTTCTGCTCGATCGATTAGATCGGACGGCAATTATCTACTGTTGCGCCATCAGCTAGCCCATTTTGCCAATTGATACAACGGTGATAAATTAACCGTAACTATGGGCTGGAGGGAAAAAAGGGGAGCAGAAATAGAGCGCCTTTTGTCAATAGCGAACGGTTCGTATCGGTTCGGATGGGTGGGTGCAATTGATGAACGCTTGCCAAGCTATTTCCCTTATCGATGCAGCACGTTGCCATGTACCTGCAGTTTCGATAGATGCAAAGAAACGACAACGATCTTTCGCCTGTTCCTTTCGATTGGCTGGGACGATACAAACTAGCAGCGCAGTGAGCAGTTCATCGTTGTTGACAGCGTTGGAAAAGGGACAGAGGAAGAGGGGGGGGGGGGGGGGCAAGTGCGCAGTACGGGACTGACCGTTAATTGAAATGGCAAATGTGAGCAATTGCTCCGGATGCAAACGAGCCCTTTCGTATGGCTGGCCGCACCTAACCTTAATTCATGCATCCACAACACAACGGCACAAACAAAGCTACACACACACGTATGCACACTGTTAGATGTACCCCCCCCCCCCCACCTCAGCCCCATCCCATACCCCTTTTTGAGGAGAGGAGGATCGTGCGAAACGCACAGGACGTGGGGTGTTTGTTTGTGAGATCGTTTATTTTTCGATCTGCTTGCTTGCTGCGGTAAAGTCGTACACTTCATTTCAAAGGCCTTCAAAAGGTCCCACCCACCCCCTCGCTTCTCGCCTTTAAACCCACTGTGCGAGCGAGATATGAAAACATAAACAAGAAGATTATTACAACCTTCCCATGCCCAAGCCGGTGGCGCATTCGTGGCGTAGCGGTACCGCGCGATGGATGATGATTTTTCGCTTCGAATGCAAAACAGCAGAAGTAACCACCAACAGAAAAAAAAATGTGCTGCGCGATATCGTTCGTCCGTTTTGCTGCTGATGGCAATGATGGCGTCGATGGCAATGATGGCCAATGATGATGGCCCGATCGTACCCGTACAGCACACTCAGGCGCTCGCTTGATGGGTTAATTATTTTTAGCGAGATGCGAGATGAATTGGTTCCGCTGCGTATCGTGTTTGCGTGCGGTGCCGAAATGGTAACCGCGCGGGACAGGGCGAGCGACATAGTGGAGAGGGTACGTGGGGGCAGGGCGGTTTGTTTTTCTTCGTTGCGTGGAAGCGGCGGCCAGTGCGGCGGGACGGATGGTTGTACAAGTGGTTGCTGGTTTTCTCTACTTAGCACCTAGCACTCGTCTTGCGGCTCTACAGTGCGGGTAATAAGTGTAAGGAGATTATTAGATTAAATATAGATTACTATGGTGGGTCGTTGGTGGGTCATACATTTGATTATTTAGAAAGCAATTTAGAATATATTAACCAATTTACAAAGTGGACAGGGGCTGTAGTAAAACTACTTGCTAACAGGAGGTTATAAAACAGTTATGATTAATAAATAAAAGTTTGGCATGAATAAGATCTCAACAGAATTCTAACGGAGGTTTTTGATACTAAATGCTACAAAAAAATGTGCAAAATTAGTTTTATTTGTTAAATAAAATGAAATCAAAGTCATCAAATCAATGAAATTCTAACAGCAAAAATTAAACCACAATACTTGTTAGATGAGTTTTTATTCAATGTTTCAAATATTTTGATGATCTAAATGTTTCGATCAAATAACATATATTCATGTTTGAATGAAGTGAATAAAGCTTTGAAAACTGTACTTGAAACCCTTTTTGCTTATTTTCGAATTCCTTGTTGAGAAGTTACGAGCTTAAGAACTGCTTAAAAGAATTAATTTGATAAAATGCTACAAACGAACAATTACATCAATAGCAGCTTTTTTATAAACAATATGAGTAATTTATATTGCATTATGAATATTTAAAATGTTTGGCTCTACTATTACCACAATATGTATGCCAAGCTTATAGTGATAATACTAAATATTCAAATCTGCTTAAAGAGTTTATGCTGGACAAATCAAGCATAAAATATAACAAAACCAAACACAAAAGATGACAATTTAGCATACTTTTATAATAATTAGTTACAAAAAGAACACTGGTTGTTGATACAGAATTATTATTACCTTTCTAAGAAGCCATTTCCCTTTGAGTATGATGTGATCATGTTATTATCATGAAACATTGTTTAGCTTTACTTCTAGTCCGCAGATTTCTAATGAAACACAATACGCCCGGTATATGAGGAATCCCTAGAGGGAATGCTATTTTGGTCTTCATCTGGTGGCAGATAAACGTGCTGGACTTGCTATGAGCCGAGTGGATATAATGAGCCACTTTTGCGGTATCGTTCATTCACAGAAAGGTACAGCCCTCGGCATGATGTGTTCATTCTCGTTGCTCTCATCTCTGTTAAACTCTATCCTCTGCCAACTCATCGTTCAACTCAATACTGCTTCATCTTATTCCAGCTTACATCTCACAGTCATTCAAATCAAACTGCAATAGTACGACTGCCAAGGGTATCGTACTACCGCAAATGCTTAATACAGGGTTTCCCACGATATATTGGTTGGTTCCCATCAATTTTTGGTGGATTCCCATATTTTTTTGGTGCGTTCCCACGATTTTTTGGTCGTTTCCCAGAATTTTTTGGTCTAATTGTATTGATATCCAATCGGAAAATACCAATAAATTATAGGATCGAACCAAAAATCTATGGGATACAACCAAAAAATCGTGGGAACGCACCAAAAAATCATGGGAACTGACCAATAAATCGTGGGAAACCCTGTAAGGCAAAGCTTTCCTCCGTACAACGCACCGGTCAAGAGAGTGGCAGTAGCACAAATTGCCACCAAACAAGCCACACACGGAGTGAAAGTGGTTCACTTGTTTTCACTTGTCCTACACTTTAAGAGGCACAACAGCTCTCACCTACTTTTTTGTTTTTGTTTTTTTTTCGATGACACCAACGCACTCGCCAAGGTGCCAGAGATGATCAGTACGATTCATTCGCAAAGCACACCGAACCACCCAACCAGGCACAAAGCTGTGTAGAGCTTGCTCCCAGCGGCCCTTAAGCAGGCTCGGTCGTTGTATCGCTCGGTCTTACCTTCCTTGCTTCGCTGAGCTTTCCACTGACGTCATGCGGAGGAGGACACTCCTTACAGTATGGTAGCGCTCCCATGCAAAACTATGCTTATGTCTGGTGCCGTAAGGTATGGTGCCTTATTATCCATCTTACCTCGACGCTATGTCATGTATCCCGCTAGTGAGCTAGCCCACTGTTGCGCGGAAAGTGTTCTTCCACGCTGTTCCGACACCGTACCGCCCCGTGGCACATCCGGCCGCTGGGATTGCATGAATTGTTAACGGTGTTTGAAGCATTCCCCTCGCAGGGCAAGCCAAGGTTGACATTACCATCCGCTACCCGGTTAAACCCGGTTGCAGAGGAAAGGGGCCACATTGTTCCAGTGCTGTGCTAGTGTTTGGGGTGCGGGACGCCTGTGGGTGTCACCTTAGGAGCTATGTTCATAATTCATGAGATTAGAAATAAGCTCGGCGGCCGGGGTGGTAAGAAAGAGAACCCGACGAAACCGTCACTGTAAGCGAAAGGGTAAAAACACAGACAGAAGGGAAGAGCAAACTTAACTGCTGAGCGAACATGCTACTTACCAGTGTCTTGGTACTTTCACTCACGCATGGACGGTGAAGAAGCTGTACAAGGTGTTTGAATGTGTGCCGGTTCGTAGGGGCTTTCAAGATTGGACACATTCTGCACTTCAAGCTACAGAAAGTCAAAGGGCCAAAGACGGCCCAAGTGTAGCGCTCATGCTCGTGTAAACTCGTCCTTCTTGCTGCTGGCCATCGTTCGATCATCGCCGGTGTGCCAGTAGTTTGTGGGTTTTGTGGGGCTGCAACTGCAAGTCAAGCTCAGACCTGTGGCAGACCGTAAAGTGCATATGGCAGCGATGGTTTAAAATTTCCCTCCGCCCCCGGGTTTCCTCAGATTAGCCTAAACGGGAGCGGGTATGCACCTCGGTGCCGTGTTTGATAATTTGATATCTCTGATCCATTTGACCCTACCTGGCTAGGTGTGTGTGTGTTTGTGCTAGGAGAGGGAGGAGGTTGCAGGTTGCCCTAGATAATGCCCGGATTGTCATGCAGTCTGCATTATGATTTGAGATGTCCTCGTCCGAGCGACTTTGCGCAGAGTTTATGCATTTTTCCTACAGTGCATTCTGCAGGCAACGGTGCGCGCCTTTGTGCTGGTGTAGTTTTGATAAGTAGTTTATGCTTTGTAGTTTACTTTAATGAATGATATCATGGCACTGTCTTCTGAGAAATTTACCATCAAAGTGCAGTAAGCGGGCGACGAGGGCTTTGGAGCTGTAGCAAAACATCCTACACTGCTTGCTGCCAGCAGATCGGAGCGAAGATAGTCAGGTTGGGTATGGTTAGGAAATAAATAAATATGTAAATATCATAAATGAACTTTTTAATATTATTCATACTTTTTGTACTCTTATCAGCGCAATGGTGAGTAAGTACAGGGAAAAAGTATAACTGTGGGAAAGCATGGGGAAACATGATGAGAAGATATGTTCTGCTGAATTACTTCATCATATCAGCTAATTTTAATGAAAGAGCTGAGACATTTTCCCATAAGTTTTGACATTTTCTTCAATTTTTTTGTTTTATTGTAAATATGTGTAACGAGGCTATACAGCTCGTTTCCTTTAAAATAGACAAAAATTACATTACTAATTAACAAATATATAAGAAACTATAAAAGTTATAATGTACAATCTTCTTTGCTACTGTTCTGTAGATTAAATGAATAATTTTGAACCAAATACATAAAAATCAAAAAAATACTTAAATTTGCTTGTTTTTTTAAAGTATTTACTATACTTCTTGTTATGAGGGTTTCCCGTTTAATAAATGAAATATTTAAGCACCAACGAATGAAGGTTTCATCTTCTTTACACATTTGTATAAATTACACATGGCGAAAGCCTTAAACCTATCAATCCTTCAAGCAACGGTCCGTCCGCAGTCGCAGTTTGCTTCTCTGTAAAAGCAAAAGTATCATCATTCATCCCTTTATCGTATTACCTTAACCGTCACGAAATGACGCGGCCTACAGTCAAACTTTACTGCTACCGGTCGGAGTGCAGATAAAATGGGTTGACCACCTTCAAGATTCACCCCTGACTGTGTATCCCCCCCCCCAAAAGTCAGCGGGAGGAAAGGCCAGCCGCCAATTTGACCACAAACCAACATCGAGGATGCATCTGGTTTTGGTCGTACATGAGGTTAAATTTTGCCTTCGGTTTTACATTTCGGTTGCTTCTGCGAAGGAAAAGACGGTAGATGTCCCTAACGGTGCCCGTATCAGGGCGAAAGGTTAACGAACGACGCAATTCGACGCCGTTTCTGGTCGATGAAGGGAAGGGGCTGGGTAGAGCGAACATGTTTCCAGGGTGGGAGAAAAAGCGCGCGCAAGGAAACAATGTTGTTCCTGGTATTCCTTCAGGAAAAGCATTTTCAACCATTTTGATGGAGAGAGAGAGAGAGAGAGCGCACAAACAAATGTGCTCCCATTCTCTGAGATTTCCCGATAACTTTCCCGGTTCTCGTAGTGTGAGTGCCTGGTGCGCATGTGAGTGTGTCTGTGTGTGCAGGGAATCGAGAACGTGGAACTCATTGTTGGCTCAAGTGTGCCTTGCCTTTCTTCTTTGGAATACTCTCTTCTTTCTATGGATTTTTACTCACTCGTTCCTCCTGTCCGCGCTTATCGGCGTAGTCGGAAAAGCAGAATCACAACAAACAAAGCAAGCGCGTGATGGCACAACAGAGACACTCAAACACTCGCGCCCTTTTTCTGAGCAACAATGTTTTCGTTGCTCCGAGAATGGGGTGTACCAAGTGGGTTCCCGATTTGAACAAGCTCAGGAAAGCAGGTCGGCCTGCTCCTTGTAATAGAAGAACACAAAAAAAAGAGTCGATATGAAGGAAAATGTATGACGTACTTAGGAAACCCTACCAATCCACCCAGGGTCGAGCGTCGCTCCCGGTCGCCCATGCTTTCCCGTACCTACCTACCACTCACCCATGCCAGCCCGCATCGAGTTCTGCACGAGTGATAAAAGAGTCGGGCCCCTTACCGGAGTCCCTTTTCTTCCCTTTTCCCCTTCGTCGTTCGCGCACCGGAATGGTGAATGAGTCCCACGCATCGGGGCTGCGCTTATCGATGGCGTACGGGCTGTGGCGCATTTCAGTTTACCTTCGTTGCTCGAACAGCTCACTAGGTTGGTTGTCCGTTTTGACCGCTTGCACAACGAAATAGTAACGACGTCATTCGGTGTCCTCCGTTAAGGGTGGTTATCCGTTTGCCATCGTCGCACATCCAAATTTTTGACATGTTTTAAGTGTGTAGTGTGTAGAAAAAGAATAAAAACGTGAACGGATGGTAGAAACGGAAGAAAAACAAACACAAACAATGAGAAATTAGTGAACCACCGCCGCTGAAACTACTCCCCAACGGCCCCCAAACGCGTGGCGACTGTGGTGTGGAATTCAGGCGGAAAAGCATTGTCGAGCCGAGCCCATTACATTCCCACTGCTGTTTGGCTTCTGTTTGATTCGCTTTAGCAAATTGCAGCTTGGCAGAAGGGAAGAAAGCACAGTAAAAAACACGCCAAGCACGCTTTTGTCCACCCGCAGAACAATAGCTGCCAGTGGGGTGGTAATGGTTGTGGACTGAATTCTGCTTTTCCGTCTCGATTTTGAATTCCACCACATTGCCCGCCAGGTCAACGGTTGAGGGAAAACTGAATGTGTGTGTTAGTGTATGTGTGCCGTAGGGGGACGTCGTTCGCTTTCCAGTGATATGGCGTTGAGTGCAGTGAAAATAAAGGCAAACTTTTTCCCCAGGGATGAGGCTTTATGAGATTTTAGTGTTAGGATAGATTTTTTTATTTTATTTCAAATGTCCATAATTCTATTCCATAAAAACATCACTAGCAAAACAACAAATGTGTAAGAAGCAGAGAAAGATATCATACGTGCAGTGATTGTGGTGAGAGTGATAAAGCTTGACACCCATTTGTGAGTAAGCAGCTTAACAAGCTAACGCGCAAAATAGTGACATAAAGCTTCTGAAATCAAGTCACCAACGTTTTTGCGTAGTTACGTACAGGCGAAACGAAAACCAAAAAAATAACATAATCAGCCGGAACCAGTTTAGGGTGAAGAAACGCATAAAACCGACTCAAAAAAAGAGGCACAGGAAGTTGATCCCTTTGAACAAGCACCCAAACATCAACACACACATACACCTGCAGCTACCCTACGGAAGAACATCCATCCAGCAGCAGCGCCAGCAGAACCGGGAGGATGGAAAAGCCGAAAGCGAACGACACAGCATCGGCCATTCCGGTGGGTTCTCCATCGGCGAAGGGCGTTCATGTACGTATCTACTGCTGTCGTTGGGTGATGTTGGGTGGGGAACGAAGGGAGTGGTTTCATTCCATGATGGCGAGGCGCAGCGAAACCTAGAACAGACATTTCAGCGACGGTAAGAAGGACGTTGCCAATATCCTGTTGTAGCGAAAGCAGAACGCGAGCAAGTTGTTTCTCCCTGGCTGGCGAACGTAGGCGGCAGCAGCTCGCTTGGTTCTCTTTCGCTAGGCACGTTGTATTTTATGGCCACCTAATCTGTGTTCCGTTTAGGTTGACTTAACGTAAGGATACAAAATGGCTGGTTGGTTGGTTGGTTGACGAGACAAGTGAAAACAGTTTTTCGCTCGAAAACTCCAGATGAATGGGATGTTGTTAGAAGGGCTTGTACTCTGTAGGGTTGCAATGGTATATTGTTTTGAATAGGTGTTGCTATAATCGATTGGGGCAATTACAGCATGATACCAATTTGCGTCGTTTTTTGGAATGGGTACTATCAAAAAATAAACACAGAAAAACATGAGATCAAGATGCAAGACAATGTGGAATTTATTCTGAGCGCCTTTACTTGTCTTTTTAACCTAGCCAACCGCTAGTTAAGTGGCTATGTAACTAGAAAGGTATGAGTTAATGAAGGAATATTTAAGACTGCAAAGGGTTTGTAAAAAAGCATCAGCAACAAATCAAGGGATTTATTAGCTATAGCTGATGCTTATGCACTATGTTCATGTTTTTAATGCCTCAGCATTGTGATACACTTTCCAATAGTATCATAAATAAACGAAGAACATTAATTCGCCGCAAGTATCGTCTGACATTCTATTCTTCATATTGTTAAGAGCAAAAAGAGTTTTTTTTTATTAATTTTTGGAGAAAAAATGTATGCCAAGAGAACTCAGGAGATAATGCTTATTTGTTACGCTGTTAGATTTATTCAATTTGTCAGATTGTGATTGTGATCGTTTAAGTCTTACAGTAGACTGCATTCCAAAATGTTCCCCACTTGTATTAACGTACAATTATTAATTACAATACATTAGATCAATCAATTCGGGCCGATCTGGTGGTACAGTTGTCTACTCGAACTGCTTAACAACATGCCCGTCATGGGTTCAAGCCCCGAATAGACCATGCCTCCATACGTAGGACTGAATATCCTGCTACGGTAACAAAAAGTCACTGAAAGGCAAGCCCACTTCACTAGTGGGTACAGGCAGGCCTTGAACGGCAGCGGTTGTTGTCCTACAAGAAGAAGAAGAAGAAGAAGAAGAAGAAGAAGAAGATCAATCAATTCATATAATTTAGACCCTTTTTATATTTTAAGCGAGATAGCTGAAGTTTCAGCCTCACAGTGGAATAATATTCATTATCCGGGTTGTTCATTCATTCGATAGTTACGTTCCGCCATTTGAGATTTCAAAGAAAGATTTTTTCAAGGAAAGACTTTTCAAGGAAGAAAGGCTGAAATAATCCTAGCTGCAAATCTGAGCCAACAGTCGAACTCCATGTAAAAAAGCGAGCTAAAATCGTAAAACCTTCCATAGTAAGGGATTTTTTTTTAACCTACCGAACAGGCAATAGTAATGAATGGTGTCCTAGTCCTTGCAGATTTTCTGTTTTGCAGAAAAAAAGATTATCACAGCTACACGATACTGCAGGCGTCAATGTAAAAGCTGTGTTCATAAAAAAAATCTTATTTTTTTTTTCAAAACAGCTCCCCAATTCTGTATTATGTTCACAAAGTTTTTTTTTAATATTCATCATAATTATAAGCAATACGGTAGTTTTGAGATACTCCTCTTGAATAAAAAATATATTTAAAAATAAGATCTTCTGGTTATTAATGATAAGATTGTTTTAATACAGTTTTACTTGATCTATAATAACCTCAAACGTTGATGTATTCTATAATTCTTTTTCTATGGCACAACAACCGTGGCCTGCCTGTACCACGCACTAGTGGGGAGCTAGGCATTCAGTGACTTATTGATTTACCTATAGCAGGATAGTCAGTCCTACGTATGAGGGCACGGTCCATTTGGGGCTTGAACCCATGACGGGCATGTTGTTAAGTCGTACGAGTAAACGACTGTACCATGAGACCGGCAATTCTATACATGTATGCTGATAATGTTCGCTGTTAAACATTAGTTTTCCTCCGAACGAGTATCACCGTCAAAAAGTTGATAAAACTGTTGTTCCATCTTCCCATGGATGGAAAATCGATTCTACGTTGATGCTAATGCATTGAACCAGTGCACGGAATACACCACCGAATAGCAAATGAACTTTCGAAAACTTTATAATAACAGACGAAGCAACTCTTGCCATTTCTCCGAATCCACCGAAAGCAAACGAATAATTGATCATTTAAAGCAACCCGGCTAACGGTTCTAACGATGAATGATCATCATTTTAATATGCAGGACGATGAACGCCCGGGTATTATACAAATAGTCTGCACAATAACAAAAAAAGAAAGAAAGTCAAGCAATATTAAGCAATGCTCCCTTTTTGGTGTGTATTCTGCCCGTCGATTTCCCCAACGGCGAACGATTCCACATCCCTAAACCATCGGTGTCCCCTTTTTATTTCATCCATGGTACGCTGTGCCATTCGCATCACCCGATGAGATGATAAATGACAACCACACCAGACCCTTGCGAACGCTGTGACGCCACGCTCACGAGCATTCTGCACCGAGTTTAATATTTGTATCGTCCTCCAGCATAGCGAGGGCGGCACAAAAAGCCTACCAGCCTACCAAAGGCAACGGGGATGGGGGAGGGAGCGCACGTTTTCTGCACTCATAATGTGCAGGCTACAAAATGAGGTCGACACTGATGTTGCTGAAGCGCATTCCAGGGAGGGAATGGGGGGGAATGTTAGGCTTTGTGCATGCGGCAGCAGCAGCAGCAGACACTGTTTGCGGCTCAAACAGTGCATGCTTTTGTGGAAGTCTTTCCGGGTAGGGAAAAGTGCCATGGCAGGGGAAAAATAATCAACAACAGCGAATGGAGAATTGATACCCGGGCAGAGTGAATGTGAATGGGAGGAAGAAGAAAAAAACCGAAACAAACCCCGTAAAAGGGAACTGTCCTAGAAAAAGTGCCCCCAGGATGAAAGACGGCAAAGGCAAATGAAAGCTGTGAAAAAGTTTTACAGTGACGTAGACGAACCGATTGAAGAAAGGAAAAAAAATGGAACCAAAGCATATGGAAACGGAAAAGAGAGCAAGAAAAAAACATGTTGTGCAAAAAATATTAAACCAGAGAACGTCACACGATGGCGAGATGAGCAGAAAGTGTCCTGATAACTTTGTTTTTTTGTTTGGTCCCTCAAAAGTGTTATCCATCCATCGTGAAAAATTGGCACGCGACTAGCTTGATGGAGAAACTTTCGAACAAAAAAGTGTGAGCCAACGGCAAGGTAAACGGTGAGGGCTGAAAATGTGTATATAATATTTATGATTGCATTTTGTTTTTTTGCCTTATCAAGCGTCATTCCCCTTATTGACAAGCGCTAAATTGAATGAGACGAACGAAGACAACCAGCTCCCGGCCCATCCGAAACTGTGATGTGTTTCCGAACCGTGGATTGATGATGGTGTGCTCCTGGGGTTGTTACCCCATCCGCGTACTTGTGCCTTGTTGCGGGTACGTCAACTCGAATCACGCCCGCCCGTAATCACGATGCGGGCTTATCGATTATTTCGTGTTTGGCCATTGTCTTTGGCCGTTTCAATGGCTTCGGGAAACCTAAACCTTTGGTTCGACTGATCGGCTGATAAATGGTGGAAGCGATTAGACGCACGATACTGCTGTTTATCATTACCCGTGCGCTTCGCAGCGCATATCGTGCGTATGTGTGTAAGTGTGAGTTTTTTTTGACGGATTTAAAGTGAAAACAAATGTGACCGATTAAAGAGACCGGGAAGGGTAATATATTCATGGAGGTTTTGGTAAGACAAAAGCTCCTGCCGTCGCTTTTCTCACAGTCACGTCACAAATGGGTTACTGATTTATGATTCACAGCCACTGCAAACCCAATTACTCTTGCTGCACTCTATAAATCACTGCAAGCAGATGGTTTATTCCAACACCGTACTGTATGTAATCAAGCCGAGTCATTTTGTGACCGTTTGCAATGGAGACGCATTTCCTGTCATGGAGACGCCTGGTAGCTGTGGACGATCTCTTGAACGATCTTTATGAAGTGAACCAAGCTTCAAATTGTAGGAAGCAGAGGCACTACATTTCAACATTGATTACCAAACTCACTCACCCATTGCAAAGAATCATCCCTGTTTCCCCAGGGTGAGGATTGATGAACAGTCCGGAAATTGGTAATCTCCGGCCAGTAGTTCCGAGCGGTAGCTTCCTCGAAACGCTCCACCCGTAATTAAGTGCATGCTTATGCATATTCTAGCCTAAAGAAGCTTTCAAGCAACATGTCTTCAGGCTGCGTTAGGGATGGATGTTATAGTTTTCATCATTAAGTATCTGAGGGGCTGTATGGGAAGTGGGTTTCTGTCCATTTGCCGTTTTGCCTGTTTTGAATAAAGTCGCCCAGAGCGTGCTAGAGAAGAACGAACCGTAGGCATACATAATGTAGGCGGGTATAAGAGCGCCTTAAGACTACTAGGGATTGCTTTTTACTTTGCACGAGAAGTCGAGCTCAAGAGTTGTTGAAAATGTTAACAGAAGCTGTCTTTCGCATCCTTGTGGAGCGTAAATAACATGGTAACTGGTTGCATGTGAAAGCTTTTCGGAGAAATTAAAGATTAGGTATTCAACAATCAAAGAAGTGGTCCTTACTGGTTTAACAGAGTTGTATAAAAGTTTAGATTAATAAACAACTTAGCAAACAAAAGTGCTCTAGGTAGCTCCTAGCTAATATCAGTACAAAATTAACTATCCCAAACAATGGTTTAAAATTATGTAAATATTTAACTTTAGTATCACAATATGACATTTCAAAATACGGTACGGTACGGTACGGTAAAATACGGTATTATTTCACGAATCAGCTTAGCCTAGCTCAATGAACAAAACTTATCTCTCACAAACCAAAAAAGCATAGAAAAAAGCCCAAACACATCACACGCAGATCAACACAACATACGTAGACGGACGGCTGTCAGTATGCTTACTAAACCGGTCGAAACCAATGATCGTAACGATGAGTACGAGATGCTTCTGCTTCAACTGACAGCTGACAGGTTTCTTATTGAACGTAACAATCTTCCCAATAAATCGTTTTTCCAAGTAAAGACAACTAAACTTAACCTTCGCCGAACGTACACTCACAAACGAGTAGGTGTGTGCAGTTCGGGCAAGGATACGGACCCGGCGACAAGCATGTTTGCACGATCGATCAAATCGCAAAGAAATCACGTCCATTACGAGTATCACCATTGGGGCTGGCTGTGTTGATGTTTGACGATTGCGTTGCTTCATCATCTGCTCGCGTGCCCATTCGCCCACTCGATGCTTCACGATGCCTTAATTCGTTACGACGATCGACCACAACGAGAACGTGGCCAGTATGCTAAATGTTTGAATGTGACCCCATCCTCGGGTAAGCGTGGTCTGCTGAGCTTTGTGGTACGATACTGAACCATGGATGTGGAAGATGCGTTTGAAAGCAGCTTTGTTTCTACAGCGGATGGAAGATGTATTTGAGGATGTACGATGATGTCAATGCTTTAACACTAGAAGCAGTTTTTTTGCGACTCATTCGCAGAAAACGTGCTTTTCTTTTGCTCCTCAAACTGGTGCGTCTGTGACTCGGACAAGTGGATGGATGAAGTGAACAATAAAAACGAATGACGTTGAGGGCATGGTTACGCTGACTGAATTGAGAAAGAATGAAGTTGTGGTACGGGTAGAAAAGGAGTAGCCAAAATGTACGTGAAGGATAGTGAATGAGTTTATGCGATTGAACCATAAACCAAGCAATCATCCAATGCGTACCACATCAGCTGGTTGTCTACGTATAGTGATAAAACGATACGATGATAACGATGAATGTCATTGTGGTTGATCTTTTGTGATGCATCTACAGCAGTGTCTTCTATTATTTTTGTACTGTAAATGGACAGCGAAAAGCGGAACGTAAAACTGTTTGTTATGCAATACTGTTGTTCACAGTGCATCGAGAAGCGCGTACTTTAATTGATTGCAATTTATTCGGAATGTTGTAACATTAGCAGCTGATAGTGCGAAATATCATAACAACAGCTCCGTATCAACATTGTAGTTCCTGTGCACTTTACATTAAGTGCAACTACTGTCGGGCCATCGAAGAAGGGTGGGATCGTTTTATCGCATCAAGTGCGTTTGGCGACAGCACTTGAGACGCAGCGACGGACATCACTCATACGGCATCAGCTTTGCTACAAACTATCGACACAAACTATTGATTAATTTGTGGTGTGTGTAACGTTTTTGAAAATCCATCAAGTGTGGTGATAATGTGGTTAGGTAATGTTGGTAGCGGTGCTTTAATTTGTTATCTCCATGCGGAAAAGTGTTGTTTGCACAAAGGTTTGCTCTGTAGCCTATGTACTTATGCAAGAAATTGATTCCAGTTGCTAGGGAAGTAGAGTTTTTGATCCAATTATTTTGTTTGTTTTTTTTTTTTAGCCAAAAGAACTGTACTGTTGTTTTTCAATAAATTTCACTTCTAATAGTTATCAAACAAAGTCTGTAGTATAAACTGATTATTAAATGGTTCTCCTTTACATATTGGAATCCATGAGATGCTCGCACCTCGCTCCATTTAAACAGAATCTATGATGCGCTTTTCGTATAGTCATCGGAGAAATCATAAGGCTGCTTGAAAGGTGTAGGATAGAGACAAATTTCGATCTCAATGATGTAAGCCCGATATCGACCAATTTGCCCGAATCAATTCTGCTAAGTTAGGTGCTACGCGTACTTCAAAAATGATATTTATATAAAATGAATGTTTGTTGTTTTAGTATTGAACATTACCGAAGTTGCTGCAGTCGCAGGAAGATGCTTGATTTGTTATAGCTATGAAATGTGCATTGGCAATGATTTATTAGTAGAGCAGTATCTCACAATTTTACAAACATTTTTTCCTTTGCAATAAAAATGCTTAACAAACCTCTAAACAAATTTCCTTTCCCATCGGATTTCCTTCATTTCTCAAAAAGGTTTACTTTATCAGCTATCATTTATGCATGAAATTCGATATTTTCGATGCTCGCCCGCTTTCCTCTGTACCACTTCCGATACAGATAGCTCCCTCCGCCACCACTTCTTGCTAAGCTCGAGGTTAACGAACCGGTACGTACCCGGTCCGTGGGCCCTTTAACTCGTATTACGCTCTACCTTTCGGCTTAACCGAAGTAACTGATGGATAATTGATTAATCCGAAGGGATTCCCTCGATTTGCCGGGACAGTATCCCAACATGCACTGCGGTGATGCCTGTAAGCGATATGGCCATGGGAAATGGCCTTTTTCCCCCCTTCCATCATCAACCTTTCCAGATGGAGAACAAAGCGTCCTAAAAAGCGTCCTGCTACGTTAAGCCTCCAACCCTGGGCCGTGGGTTGGGTGTGTCATTTTTTGCGGACCCATTTGGCCGTTGCCGATCGATACGCGTGGTATCAAATTTCCATCTTTGTTTGGGGGGTATAGTGTACACAGGGGTCACCGCGACAGGCCTGTGCCATGGTGTGTTGTTTCCAAACCAAAAACAAAAAACCAATGTTTCACCTCATTTAACCACCAACACATACACATTGATAAATGCACGATGTTGATTGGTTAGGGAGTGTTGATTGAATTTTGCTCACCAATTTGTATCGCCCCGCATCGAAGCCAAACCACGATACAGACGCATAAAAATAGTATCGAAATGGAAGTGATGCGCATGCATTCCGTTCTAGCTTACGTTCGCTTGTGCCATGATGCAGGGCCAATGGACCGCACACAAGAAAGAGTGACAGAGAATGCCACACAAAACAAAACACAACCAGCTTGGGCGATGATGATTTGTGGAGCTAATTTAAGCGTTCAACCACCACGCTCCAACCATCAAACCAATCACTGCCAATCGAGCGGAAGCTGACGGATGGGAAGCCCATTTCCAATCAGGATGGTCAGGCGGAGTGTAACCCTGACCGAGCTGCAGGGCAGCAGCGGGAGAAGCGGGCGATGAAAATGCCAATAATTTCAATTCCAATATGGGGGGGCAATGCAAATCAATCGAACTGCTGTTTGCTAGCGGGCTTGCGGGGGGTTTTCACACCAATCTCAGACGATGCGCAAATGCTGGCCGTTCAGTCTTTGCTGAACTATCAACGCAACTGGCGATCCGTCCCAGTTCGAAAGGCGGTCGAAAAGTTCTTCGCGATCGTGTGTGACTTGTGTGTGTGATCAGTTTGATAGTGGCAGTGGCATTATTTTTGGTGAACTTTACAGTTGCTTTAATTTCCCTAGAATCATAATCAATACTTTGTGAGATTCACAGTGCTGTGCTTTCGAAAGTGACGCAAACGATGCTTTACGTTTTATTACGCATTGGCCCAGCGGGAGCAACAGTATCGCTTCAATCATAATTCCAATTCCAATTATACGCAAACGCTTCGGGTTATTAGTGGTGTTCGGTGCGTTCATCACTCTCACCAGCCCTTCGCCGCGTAAAGTACAGTAAAGTGAGCTGCTCCGTAGCAAGCGAGCCGTGATGTGGTGCAATTTATTGACCATGAAAGCAGCCCAACATTAAGCGCACATAAAAGAGCGGGCTGGAAAGCGAACAGTCGTGTTTGCTTAGTGGCGTGCGGCGGTGATTGTGTGGTGCGTTCGCGCTGCCAAAGGACGAGAAACGTGGCAGCTTGGTGGATGTCTCTAGACAAAGATGTTTACCGTGAGCGGTTAAGATGGTTAAGATGAGGCACCGTGCGGCGTCATTTACAAATGTGATATTCGAGAAACTCTTTTAGGCACAACGGCAGCGTGGTGGAGATTGTTTTCACTCGCCAGTTTCTTTGTGTGATTGATGAAGAATGTTTCCGTGCTTTTTGGGTGGTTCCGCGGACTTGAGCTGCTTAATGGTGTATGGTTTTAATAGCAAATTAAGCTTTATTGGTGTCCATGGCCAAGTCAGTTCTAGGGTTAGCGTAAACAAATAGATTGAATTGAAATGTTTAAGTTTATAAATAGGTTTATTTCCGTGTTTGTGGCTATTAGTACCCAGAAGCCGCAAGTAAAACAAATATCATGCTTTGTGCTTTAAAGTGATCGCAAAATTTAATAATAATGATTGTTTTTACTCATTTTCTAAAACATTTAAACTATCCTACTCTTTTAAAAGCATAAAACTTATCAAACTATGTTTACAAATTACGAAGCGACCAAATCACCAACTAACTCCTCATCCGGCTCAAGCCAGCTCCGTGCAGTGCTGGCCAGCTCATGGCTGCTAGCACCTGGAATCGCTCCACTGCTGTTGCTGTGCACACTGCCTGCCTGTCTTAACTGGCTTGGAGCGCGAGAAAAGCGATTTAATTTAAAAGCAATTATCTGCAATTGAAAAGTTCATTGCAACGCACATGCTGCCAATAAACCGGCTGGCACGGACGCACATGTAGCTGCCAGGCGTCAACACGCCACAGCCTTCAGTCACGCCTAGGCTGGGACGGTAGCCGATCCCAAGCTAGCTTTCTTTCGATCGATCGAACGAACTTTCGTTGATTGGAAATTGATCGGAAATGAAGTTTTCTGCGTCGTAATTTCGGTTTGTGCTTGGCTGGTGGCAGTGAAGCGGGGAGAGACGCAACCGAAGATGTTGTTTTCACTAAATACGATTGATGGAGAGCTGGAGTGTGTGTGTGTGTGTGTGTGTTTTCTCTACATGAGGAAGAGTACTTTATTTATAGCACTTGATTGCGGAATGAAACCATCGTTGAGATGCGGTTAAGTGCATTTTCGTATAATTCATACAAGTGCAGTCCCAGTTGTGATGTGTGCGGTGTTAGGCAGCTCCATTGAACGGTGAAGAGCAGTAGGTTTGTTTGCTCTGGATTGATAAATAAAATTCAACCATAACAAAAACAAGGATTAGAGAAAATTTCCCAACTTTGATTGAATTGGGCTATTCATGCAATTCGAGGCTATAGGATAAATTGAGTGTTTGTTTCAATGTTTATTTTTATCCAATTTTAGTTTTTGATATTTTATCTCATCATTCGCAACAAGCGAAGGAAAAGGGTGTCTGAGATGGAACTATACCGGTAGTTGACCTGATGCAAACCAAAGCGAAACGTTGGCGATCATACGACGATAATTAAATGACGATCTGTAGTTGATAAGTAAAACCTTCATAACGACTTTGATTCAAATAATAGGAAGCAATAAATAAAACCTGCAAATTGATTTAAAACACATTAGTTCATGTTATGCTAATGCATCATAATTAACTATTTTTTGTTAGGCTTTTTATTATCTGCCCAATTACAGCAGTTACCATAACATTTCCACCGATTTTTTGCCTTGCTCCTGAACACTTCATTACCTATGCATTGCGTTGCTTGACGACTTTTTATTTAACTTTCTCTCGTGAGTGACTGCCGGGTCGAGAGCACTCAATCTCCATTTACGCTGATTAATCGCTCCATTACGTTCGCTTCTTTCTGGGCTATTTTCGAGTGATTTTGTCTAACTGTCAGCCACAGACCATTTCTTTCCATCGCTCCAAAAGACGCTCCTATTTGTTTCATCCCTTTTTGTTATGCAGATGAGCTATTATCCTGTCAACCCGTTCGTATGGTCTAAGTTAATGTCGTTCCATCCGCGATGCCTATCGAGGCGTAGCTAAAACATCGAAAGCTTGTTCGTGACTGGAAGAACTGGAAAAAAAATGTTGTGGAAAACATCTCAATGAAGATGAGAGAACAAAATAAATTGCAAAAAGAACAAAACACTACCAGAAAGTCTCACTAGCTAAACAAACTTGCAACCGGTAAAACAAAAATAGACGACGCTTTTAAATCGAGGACACAAGGAAATGGGCACGAACGCTCCAAGCCTACAGTTTGCTGTGCCAGGCGCACCATTTACGGTCCGGTTCGCACCTTGCTTCGGTGACGTGGCGCCCCGCCGTACACAGAGCCATTCCATCGTGTATTTCCGTGACGGTGCTGCAAAACGTTCCTAGTCACGTAACGAAATGTGCTCCAAGTGCTCGAAAGTCTATCGATGGAACGGTGATTGCATATCGCAACGGCGCCACAGCAAACGACCACTCACACGAGAAGCTCTTCGGCTTCTTGTTCCCCGATTGCACGAAGCATCGTTGAACATGAAACCTCGATAAGTGGCCACTTGTTGACGTTGGCACTGAAAGGCATTTCCTGGCCGAATTCAATCGAATCGGTACGGTACGGTAACGGAAAGGGTCAGCGGAACGCGGGTTCTTGCACTTTCACGCCTAACAAACTTTTTCGTGTCGAGGTTCCCGATCGTCCGTCGTGCGCGTCCATTTCGTCCTTCGCTCGCTCGTCGCTAAGATTCGCCAGTTGTTGCCCGCTGTGCGCGGCAAAGGCATATGTTTACGCTTGCTGTAAAATAAATATTAGCTTGCTGTTAAAATGAGCCCACCCACCGGGCAGCCACGAAGGACGAGCGAAAGTAAGGACGCTCAGGTGTGGTGAGCTTGGAAAGTGAAAGGGTTCCGATGTGGCTGTCAATATTGAACAAATGAGAAGCGTGGTAGCGAGCGAGCGAGCGGTTGATTGTTTGCTAGCAGGGTGCAGCAGCGGAAATGGTAGAAGCGCACGAGCCAAACATGCGGGCCCGAGGATGAAATTGAAACTCAAATATTGACCGAGAGCAATGGAAAAAAGCGCATTTTTGTGTGTGGGTGTGCAACGTTCGATAAGGAATGTAAAATTGTGAAAGTGTTCGATGGAATCGATGCATGGAAAGAAATTGTTAGGGACGTACAGGAAACATAGAAATAAGCTTATTTTTCTGAGGACATATGAACCAAGCAGCCACCCAAAACTGGAAACATTCTCTACCAATACATAATGCCATTTAAATAGTATTAGAACAATTACCGATATATTTTTTTATATTTTATGTTAAATAATCATGTTTTTGCGTTGTAATTAGTTATGTACATCATAATTACGAATTAGTTACAAAATTGTCCCGAATTACAGGACAAAAATGATATCAAATTTATAAAAATATTCTTTGAAAACGAGAATCATTATACTATAAATTTTATTGATTGGTATTAGCAACATAATATGGGTTAAAATTAAATCAATTGAAAATATCGTTTAGCAATCAAATTGAAAATTAAAAAAAAGCATTTAATGTAAAATCGTAACATAATAATCACCTAAATAATTGCAAGAATATGGTAAAATAAATAACACAACATAATGCAAAGCATTGGAATGTCAATCAAAACCAGAAAAAAATCATTCAGTGACGATATAATTGTTTATTCTCTGAAGGCACTCCTTAAACTTATTTGTTAAGTGTGTGTGTATATTTGTGTGTTTATCTGTAATGTGGCTGCAAACAAGCACGGTAACACGAGCATTCTGTAGAACTTTCAATCCTAACCCATCGCCCGTCCGGTAAACAGAAGCGCAACAAGTTGAGTTACAACAAAGTGAAACGATAAATAAGAATACAAAAAAATATCATAAAATTGACCCTAAATAAAACAGGGAAGCCAAGGAGCTGTGTGCGAAGTGACCGAGGCGAAAACTTTCCCGTAACGAAGCGCACGGCAGAAAGCGGAGTGGACACGCAGCGACGGCATCAGCGAAAACCGGATCCGCTCGCTTCATAGCATCGTAACGCAGCGTTCGATTTATGTTTGTGCTGCCAAATGGGACGACGGGTAAATGCGAAAAATATGTTTCAAATACCTGTATTACCGTGTGAGCGTGGGTAATCGTACGGTGGGAGGGAGGAAGCGAAGTGAGCAGAGCAGGGAAACGAAAGTGCAAGAATTCTTTTTACAAGCCAGTGAGTTTTTCATGCAAATGAAACAATGCATTCGAGTGGGAATAGCTTTTCCTGTTGCTTTCCAACTAACACACACACACATCGCCTTATCGTACGATATCGTCCAGATGGATCCGGTTGATTTAGCTCATGGATTATTCATCCTTCACCACATACCCAGGGCGGTGCAAATCGGAGTCGCTGAGCTGCCGCACCGGAACGGATCCAATCCGGGCACAATGCGCGAGTAGGAGTTTTCATAAATTTTCAATAGCAGTACCACTCGAGCGAGTGAAATATGGACGGCACTATGTGCATGGGCAAGGAATTGATTCGAGTGACTTAATGGAATTGTGCAAAATCGGCACTACGCAAATGTGTTGGTTTTTTTCTTTTGTAAATGGCAACACAAACAATCTGTATAATGGTGTGGTTCATCAGTGTTAAAGTCTCACATAAACAGATGCCTTTACAGATGCATCTTTAACCGTCAGTGCTGCAAAGCTTTGGCGACAAGAGAGTAGTAGGAAGCAGTATATCTTCATCCGTCATTGTGTTGTGAATTGTACACCGGCAAACAAAGGAAAAAACAGCAGATGAAATTGGAAAACTGGATTTTCTCCAGAGAAATATAGCATTTCGCATGGTAAACAGAAACCATTTGTGATGCCCCTCGTTGACAAGCTGAACTGGGGCATTGAGATTTATCGTTGATTGCACTGTGAATGGATAGTGTCATGGAAAGGCGTGGCAGATGAGCAGAATAGGATTAGGGGGTTCTGCTTTCATTCATGTTTTATGAAGCCTTCTATAGCTTTGCTTTAAAGCTTTATAGAAAAGCAAGTATGTAACGTATTTTAAGCCATACTTTGAAAGGTGATCGAAAGAAGTAATATGGGTCAACCAAGTAACTAGTTCAACAATATAAAAAATTATGAAAGGGAAACTAATTCATTTTTCTTTGGCATCTCTAAACGCAGTTCAATAATCTAATTCAATAGAATTCCTGCACGATTACATTCCACTGAGCGAATGCTTCCATTGAGTTGGAAAACATGACACTGGCAATGTAACATTCATCTCAATACTTGCCGTCCTGATTGTGACAACGTGTGAAACCGGCATCAAGTATCTCGATACAAGATAACTTACCATCCTCTATACCGCATTACTGTATGCAGAGTGCCGGATCCCTTTCGCTCCAGCCTTCCTCCACCATCGGTCGTCTGCAGTGGAGGATGCAATTTGAATGTAATGGCCGCTTGCTGATTGCAATTTTCGATCGATCCATCCCGGCTTGGGCTTGGGTGGGCGGACTCGGACGTGTTTGTATCACGACGAGTGCCTCAATGCAGGGCCGTGTGTATGGGCGGGCTGTGTTTTGTGATGCGATATTGATTTCGTTTGATGAATGTATAAACCCTTCGTTAACGATTATCCATCATGTGATAAGATAATTTCCCCCACGGGTCAACGGGATAATGAAGCGGGAGAGACGCAAGAGAGTTGTAATGCAATTATATTGCCTGGGTGTTGATTAATGTTAACATCGGCTTAAGTTTGACATGTGCGCTGAAGGGTGTAATAAATGTACGAATGAAGTTCGCCGATGCAAGCTTAACGTTTATTTAATAGTGATTTTTGTTCTGTTCCTTTTTTTTTCATTTACCCCACAGCGCTATGCAGTTAATACGGAGAAGAGCGGTGAAATCATCGTCACAGTGCAGGTAAGCTATTAAAAACATTTGTAACTAGTACAAAAAGGACCTCAAACATCATTAAATACCCTTGACTGTAATACAATTAACACTTTAATTTTGACTTCAAAACGTCCAACACTGGAAAACCTATATTTGATTATTGCTTAAGTTTCTATGTTCGAAACCCTCATTCCCATTTCCACTTTCGTTGGAAGCTCGAACTTGCCGATTCAATATCCTTGTTATCATACTGTTCCCTTCCATTGGGACAGGCACTAATTATGTTTACATTGCTGTGAGATAAATAAAATTGATAGAAAAAAAACTTTTTGAGCTTGTTTTTAACCCAAGTTTCTTTATCCCTGCTCAGCGTGATGAAGAAAATTAAAGACAAAACAAGAAACAAAACAGAACAAAAAATAACACGAAAAGCAAACAAATATATTGCTTCGAAAAAGGGCAAATTCTTCCATCGATTGCTTTTCATGAGTCACACAAACTCGGAAACAAAACTTTCCCACGATGACGGGTGAGATAGTTTCCCCAAACCCTACCCTACCTCACTCAGCTTTGTTTAACGGACATCATATTGCTCACATTTCCGAGCGAAAACTTTCCTTCCTACAGTGGCGGAAAACTTTCCTTTCGGGCAGATCTTATACCGTTGATCTGTTGTTTCGCTGTTCCCTTTCTCACTCTCACTGTCTCTGGGCGTTGGTTTCTTCGCCATCACACGTACACTCACTACCGGGGTAACGCCTCTACCCGAACAAACTATGTTAGAAAAGCGCAAAGTGCAAACAGGGAACGGGCAGCGGAACAAAATGAAACTGGATGAATGAATAAACTTGCTCCTAACTTGCTACTTCCCTTTAGATGGAATCGTATTTTTACAACTTTCTTCGTATTGCGTTGCCATTAAAGCCAGCTCGTGTTTCTGTCTGTTCGTTCGTTCTCCCATTTCACAGGGCGATCTTTCACAACAGGAAAAGCGAGCCGTCTTCCTTACCGTGCACGATCTGGGAACGAACCGTAAGTATCCGGGGCGCCAAAAATCAAATGAGCGAAAGCCCATCCATCGTTACTAATGTGTACGTGTGCGTGTCTATATGTTGTACTTTTGTCTTTCTCTTCATTTGCACTTGCCTTCAACCACTTGTTCTGGCGGGTAGATTCATCGTTCGAGGAGTTCGTCAACAGTGCGTGCATGATTGAAATCAAAGAACGGTCGTGCTTTATTCACATCGATGTACCCGGCCATGCGGATAATGCGCCCAATTTGGCCGACTCGTAAGTATACTGACAGGGGTAGGGTGGGGGGGGAAGGGAAGGGAGAGAAGTATCCATATATATCATCTGAATGAAAATGAGCTTAGCAATGAAGAGATTACAAATTAATACTGCAGCTTACGGGGTTTTTGCCTTTTTGCCTGGGATTTACTTGGAAGCTTCCGTTTGATGATGAAATAAATAAGTTATTATAATGGATATGGTTCATTTGTGTGATATGATTGGAGAGTTTTTTTGTGCAAGCGTCCTGGTTTGGCCGTTTGATTCAATATACACCCAAGGTTATGTACAAAGTACCAGGCGCCCTCTTTTCATTGACGTCATTGGCAAATGACGGCGTTTGTCATTTTAATCATTGCTGTTCTAAATTAAAAAAAATGGTAAAAAAGAAAGAAAACATACCTTGCAATATGTTTTGAAACATTAATGCTAGTTTTTAATAATAAATGCAAAAAAATGGACAAAAATGCAAAAAAAAATAATTATTAAATAAATAAGTTACAGAATAGAAAACACATTGAATACTGATTTCTCCAACTAAAACTTTAACATTTTCCTTCTCATAACGCTTTCTCTTTACCTACTATTCCCCACCTGATGACTCCCTAAAGCTTCCAGTTCCCATCGCTGCAGCTGCTGGGCGAAGAGTTGGTCACGGTGCTCGACTTCCTGCACGTAAAGTACGTGATCGGTGTTGGCGAGGGTGCGGGCGCTAACGTGCTGGCCCGGTTCGGCCTCGCCCATCCTTCCCGCTGCCTGGGGCTGATTCTGATCAACGTTACCGGTTCGGCCGCGTCCGTGCTGGACGTGTTTAAGACGAAGTTCATCTCGTGGAAGGGTGACGAAGTGGGCCAGTCGGCCGAGGACTTTCTGCTGTATCACAAGTTTGGCTACGTAAGTATGGAAACGGTAGCTGATTTAGATGGGGATCACACGATACTGTACGATCAAGACGATCGTTGTATCTTTCATGAGCTCAAAAAAAAAAAAAACGCAACGCGTTTTGGGGAAAGTCTACATTATTTTCTATTTTGTTTTGTTTTGAGGGGGAAGTGTAACTTTGTTGATGTCGTCAAGCACGAAATTAGTTTCGCATTTCCGTTTTGGCCACTTTATACGATACAGTTTAAAGTGTTTTTTTTACTTCCATTTTGAATTGGCTTTCGATGTTTTACTAGATGGTTTAGGGAGCGGTGTCGTTAGAGATTACCGTTTTCTTACGATTCATTTTTGTTCTTCGTTCGTGACCGTTTCGGTGTCCAGTGTATTTTTGCACCCGTTTTCAAAAGTAAACCTTTACACGTATGTTTTCATGTTTATCACTGGAGAATAGTGCAATGTTCATACGAATGAACGTGTACGGTTCTCCGCCTAATTGCATATATATAATTATTTTATCCCGTTTAGTCATACGTTATAATAGCAGTCTAAAAAATATTCTTAAATGAGTTAAAAAGTCGTTTAATTATACATTTTACCAAGTGGTTCACTAGTTTTAATGATAAAATGTTGGAAAAAGTATAATGCAAAAGCAGAGTAAGTAATAATCAACAGCCACATATCGATGTATGAGGCATTTGAAAGTATATTCCATAAGAGATGAGATGAGATGAGATGAGAGCAAAAGAAAGCTAAGACTATCTCTGAGAATGTTAATTCTTGGAATAAATATCCTAAAAGCTACTATCTCGATATTAAACAATAACTTCCAATACAATAACCGTTATAGGATGTTAAAACCATTCATCAACAGCAACCAAACTGCATAATGAACGCACCTAATGAACCGTACAATTCATACAAACATACAGTGTTATCAGCATCCAATTATTAAACATAAATGTTTTCCTTTTCTCTTTTTTCTCCCCTCTTCCCCGACGTGTCGTTCATTTACGACGAATGATTTATGATCGGAAACTATTCATTCGGTTTTTTGTTGCGTTTGTATTGCGATTGTGGCAAAAAAACGTTACATTGTACACATTGTGTATGTGTAATGCGGCTCAATTACTACTGAATCGTATCGATTTACATTTCCGCTCTGGAAATGATAATCACAAAACAAAAAATGTCCCCTCAACAATTCAATCGCAATAAAAATGCAAAATCAATGCAACACATCTCTAACACATAAAAAATCAACAAATTAAATACCAAATACCAATTACAACGAATATACTCAACCATGCAACCACGACATCCTCCGCATCCTGCAAAACATCACAATTTATGTTTCGTTCTGCCAACCAAACCCAAAACCAAAATCTCACGCAGGTTTTCTCCGAGGTATTTAGCGTAATCGTGTTGATTGTGTTTTTAGCTAGCTTTGTTATTATGTGCTCCCTATAGCTTCTGTTTTTCACTAGAACCTGCTCGTTAGACTCACTGGGAGGAAGGGCACGCTTTCCTTTGCTCGCTTTGCGTGGCTGATCGTTTACTCTTTGTGTGCACAAAAATGAAAAGATCGTTCTGCTGCACCTTTCAAACGTTACTTAATACTGGTTGAATTTGGTTGTTGGTTTCTTTGTTCGATGTTGTTGCTGTTTAGAGGTAGTTTTATGGGTACGCTGTAAGATTGTTGTTTCAAGGGGATGAAGAAATTCGATATCAAATCGATCACAAATGTTGCGTTATGATGCTACTAACACAAATCTAGTCTGTATATATGAAGGAAAACCTATGGAAAAGACAAAATTAAACTAAGCTAATTTAATTTAAGTTATACATGCGGTCCCCGAGATACACGGTACCTCTTATACGCGGATTCGGAGATACGCGGTTTTTTAAATTCGACAATTCTTCGAGCAAATTGTACTGATTTGACACATCAATTGCAAATTGCCAAATAATTTCCGTTTTGATCGAATGTTTAAAACTATTTCAAAAGTTTTAAAACAGTTATATTCAGTCAGAATCATATCAAATAATTCATAAAGTGACTAAAACCGCCCCCTACTTGCAAAATTACACGAAAATTTGTGATATTTTAGCTGGAAATCACGAGATTCGACTTACGCGGAAATTCGAGATACGCGGTATTTTGCGGCGGTTTTTGGTCCCCATTAACCGTGTATCTCGGGGACCGCCTGTACTAATCGGACTCTAAAATGATTACTCAATTATAGCTTAACTAACTAAAGAAAATGCCTGTATTTTTTTCAGATAATTTCTACTATTTGTTTAAAAGATGTTTCCAAATGAGCGATATTTTATAATTTTAATCTATTTATTTTGTAGTTGTTCTGAATGAAACAAAATGTTTGGAACAAACGTCCATTTGTGTTGAAATTGGTTCACACGTTGTTTAACATATTTGTTGTTTATAAAAAAACTCATCCTAACAAGTTATTCGAAAAAGTTCTTTTCTATGTACTGTCTGTACTCGAGTTACGCGATTATCGTCTTAGGCGGATGCCATAAAAAGAATTGGATAGTTTTTGAAATTATAAGTTATTACGTTATGCAGTATGCTTAAATAACAATAAAATGTGATAGATTCTGACATACTACAGTGATGTTACCGGATTTGATTCGGTAGCTCGGGAACAGGCCAAAATTAACAGACAATTTCCTTCCGTAGTCAAACGGTTGGGTAGGCAAATGTTATGATGATCGAATGGATACAATTTCTAGTACAGGAGAGACCCTCGACATACGATTGTATTTGAGACCGCTGAAAAGTCCCAGAGCAAGGCGTTAGACGAAAAAGATCTATGTTGAAAATCCGTCAATACATCGCATTCCACAATATACACTATTAATACAAACCAGAGACAACCGCGAGATACGCGTTAGTCGAATTTTGAGATTTTCATCCGATTATAGCAAACTCTCGTATAATTCTACTTGAAGTGGTATGTTTTAGATAAACTAGTCAATTAATATGATTTCAACTGAAGTGTGCATTTTGATACCTTTTAAAATATTTTTTGAAGTTCGAAAAAAGTGTTATTTTAAGGAATTGATGTATCAAATTAAAACAATTTGCTATAAAAACTGACAAATTTTGATAATACAATTAGGATACAGGCGTACACCTATATTCGTGTAGCGTTACTTTGTTAATGATCGTATATCGGGGAATACCTGAATAGTGTGTTTAAACTAAATTAATTTCCTGGAAATTCGAGGCGAAATCAAAAATAAAATCTTTTAATTGATGCAAACCAACAACTGTAAACTGCCAAACTCAAAATCGTCGTTTCAATTAATAATCGTAGCTCGGATCGTTCGTATATCGTGGGTCTCCTGTATATGTTTTAATAACATATTTCAAAATGAAATATATATAAACAATTTTATGATATAAGTAATGTTAACATTAAGCTTATGCGTTATGTATCAAGTTAATGGGATTAGTATAAGACAAATTCCTAGCAAAATTGTTGACATACTTGAGCCAATTGTTAATTGACAATCAGAAGAAAATGTGTCTCAGTAGAGCAAAGCAATGAACAATCTCTGCTGGAGCGTAACATGGGACCTAGCGAGGTGTAGCTGTTTACTGTAGCTCACGAATGAAATCGTTGCAGCCCTTCACGTTAAATGTTGTGTTATGTGTGTTTAGCTCGTTTAGCCGTTGTTGCCTTATTGCTGCCCGTTTCTTACACTTCCTGCTCTGTCCTGTAGCGCCTCCTAAATGATCACTCGATCGTTCTATCCTCCTCGATCGAGTGCAATACGATCATTGTAAAGGTATCCTTTTCTTTAATTACTCTTTTTTTCTGACTCTCCTTCCGTTCACGTTCGATTGAAAACCTGAAACTCATCACGGCAATGCAGCAACTGGTGGGCGACAACCCGGACAAGGAGAAGATTGTGTCCGAGTTCCAGAGCCGTCTGCACAGTTCGCTGAACAGCAAAAATCTAAAGCAATACGTCAAAGCATTTATGTCGTAAGTACAAGCGGAAGCGACGGAGCAGTTCCGTTCGGGGTGATTGTGATGCACGGGTACACGCTTATCTTTTGCTTTTCATATGCAGGCGCAAAGATTTGCCCCTGAAGAATTGCAAGGTCGATTGTCTGCTGATTACCGGCATCATGAGCCCGTACGCCAGCGTTGTCGAGAAGCTGTACAAGGATTTGAACAAGGAGAAGGTTACGCTGCTGAAGGTGGAACGTGCTGGTGACGTGTTGGCGGACGCTGTAAGTGCAAACCACTGTCCGCACTGCGAACAGGTTAACGAATTGAAAAAGTTATATCTCATATTCACACTATTACTAATTGCAGCCCGCCAAGGTGGCCCAGTCCATTCTGCTGTTCTGCAAGGGCCAGGGCCTGCTGACGTCGGTTGCTATGCCCGGTGTCGACCGGAACCGTGCGTTCTCGACCAGCTCCAGCGGCTCGACCGAAGGATCGACGGGCGCACGGCGCCTGTCCCGTGGCATGTCCATGGAGGACTACGACAAGCCCAACATCCGGCGGCTCAGCGTCACGATCAACGAACAGCTGCCCCCGATCAAGAAATAGAACGATCTGTGCCGGTCGGGTAACAACGGGCCGGAATTCGACGAGGAAGTGCCGGACGAAGCGGAGGAACAGTAAGGGCGCAGGTTTTGTTTCCCCCACCTCCCCGGCAAAGCTTACCAATTTGTTCGATGATGTTTCTCTACTGCGACCGTTTCGCAGTAAGTGGTTTAGAGAGAAAAAGAGAAAACAGAGAGAGAGAGAGAGAGAGAGAGAGAGAGAGAGAGAGAGAGTATGTGTATCCCGATGATAGGTGGAAAATGATATCCAATTTCGCTGAACGTTCGAATTTGCAACATACAAGAAACCAGAAACAAAACCACCATTTAAAGAAAAAAACATAAACAAAACCAACGTCAGACGATATCTACTTCCTTGCATATATCTAGCGTAGTGAACGATGTATTCAAGTATAGCAACATTTAGCGCATGAACAAGCACGTACTGTTAGCTCGTGGAAAATATTTTTATCTAAATGTAGAGCCACAGAATAGGCAAAATAAAAAACAAAACAAAACCAAAACGAAACCTTTGTAACCTCAAACACTGAACACTAAAAGCGTTTTTAACGAATCGGCTCCCAAACAAACTCTCTGACTGTTGCTTTTCTACAGACCGAGGGTACGTGTGCACCATCATCAAATTGGTTGCTCTTGTTGCACAATTTCCACCAAAACAAACATTGTCTTGCCGGAAGGGCGCTCAGGACCGGACAGCCGAATGGGAGTCACTTCGAGCATCATTTCGCTCCCAAACTTCTCGGCGAAGCTGAGCGAATTCAGATTTTGTATGAGGGCACTACTGCTGCCACTACCATTGCTGCTTCTATTTGATAGCGAGATATATTCGATAGGGTATCGATCGATTTGTATGATTTCTAGAGAGCCTATATATATACACACAAACCCCTTACAAACTCCTTATTGATATACAGCAGGTGTATACACTCACACACAACTATTTAAAAATTAGCCAGCTCTGGTGGAGAAGACGGCTGAACAAGTGGAATGAAGCAACGTATAATTAACTCGTAACACATATATACATGTAGCAAGTAGAGCGATGGAGCAGCACCGTTTTCATAATCATAATTGAAAGAAAAGTCTTCAGCAGAGAAGCAACAAAGTACGAGAACAACTCATTAAAACTATACACAAAAAAGTATATACAAAAAGCCTATATACCTATATTTTGTCTCTTTTTACCCTGAACCAAATACGATGGCGAGAAGGTGGCGGAGAGGAAGCCAAGAGTGGCCAACATTTAACCACACATAACAAAGACAGCAAAACGAAGCTTGGAAAGGGGGGGGGGGGGGGGGCTAGAGCGTGTAAGTCTTTCTAAGTATTCTTTTACTGTGTTGAAAGTGAAAAAGGAAGCAAACGGAAAAGAATGAATGTGGAAAAAGGTATAAAAAAAAAAGATTGCAAACAAACAGAACACATTGATTAACAAGCCAATATAAACTAAATATGCCAACAGAAGTAGATGAAGCTAATAAAAAAAACAAAACAAAAAACAAATGAAATCGTTAAAAATGCAAAATTGAAGACCTTTAACAGGTAGGAAAAGAATACACAAAAAACTGCATCGGAAAATGCTAATTTACGCGCATTAGCCAGTCTTCTCCTAGAGGGAGCCATTGTCTAGCGTTGAGCGTTTAGGCTTTCGTTGCACGAGCGCAATAACCAAGCCGCTTTGATCGTCTAGTTGCGTATTGTGATCATTAGGCAGGCTACCGAGCTGAGGAGCTAGGCACAAACAGCATGTGTTCTATTGGTTTTTTAGTTTTAATCATTCAGGTTGATGCGCGCCATGCGTCACTTGCTCCGAAGGCAAGGAGGCAAATAAGGAGGCTACCTTTGAGCGAAAAACGTTGCGAAACTTCTGCACCGTGGACCGGTACTGGATGCCGCCATTGGCTAACATGCGTAGAAGCTGCAACAATTAGAAAGCCGACCGGAGCGGTTGAATGAATAATGGTCGCAAATTATTGGTAGAGGATTCGTAGTCCTCCTCAAAAAAAAGAAAGAAAAAGAAAACAAAAAACAACCGCCATTTGCATCTTATAACTAATACCACCATTAATCATGCGAAACGATTAAATGCGTGCGCGTCAGAACGCCCAAACACGCCCTCTAAACGCAAATATTAGTACATATATCTTACTTAGTGAATATAGTTGCCGAAAACCGTGCACGCGTGTGTGTGTGTGTTTGTTGTCATTTTTATCTTTTCCGAAACGAAATAGTTTGATTTGGTTGATTTGCTAAAATTCAGACACGTCACTGGACACTCCACTATCTGCGAAAAGAGAGAAATTAAAAGGAAAAAATCAAACGATTAGATGAAGCCTTTCAGCTGCAGCTCAATCGATAAACTACTGCCGGACGCAACCAGACGAACCTGCCTCCCGATAGTCCATCTCGAGGCAGGCGAGATTTTCGCGAGCCTCACTAAACTCCTGCATCTCCATGCCCTCCCCGACGAACCAGTGCACGAACGCACGCTTCCGGTACATGATGTCGAACTTTTCGTCGATGTTGCTCCACGCGTCCGAGATGGCGGTAGTGGAGGCGAGCATCGTTACGCACCGTCGGACCGGCGCTAGATCGCCATTGGGGGCCATTTTCGGAGGCATTGCGTTAATGCCAATCTGCAGGCGAAAACAAAAAAGCGAAACTTCCACATTACTAGCTCCTGCTCCTCACTGCGTGTGCAATGCTAACCTTGAACCCGGTGGGACACCAATCGACGAACCGCACACTGCGCGTGGCCTTGATACTTGCAATGGCTTCGTTAATGTCTTTCGGAAGTATGTGCCCTCGGTAGAGCAGGCAGCAGGCCATGTATTTGCCCCGTCCGGGCGACCCGCACCGGACCATCTGGCAGGCGGGTTCGAACAGCTGCTTCGTCATTGCGCCGATATCATAGTCTGGATTGGGTGAGAAGCACATTCATTACACGGCTGACGGTGGAAACCCTGCTACGCAAGACTCACTTTCATGGTTAACATTTTCACAGGTAATGATGGGTGCGAAAGAAATCAGTGGAAAGTGTAGCCTCGGGTAAGGGACGAGATTGGTCTGGAACTCGCTCATGTCTACGTTGAGATCGCCCCCGAAGCGAAGCGAGGCCGTCACACCGGAAACAACCTGACCGATCAGCTGATTAAGGTTCGCATAGCTGGGCCGTTCGATGGAAAGCCTAGAATGGAAGCGGATGGGAAGTTTCATTCAAAATTTAAACTTATTTCCTTTAGAAGAATCCTAAATCCGTCCACCTGGAACTGCAAATGCTGAAGATCGCTTGGTTGTCCATCATAAACGAACACTCCATGCTGTTCATGCTGCGGTGCGTCATCAGCACGGTGTTGTACGGTTCGACGACGCTCGTGCACAGGTATGGGGAAGGATAGACGGAAAACGAGAGGCGAGTCTTCCGCGGGAACTCTTCCTCAAGCTGCTGCAGCAGATGTGCCGTCACACCGGATCCTGTGCCTCCTCCAAACGAGTGGTACAGCAGCATGCCCTGTAAGTTGTCCGCGTCCTCTGCCATTTGCCGAATGGCTTCGGTTGCTCCGACAAGCGTGCGGTGGGATAGGCTGTAGTATCCGCGGGCATAGTTGTTGGCCGCATCTTCCTTACCGCGGACGAGATAGTCCGGGTTAAACAGTTCACCGATATCAGCCGCTTGCAGTTGGTCTGTTGGGACAGAGAGAAAGAAATTGCATAAAATGGTAAGAGCAAGAATGCGTTTAACCCACCAATCACCATCGGTTCCGTGTCGATAAAGACGGCCCGCGGGACGTAGCGCCCTTCACCGTTCTCGGAATAAAATGCAGGACACGCGTGGAACTGTGTGTCGCATCCGTCCGCCATCTCTGCCATCCGTTGGCCATCCATCCCAATGCCGTGCTCCAGGCCGTACTGGGTCCAGATTGCTTCACCCATCTGCACACCGGCCTGTCCGAGGTGGATGCTCATCGTTTCACGGTTGCGTCTTGGCTGCGTTAAGAATTGTTATTAATTATACAGCAGCATTTGCGTTGCATTTGTTTATAATTTTATACCATTTGTTATTGTATGTTTTCTGTTTACAATTTTTTTTAATTTTCACTTGATAAATTTAGAACATCCTTATCGTTGCACGGGAAATTTGTTTATTGTTTAAGTTGAAGGTTTACAAAACCACGACTACTTTGATGATTACCCCTATGTAATGGTATGATTACTAGATTTATTGACTGTTTTGAAATAAATGCACTTTGACGTGATATAAAAATTATAAAATATAAAAATTATGACGTGATATAAAAAAAAAGCATTTTAGCTGACGTTGCTGTATAAATTGATTAAACAAATTATTGAAAAAAGTAAATCATTCTGCAAGCGTGATCTACCCCTTCACGATCTCAAAATATCCCTTGCTGCTGGCATGTCGCAACACTCCCACCAGCCTTTTGTCTACCTCCTCTCCACCGCACACCAGCGTCCAGTGGGCCAGCTCTTTCGAGTGTACGTCTCGCGCGAAATGGTGCGCCAACTGTTCGCACTCCTCCTCCGGGCACATCATCCAGGGTAGAAAGTGTAACGTCACAATCACCCCGTACATGGCATGACGCTTGAAATGTTCCAAAAAAGGCTCGAGCCGATACGGATCCAGTAGACCATCCTCTTGTGGTACTTTTAAAATTGCGGCCAGACTTTCCAGCAGTGCGGTATGATATTCCAGTACGACCGCATCCCAGCACCGGTTGCGCATCTCCTCCGTCATGCTCATGTACATATAAAACGTCAGATCGATAACGGGCGTTGCGTAGCGATTTTCCTGAAAGTCGAACATCTTTAGCTCGACCGGCTTGCCAGCGCCATCCGTACGGAACAGCACATTGTTGCGGTTGTAGTCACCGTGCAGTATGACCGAGAATGTCTCATCCTTACGAAGTAAATCCTGCATCAGACTGATTGGCGTTGTACCGTACCGCTGGCGTAGATTGTTCATGTCCCGCTTGAACGCTTCACTATCCAGCTGCTCGGGATGATCGTCCAGATACTTGTACAGCCTGTTTGCGCCCAGCTTTAGCAGCACATCGTAGCTGGTGAACGTTTTATCTCCTGACACAAAGTCCAGCGGAGCAATGCCTTCGATTAGGGAGGACAATCGGGCATCGTTGCGGAGACGCATGGCGTAGGTGCACGCGTGAAACGATGCTATATGACGTGCCATTAAGCGCAGATGTTCCTCCTCCAGATCCAGCCGGGGTCCCGCTTTGTAGCCCAGCGGAGAGATATTCTCCAACACGAGGATGGTTTCGTACTGGTCGCTGTAGGTTGGAAAGTGACCCGCCTCACCGTAGTACACCCTCGGACACCAGTCTCCCGCTAGGCCGGTTTCGGTTAGGAGTTCTTGGAACACGGGCAGCACCTTCGTGTAGATGTAGATTTCATTGGTGAATTGTGTTTTGCCCATGGACGATTCCCGGAACTCGTCGCTACCCTTCATCACCTTCACCATTAGTTTCAACGTTTGCACGACACTGGAATAACAAAACTATGTTTGAATAATGCTTGTTTTCCCTTTTTTAAGATGAATTCATATCACTTACGTTCCATCGTTGCTTTCGTACCTAAACGAAAGCTTGTGAATCGTCGACATAAAACCATCCAAATGATCTGGCGTTGATAGTTGAACATCGGAAATCTTACCCTCGCCATCAAGTTCTGGGCAGTAGTGAAGAATTTTTCGTGGCAGCTCTTCGGTGAGGAAAGATGTTTTCCTATCCTTGGTCATGATTTGGCCGGTTTAAAACAACAAAACAAAGACCCGCTCGCTGTGAAACAACTAGAACAATTGCCGTGCAAAATGGTCGAATTGGATGTCGAGATAAGCGGTGGTCTTCGTGTTATTTTACTATTTTTATGTGCTGCTTTTCGGCAATGATAGCAATGTCCGGTGTTATCAGTTTGTTGATTCACAATTGAATGGTTTGTTGTTGTTTGGATTCAGAGTGACCAGAAATACCGATTTATCTGTATTCCTACCGATTTTTTATATGCCTACCGATTCACAGATGACCGCCCTAAAACTACCGATTTTCAATTTATCCTACCGAAAATCACAGATATTTGATTTTTCAGTCGTTTAAGCTTAATCTGTGGCGCTTGGAATGATATTTCAAGGATTGTTAACCACATTTGTTACTTAACGCGCTGATGCATTGTTTGCCTGGCACTTTTTATCCGTAAAAATTTAATGTTCATAATAAGTAGAAAATTTCATTTGCGTGGATTCCGAAAATTTCTCGCCAAAGAAAGTCATTTAAATTTGAATTTGATTCTCGCTGTCGGCAGTTAAAGCTTACCCGACAGACAAAGAGAATGAAATTTTCAGGCGAGGGGAAGGTACCCAAGTGCCACAAATCCACTAAACGGCCACTAAACGGCTTCTAAACGACTCAAGTTCTCTACCTAAACGGAATATAGAAAGACTTCGTTTAGCAGACGGCAAACGACTCATGCATTCTAAAAATAGCGAAAAAGCTGGTGGCGCTCTCTGTTGGTGGGATACCCCAACCAGTTGAGCTTCATCGCTTGGAGGAGAGCTTTCTCATTTCCTCTGTACTGTTTTATGGTTTCGCATTGAAGTTATGCATCGCTAGAATTAGAACGGCAATAAACAATCGTATGTTTAAATACTAAACTCCAACCGAAACCACCAGTACTGAAGCATGTGAGATTTGAGTAATGGTCATTGGTGTTGATACCCACGTATCTGACCACACGACCATTCATATAGATTTTTGCTCAGAAAGTTTAAAGACTATATAGGTCATGATAAGATGAAACTTCCCAAGTGCCACAAATCCACTAAACGGCCACTAAACGGCTTCTAAACGACTCAAGTTCTCTACCTAAACGGAATATAGAAAGACTTCGTTTAGCAGACGGCAAACGACTCATACATTCTAAAAATAGCGAAAAAGCTGGTGGCGCTCTCTGTTGGTGGGATACCCCAACCAGTTGAGCTTCATCGCTTGGAGGAGAGCTTTCTCATTTCCTCTGTACTGTTGTATGGTTTCGCATTGAAGTTATGCATCGCTAGAATTAGAACGGCGATACGATTGTTTAAATACTAAACTCCAACCGAAACCACCAGTACTGAAGCAAGTGAGATTTGAGTAATGGTCGTTGGTGTTGATACCCACGTATCTGACCACACGAACATTCATATAGATTTTTGCTCAGAAAGTTAAAAGACTATATAGGTCATGATAAGATGAAACTTGCCGAAACACATTGCAAGAAAAGGATAGCAATATAATAATCAGTTTTAATACGCCATCTATTGATCAAACCAATGAAGCTGTGGAGCTTTCATTTTTTTTCTATGGATATTCAATTTTCCAGTTGTTTAAGCTTAATCTGTGGCGCTTGGGTAGAAACACACGGTGGGGGTCCGGCCCAAGATCGGATCCGAAGTCCGTTGTTTTGGGCTGATAATTAATGAATGGCGGATGGAGCGCTACCACAGGGAGAATGCGCTCTCTTGCACATTCTTCTTCTTCATTTGGCACAACAGTCGCTGCCGGTCAAGGCCTGCCTGTACCCACTAGTGAAGTGGGCTTGGCTTTCAGTGACTTATTGGTACCATAGCAGGATAGTCAGTCCTACCTATGGGGGGTCGGTCTATTCGGGGCTTGAACCCACGACGGGCATGTTGTTAAGTCGTTCGATTTGATGACTGTACCACCAGACCGGCGCTCTCTTGCATGCCTTTAAAGTACACGAGGCGCTCTCACTGAAAAAACGCTCGCTCGCGCTGTTTCATTGTATTTTCCTCATACCCCTTCCTTTCCGTTTCTTCCCGAATAAGCTGCACTAGTGCGAGCGAGACACCGATACCACCATGCCGCTGCGAGAAAACCAAACTGAGCGCGCAGGCTGAAAGTGAACGCACACATTCACACATGTGTAATTGTGTGAGTGCAAAAACTGTGTGGAAACCAAAACACGCTCGCAGCTCTGCGTTTTTCCAACCGTTTTTTTTTCGTGTTTTTCCAACCGTCTCCCCCTGCTTCTACATGCCCCTCGTCTGAAAGTCGCACACTTTTTCATTCTCTTTGCTAGCAGGATAATCATTAAAATAATTGATTAAATTTAAATTGTTGCGTTCTGAACAGTGCTCCTGCCGAAATCTGCCAATATAATCTGGTCACACTGGCCCGCAGGGCAAAAGCTCGCTCGAAAGGTCAACAACCGTCGCAAAACGTCAAAAACGACCGTCGCCAGCGCCTCGAAATCGTTGCGAGTTTCGCTCGCTGGCGACGCCGGTTTTGACGTTTTGCGACGGTTTTGCGACGGTGGCCGCCAAAAGCTCGCCTTGTCCTGTGGGCAAAGTGACCAGAAATACCGATGTATATAAAATTATGTTTGAAGGAAAAATTTTCAATTTTTTGTAATCATTGAACGATGAAACTCAGCCAAACAATCAAATCAATCTTAATAATCCAGCGAAAATCAAATTACAGCACGTACGATAAAATCGTATCCAATGGAGCACTGCAGTGGCCCTAAGCGGTCGCGTGGAGCCTCAAGAAAAAGAACTTGCCACCACTGAGAAAAAAGAATAAGCATCTTAGTTATTCTTTGGTTTAGAATTCCTAGTTACATTTTCAGATCAACACTTCAGAAAGACCTTCATTTGTGTAACCGCTGAACCAAATCTAATCCATATCCTAAGTAAAGGATGCATATTCTTTTGAAATGGAACTTTAATTTTGCGCATTAGTCCCCCCCCCCCCCCAATCACGCGTAACACTTCTTTCGCTTTCACTTCTTTCAACTCGAGTTAAGTTTCGAGTTTTAACCTACCGAAAACTACCGATAAAATTTTGATGCGCCTACCGAAAACCGCCAAAATAATCTGGCCACACTGGTAGAAACCACAGTTCATCATGTGCCACAGTTGATCAATGTTAATTACAACAGCGACATCTATGTGTGGAACTTTTAATTACACTAAGAGGTTCTAACGGTCGAATATTTGAAAAAAGGTTGTTGTTGACAAAAAGTGCCACCAAAAAGATCGATAATAACATGCAAGAAGCGTTCTGATGCAGTCTTGCATAATGTTCCTTTCATTTAATATGTAATGTTATATGTAAGCTTTCTTAGATTTATAGTTTACTATTTAAGTTTTATTTGATTACTTCAAGAAAAGTCGACTTATCGTCGGCAAGTCGAGATAATGAATGTTTTCCAATTTTGTGTGAATTCGTTCCATAATCAAAATATCGCTGCAAGCATATTTTTAATTGCTGTGACTTTCACACCTTGACTACAGTTTCTGATTCATGTAAACTCCCGATCTCTAACCAGTCCTCTTTCACCTGATCTAGTTAACGAATTGGCTTTGCTTGCCTACTGAACCTTCATTTCCCATTAAAAAACTATCAATTAATATTTTTATTATTTTTAAACTGTCTACAAAATTAAGATTTTTACACAACTAGCACGTCAAATAAAATATATTGTGAGAGATTATTAGATTAGAGATTAAAGATATTTTATTTCGCATGATCGTGCAACACAATGAAAACGTGCTTTTGAGAGTAAGATCGTTTCTTTCTTTCGATATCGTTGCACGTTGATTAGTCTTAGGAATTCTATAAAATCAAGTGACTTATTCTATATCTGTAAACAGACTTTTACAAACCAATTATGCCTATAAGGACATTCCAGACAGGAATCTATACCCTTTCGACACTGTAATAGGTCTGCTCGATCAATGTTTGCCGTTTCGTTCGCGCAAACTTTCCTTCAGAAACAATGCAAACACTCAAAAAAGGGTTCACACAAATGGCATACATTAACGGCAATAAATTTATATTAATGTGATATATGGCACCCGCTTAAGGTCGGGGCAAATTGGGTGAGTTTGTCGTTTTTTTGCCCACGCTTTCTCTCTCTCTTCACTTCCTATTGCCTACTGACCTGTCTGCCCTGCGATGTGCGCTGCTGATGTCTTTGCGACAACTTCATTCACAGCGGATTGAAGTGGAAAATACGAATCAGCAGCAACCGGGTCGAGCATTTGCATACAAGATTAGACCTGTATCTGTTGAGCTATGTGTTCCTCGCCGTTCAATTCCCACCCGATTTCAATTGGCCTCGGTTTCTAGCGCCAAAAAAACGGACTTTTTTCCAGGAAAATAACCAGCCTAGGGAATAAAAAATCCCATCCTGCCTGCTATCGCACTTAACGCAGCCGTTTTGCACTACGGCATCGGATCGGTTTCGTTCCGTGTCGCATGATTTATGGGACAGCTTAAATGCCGACCATAAATCCACCGACCACAACAATCGACAATATTGGCACGCATGTGATCGGAACGGGTCGACAATTGAGCGCGCAGGAAATTGAGATACCCGACCGTGTTCCTTCCTTCCGGTGCATTTGGCTCTTCTCCCTCCCATTCCCTTCAGATATCGCTGGGAGCTGGGAACAACCGGAAGAAGGTACCGTTCCGGTTCAATTTGTCTGCCAATCGGTTCGTTTGGTCGGCCGGTCACAAACCACTTCCAAAACACAAATCGTCTCCCTTTATGATGTCTAATCTCTCGGTTCCGGAGGAGGTGTTTTTTTCTTCGTTGGTGTGTATGTGTGTGTGAGTTGTCGATTTATGCACACCCTCGAAAACCGGAAACCCTTAAGCTCGTAGATGAAGGTTGTCCGTTACGCATGGTCAACAGTTCGGTTCTAGATTACACACACACACACACACTCACACATACACGAGACAGAGCAGCACAGATCAACAGCTCGACATGCGAGCGGATGTTCGGACACTCGGTGCTCGCTGCTCGTTACACGTTAATTTTGATTCGGCACCCACACACCGACCGTACATCAAACTCCACATGCTGGGGTTTGATGTGGGGAGACAGACCGTCCCGTGGGAAATTAATTGAAGTGTAATTCCTGTGGTTCCGTCTCCATCGGGTGCGCATTGAAGCGGGAACACATTGGCACGACTTTTTTAAACGTGTGTGAAAGCTAACATGTGAATGAAGCTAAGAGGAAAGGTCAGTTAGGAGATGGATATTAGAAGATATGTAAAAAAAAAATTCTGTCATGGCATGCTATACTTTCATTAGGAGAATTTATCAATTTACTGAACATTATTCACCAAATATTGGAGTATCGTTCTTCAAAGAAAATGTAATTATTTTCATCATCCAAAACACGAACAAGAGATTGTATTGCTTATTTATGTAGAGGTTTCAATAAAGCTGCAAACATTTAGGAAAACATATCGATATGCATTCACAGACAGGTTCATTTCTATGGTTGGGCATCAACTTGGGCGATAACGTTATCGTTATTTAGACACTGGATGATTTTGACAAATATATGATTGACATAGAGTTTAGGCAGACAATTAACCTTAAAAGGATCAGTGCTAAGTTGACACCAGGACGGAAAGTAACTAAAATGACAACTTAACATATTAATAAACAGAATTGAATAAAAACATATTATCATATTTTAGATAAATATTTTCCTTGATTTTCAATAAATATTTACCTTGAGTGGGATCGATAAGGATATATTTCAACAGCATTAAACTGCCAAAATTCCATTTTTATACAAATTAAGCAAAATTCTTATTCTTATTCACAATCAGGTACTGGATCCAGAATTCAGAGTTACTGGAACATATTCCGGAACAATTTCAGCTTTAATCCTGTCTCAATTGCAGTACCATTATGAGTTTAACATTAGTTCCAGGATCGGTAAGGGTTGAGGTTCAGTTCCAAGGCAGGTCAGGTATGTGGGCAGTGAACAGTTCCTTTACTGGTTTGGGATTAGTATCCGTTCCAGGACAAGCTAAGGTTTCGTGATCAGTATTAATTTAGGATAAGTCCAAGGACTGGTATGGGTATCAGGATCAGGATTCAGTATACGATACCGGATGTGGCTACGTTTCGTTTCGGTATCGAATTGAATTATTGAATTTACTCGCAATTTGAATTATTTCCCATTGTTTGTATTAGTGTTGGCCGTTCCGGTCCGAACCTAGTAAAAAAGTTCCGTTCTTTATGTAGGCCGTTCCGTTCCGATCCTTTATACAAAATCGTTCCGTTCCGTTCATTCCGTTCTTTCCGTTCGTTCCGTTCCGTTCCGTTCATTCCGTTCTTTCCGTTCATTCCGTTCCGTTCATTCCGTTCTTTCCGTTCTTTCCGTTCTTTCCGTTCGTTCCGTTCCGTTCCGTTCATTCCGTTCTTTCCGTTCATTCCGTTCCGTTCAATTCGTTCTTTCTGTTCACTCCGTTCCGTTCCGGTCTTTGCCGCTTCAATATTGTTAACAAGGTGCTATCGTTCGTGCGTTCCGTTCTTTGAAAAAAACCGGCTTTGTCCGGCTGTTGCTTGCTGCATGCAAGATAACTGTTCACTCCTTCTCGCATACAGTATGTGTTGCCTGTGCACTCTCCCATGCTCACAGGAATATTCATCGCACTTCGTCGCGTATCGTTTACAAAAATCGTGATAAGCGAAGCCGAATGATGTTGCATTTGGTATTATGGTGCAATTTATAACATCTATTATACTTTTTGTTATAATTTAGCTTGTTTTAACTATACAAATAATTATTATAAAATTAAAATCTGTACTCATATGGCAGAACAGATTGGAAAAGATGTATTATAATATGCGAGTATCAACAACGAAAAATAAAATGTATTTATTTTTTATGCCACGATATCCACTTGATCTTGGCACTTGGCATGTTTCCAATATTTGGCCATTCGATTCGAAGCATTCTGTTCCATTCGACAACCGTTTGAGTGCCGTGATCTTGTAAACGATTTATGTGAATAAAACTATTTGTTTTAAATAGTAAGTGATTTTCAAATAATTAGTCAATCTCGTGATATAATCGTCAACTCGTACCACTCAATAACATCGGCATGGGTAAAAGTCTCGAATGGATCGTGCCCCCATACGCTGGGATGATTATCCTGCTATGGGCATTTAATAAGTTACTGATAGCCAAGCCTATTAGTGGTACAGGAAGGCTTTGATGCTTTATATTAGCACAGCTGGTACAGCTTACTGGGCATAGGTTGAACCCATCTAGATTTGGTGTCAGATATGATTTCAGATTGAAGAAACGCCTTTTCATGTCCTGTAACAAGTAACAAAATCTCCCCCCCCCCCCCTCCCCTCTGGATGACAGTTTGGCTTCTAAGCTTTGGGTCGGTTCTAGTGATGAGAATAGTTCCGAAAATTGAGGAACGGAACGAACCTGCCAATCTGGAGAAAAAGAACGGAACGCGGAACGCAGGTTCAAGGGAACGCAGGATGATCTGCCATGGTTACGCTTTTTTCAGTTGCTCACTTTATATATGGTTAACTTGAAAGTATTCATTGAATATTGTGTATTATATTTTTTGTGCAGTAATCACACAGTTTCAATTAAAACAAAGCTAAATAATAGTTTACTGAATGTGTAATACTATTATTCTTCTAAAATATAAACGCTTAACTTAAGCAGCCCGCAATACAGTTCCTTTTTCATTAAAAGGTTAAGGCATTTTGTTGTTTTTGTTTTTACTAAAATTAATCATTATTCCCTTTTTATACTTCTAAATAAAGAAGTAAATCAGAAATTTGTTGCAATGCATATGAAATTTTGATGCAAAATCAAAAAGCTTACAAGTTTAATCGGCTTTTTAAATTTCGTATGGTCTAAATTACACTACACTGATTGAATTAATATTTCTTAATAGAAGCAGATAGCATCGAATAACATTGGTTTATATAAAATACATAGACTGTTAAGTTGTTTCTGTAGGGTTGACATTATACTGTACGGTGAACTACCCGTGTGAAAGTGTCCGGTAGAGCACTTAAATTGTCCATAAGAATAGCGCTGTTTCACGGGGCGATAAACAGCGTTAAATAAATTATTGCGGAAGGCTTAACGTGTCATGCACCCTCAATATTGAGTTGCAAATAGAAGATCTCAGGTAAAAATTCAAACGAGTTCATTGGAGATGCATGCGCAACGAAGCAGCTTAGCACCAGACACATAGCAATTCATTGACTACCACAATGCAGTCCAAATAACGCACCTATACTGATAACATCCATATGGCAGAAAAGAAACAATTCATTCATTGCGCTTACCGCTAAAGCAGGATTGTCTCTTTAAATTTTGGCGATTAGCTTCCCACCCACAATTCTCTATCCTTCTCTGGCTTCACGGCTCAGGTGTTGTACCGTTATCTCTTTGACTGAGAGAGTATGGCTTGCGCTGTTATCACTCACATAGACATAATGTGTGTGTGTGTCCATACTAGAAAGAAGCAAAAGAGAAGAGAACGCCGTTCTTTACCGGAACGAAAAGAACGCTGAGAGAAACAGGTTCAGATTTTACCTGCTTCCTTTGTACGTACCAAATCGGCCCATCGTATGAAAGAGAGCAGATGATCGTGCGTTCCAGACTGGATCGAAAAGAACGCTGAGAGAAACAGGTTTAAATTGAACCGGCAAACCGGCTCATCAATACAAAGAGAGTAGAATGTCGTGCGTTCTAGGCCGGATCGCAAAGAGCACAGAGAGCAACCGGCCGTGCACAGATCGCCGAGAACGCTGAGAGCAGCCGGTTCAAATCGGATCGATAAGATCGTTGATAACAGTCGGTTCAGGTCGGATCGCAAAGAACGTTGGGAGTAACAGGTTCAGTTTGAACCTGCTTGGGTTAAAAATAAGGATCGCGGTCCGGATGCTTGCATGCTGGAACGGATCGCACCTGGCAGGTTCGGAACGCAACGCGCATCACTAGTCGGTTCTTTTGCACCCAGGTTCACGTTCCGTTCTTTTTGAAAAATGAACTAGTTCCGTTCCGTTCCTTTTTTTTAACGAAATTCCCAACACTAGTTTGTATGTATTATTTATAATGCTGCATTTATACCACGCGCTATGGTTGAGTTATCGAAAACAAACATACCATTCGAAGATGAAAAACATGAACCAAAAAAAAAAACAAACAGCAGTAAGTTCAAAGGTAAAATTATATGCTTGCTGTGTAATGCAACAGCAACAGCAACTCCTACAAGCTGATATGTTACACCATGCAATTAGTTTGCCTTCCAACACCTTTAAAGGTGTGAAACAGTGTGTGTGGGTAGTGTTTGTATACGAATGCACAAAAAAACATTAACAAATAGGAATCCATTTGAAATTCCACATCAAACGTAAAAAAGGGAATAGTAGTACTAAGCCCTTTCCAACAATGGCATTGCGAAACGATTGAAATTGCCCGTTTGCGTTAAAAACTAATTGTTCCAAATTGGCAGGTTATTATGGTGATTTATTGTAGCTGGTGTTATCACCTTCATCTGCCGAGCGAAAATAACAAAAAAAAAAACGTTACTAATGAACCGCAAAACATGTTTGCCTACCTGGAGCAGTATAACGAGCATGTTGTTAGTGTTGCATTTCGATTTAATTGATCAATGCGGTTTGCTGCTCCGGGGTGGATCAAACGTCCAATAGTAGCTAGGGAAGGGGAGCGCATTAAATGTGGTTTTGTGATGATATATCTATTGCAGCTTTTGTGACGGATAGTGTACACAAACAGACAATGCATTTTAAATTGTTATTGTTATGTTCATGTGTTATAGTTTTTCTTTCAACAATAAATTATCACTTTGTTAATTTCGTTCGTTCGTCGTTTCAATTTACTAGCTATGTTGCTTTTTGCAGCAGCACACGCTTATGTGACAGTTGAGCTTAAATTTTAAAACATAGAAATAGGTTGCTTTATCACTGCTAGACGGATAAGTCGTACTTTTATGTATTTCTAACGTTACAGGGTTTTCCAAGTCAGTTTTGAATGTAAACACTGTTATTCACTGCATGCTAGATGTTTTTCAACAGCTGTAAAATGGTGTATTTGCTTCAAAATGAAATTTCAGTTTCAACACATGATTTTCTACACATAACAAAGAACTGTCAAACTCAATTCAGCTTGAGTCGTGTAGAAAATCATGCTGTAAAAATGATGTTGATGGAATGTCAGATCGAAGTGGAACAACATTATGCATGCGGTTAACAACAATGTTTTCATTCGAAACTGACTTGGAAAACCCTGTGAAAAGACTAATTTTTAGTTTTAAGTTAGAATCTACAATTTATTTAATTGACCATTCGAACCGCACACTAAGACCGTCACCAGCTAAGAGAGCTGCAGTTTCTCTCCAGCTCGTTGATCACCCCGATATTCTCCTCTTCGTCATCTTCGGCTTCGTTTATCTGATCGGTCGCGCTCGTTGTCGTTGTCCGCCTCCTTAGTATTAGTAGCCGCATTACCAGCCGAAATCGTTGCGGCCAAGCCAAGGTCGCTACGCCTGTATTCACATCGTTCAACGGTGGTTGACACTGAACTTTTCGCTCTTGCTATGATCAAAACTGGTACCTTACACTGCAGTGAAGCCACGCGTTTGTGACTCAAATGAAGATCGAACTATGCTCAAGCCATATTGTAGCAACATTTTCATCTCTGAACATTTTAATGCCTTTGCGATTGAAAGCATGATACAGCTTTATCGTATCGGAATTTGCCTATTGTGGTCAGTTTTTAAAACCCCTGTTAGAAAACGAAGCGGAAAATAATTAAGTGCCGAACACGTTAAAGGTTTTTTGTTATACTTTAGCTGTTGCCAAAAAATTAGTCTGTTTATTCCGCCGGTTCGTTTACAATAATGCCAGAATTTGTCTTTCAAAACCGTTTTATCGTTTTTCACCTAGATTTTTCTCCCTTTTTCCTATCTCTTTTTCTCCTAAACAATTCCTAACGCTAATGTCGACAGGTCGTTGGAACCCTTCTATCATGCTGTTGTAAGGTTCCAACAACCCCAATTCAACGTACTGTGGAGCTCATAGGATAAGCTCACTAATCTAAGAAAAGATAATAACAAGCAGGAATTGGCATGCACGGAAGATTGTGTTGTTTTATTAAGTTTAGATTTACGATTGAATTGAAAGAGAACAATAGAGTCAAAGTATCTAAAAAATGACGATAAAAAAAAGATTCAACCTTATCCGGATTTCGAATGTCTCGGTAATAATGGAGTTGTCCTTGTGATATTCCACAGATTATATCCATGCCTACCTTAATATTCACTCATTTTATGATAAATAAAAACTGCTGAATAATTATGGTACATTTGAAAAATTGAGCCAACCAACTGTAAGCTAATAAACCAACAACCGAACAGTAATTACCTCTCAATACCGATGACCGACTGGTACAATGCCGAACATGGAGTTAATGTGAAGTTATTGAGCCGTCTTTTCGCGCTAATATATGAGAATTAAATAACAATCATAAGAAACATGCTACCATCTCCCCCCCATCCCAGACTTTCCCCATCCCCACCACAAACTTTTGGCTAAATATTTACCTGCCCCAACCATTACGCCTTCCATCCCATCCCTTCCCATCCCAGCCTTCCCCCAGGAGCTAACTTGCACCGACCCGGCCTGATGGTGGTCCGATCCGCAGAAGCAACAGCTCTCGGGGGCATCCGTTAATCAACCGGAACGCACGTATGTTTGCGGAAAAAGTTACTCCAAGAAGCTCAGCCCGAGCTGCCCGGGCACACAATTTTCGCACAAACACCTACAGCGTTAAATCTTCGTTAGACACACTGCTGCACACACTTGGAGCTGCTGCTGGCTGTCTCTCGTCTCTCCAGGTTGGCATGTTTCATTTCCCTATACCTAATCGATTTTCTAATTTCGCACAAATGATACGTTCATCGCTTTCCACTCGACAGGTCGATAGTTGGCCCCGCCGCTACGGAGCTGGGCGGACGGTGTGGATGGAGTTTAGGCAAAGTTGTCCGTTTGTGGCTGGGCAAAAGTTGTCCAAATATTTACCGACCTAATAATGGAGCGGCTGGGAGAGAAGAGACCCGGGACGGGAAGATACGATCGAAACTTTGTGCCCGCTTTACCAGAGGGTCAGCCTTGTTGGGATGCCGTTTCCAAGATGGCAACCACACACACACACAAAAAAAAACAACAACAAGGAAACGGGCAGGTGTAAATTTAATGCATAATTCATCTATCAGCTATCCACCCTGTTTCCCAGTGCGAGGCATCAAAAGCATATTCAAAGGTGTCGGGCAGAACGGGGTTCGTGGGCAGAGCGCCGTTCGTTCAAAGCGAAACAACCGGACCGGGTTGTTCGAAACAAAACTTCATCAAGGCGAATACCTTTATCCAAGAATGTATCATCATCTGCCATCACAACCGATTTCATTCACTTTCCAGCGGCTGGCTGACTCTTTCTAGCACGGACTGGGACGGGATGCCGTTTCGGACCTCGGCTACATTATATCCCACCCAGCACGTTCCGTCCCAAAACCCTCGCTCTTGGGATGATATTAAGACACCGAACCGTAGACAGCAACAGCTCCTCTATCTTCCGAACAACCCCTGCCACAAAAGCCGGCAGACGAACGATCCATCAAATTTTTATCTTTTATACGGCATTCCTTTGCTGCTCGCACTGGCTCCAACCTGTCCGATAAGAAACATTCGGCAGCCAGCAGCTCCCAACCTTCCCTTTGCATATCTCTCTCCCTCTGGGTCGTTTCCATGCGGACAGGAGTGTGAAGGCACACGCCTCACAGCACAATGGAAGCGGTTTGATGGTTTCTACCGGGGAGGTCAGAGCGAAGCCGTTGGGCTCGATTTGCAATCATGGAGCTGATTTTTGGTTGCGAGGTGCTTCTTCTTTTTCTTCCATTCTATGCTACAATGTACGGGAGTGTATGCGTTCGTGTATGTCTAATCGTATGTGATCGGTCGCTCCGGTGTGATAATATTTTATTCAAGCATTGTCAAAACAGGACCATAAATCTCACGTTTGGGTGCCGTCTTTCGTACCACGCTGCCGGCAGGTGGTACATTTTTTTGCCACCGAAGGGCAGAAATTGTAAGACAATTTTCGCAATGGCTACGGTACCTTTTGAAACAATGTTTGGCACAGCTTCGCTCGCTGCAGAAGTAATAATATGTTCACCCATTTTTACATCGCTTTAGCCCATCAAAGCCAAGATGGATCACAAGCCACTGTACTGCTGTACCGTTTAAAGCAATCCATTTCCCACCGGTTTCCGATAAAAGCGTTGGCGAAATATCCATCCCCCTGACATCCCCAAACTTCATTCCAATCGGCGCCATCGAGACCGTGCTTTCCGGGAAATCCAGACACGGAACGATGTCGCTCCACGTGCAGCCGACAATAACCGGTGCCGTATGATATGATGGAAGCCTACAACCGATGGCATTTGACAGCTTGCATCATCTGTGCTGTCGCGGTTGAACTGGGTCGCCCACACTGATCAATAGTCACCCATGGTCCATGGTTTTCCCCACAACCCATGTACTCATCCCCATCGGAGGATGGGAAGGCTGGTGACGACGAGACCGACGCGCCTTCACTGGAATCGGTTTAGAATTGACATTTATATTTAATGTGCCATGAGCCCCACGTCACACGTCAACGCTGTGGAGGGGGGGGGGGGGGGGGTGGGATGACTTCAGACTCACCATTTATCTTCCATATTTGTGAGTGTTGTGTGTGTGTATCTGTATGTGTGTGGTTAAGTTTGAAGTGGAAACAAACGCAGCACACTAATGGAAGCGCAAAGGACATTTGATCGGTGCCCGAAATTGACGTTTCCACGGAACGGGGTACGGAGCAGTGGCAAAAATGGCCATTTGCATGACTGCTTTCGATTCGATGCTGTCCCGCACGGAGGCTGGTACTCCTAGCACTAAACTTTCCGTTTTCCCAGTATGAGCCGGCGGTACCGTACGGGGAAGATGCTTCTCTCCCGTGGGATCTTAATTGTGTTCGCTTTTCGTTCGGTTTTGCGTCCGCCACCGTTCGCTGGCAGAGATACGAGCGAGACTGCTGTCGCTGAGGCTGCTGCCTCGAAAGCATTCGACCGAACGAGCATTCCTGCAGGTTTGCAGGCAATTGGTGGCAATTTTCGATTCCCATTCAGAAGCGAAGGACGTTTGGAGGTTTGTGACGGCTACGGCTCACGCGGCACAAAATCGATTCCCATGGCTGGGCTGGGCCAAACGGTAAAGTTTGCTTATCAAATTATTGAACTGCACAGCAAACGGAATCTGACCAACCGATCGGATGATAGGAGGGAGTACGGGCGAGCCAAACTGTTGCTTGGTCGGTGCCGGGGCTGTGTCTTTTGCCGTGGGTCAAACTGTCGGAATGTCCCTGCTAACTGTTGAATATTCGGACGGCAGCATCCGGGGCCCACATCCTTCGGGATCGGGTATAGCTTCGTGCACTATCAGCAATCGGTCCGCCACCGTACGGAGCACGAACTTTCCACCGGTTGAACAACGGGTTCGGAGGCTTCCGGAGCCATCGATACGCACATTGACATCATCTTCCTGAGCGATGGTGCGTTCCTGGGGCTCGCACACGTTCGCAGCACTTTGAGGGGCAACGCGTAATCGATATTTTAGAACGCTTGCCTGCGTCTGGGAGTACGGTTGTATTCATAGTCGAAGAATGGGCAGGATAAATTCTATGTTGAACTTTGGTAACTCAATTCCAGCATCAGCTTCATTCCTTTAACGTGAAGCTTGATATTTTCGCCTCTCCGTTGGATGAGCGTGTTGTTAATCGGAGCGTAGAAAAATGTTTCTTCTGTGTAGATGTTTGTGGCTGCATGTGAGTGTTTGTGAGGAAAAAGGCATTGAAATGGATAGCGGAAGTTTTGTATGGACTGAGAGCTCAATTTGATATCGACAGCTCTTGCAAAATAGAAATCAAATAAAATCATTTTAAGCTTACAATGGTGTCGGAAATAAGCAAAAGAAATAATTATCAGTGCAATATTGACGAATGTTGAGAAGGGCAATGCTTTTTAAAGCTCCAAAAGTGCATTTTGTAATAGAAACGGAAGAGTGTAGAAAGCAATCGTTTGATTTTTTTTGTGAAATTTAGTAGCTCAAATCTAAATTCAATAGAAAACTTATATATTTGAATTATTATTATTATTGTAAAAAATTATAATATAATTACTAATAAATTCGATTTTTTTGCACATTTTTTACGATGTCATGAACGAGTATGAATTGTATTGATTTAGAGTAAAATCAAAACTACACTCAAGAATGGGTATTTCAAAAAGCAAACCCGTTTTGTGATATGTATTTGCCATGGATCTTGATCAGTTTCAAAAGTATGCATTATTTTCAATCCCAACGAGCTGGACGTATTTAATGAGTCTTATAGATATTCTACATTTATTCTGTAATGTTTAGTCAACATATTCTAAATTACTTACCTACTTACATGCAATACTTACGCTAAATCTGTCAACTAATAAAGAAAACAACCGTCAATCGCTCTGCAACCGTTCAACCAGGAAAAAGCGTACCAAAAGCATCATTTTTATTGCTTCACTCGAGTGGATACAGCAAACGGCATCAACCATTTACGAGACCATTCATACAATATACAGTTGATATCCCTTCACCAGTCATCTAAAAGCAATCCTGCCGAGCCAAATGAAATGTTTTCCCATTTTCATCTCTCATCTTGCGTTAAACTCTTGCCTTAAATCAAAGCGAACCCAACACACACCGATTTAAGATTAAGGATAAACATTTACCGATGCACTCCACTCGCGGGATAAGTGCTTTCGGACGGTAGGTAGGTTGTTTATTCTACGCGAGCGAAATCTCGGACCGTTAAAGACCGAACGACCCACTTACCACCGGCATTCCAACGGCACTTCGAGCAGCGTTGATGGATGCAATACAGAACAAAGCAAGAAAACAAAAAATGGCACAAGTGAAAAAAAAATACACCAATATCATAAAACTTTTACCCTTTCCAGCTCCTTCCGGTTGGCGGTAAGCGATGGAGGCATAAATTATTCACCAGTCACAAAGTCTTACTGCGCACGGGTGGTGACTGTTACGGATTGGGCAGTGGCGGACCCTCGTCCCAACAGTACAGTAACTTGTGTGCCCAGTGACAGCTACGGACAGATAGTTGTACGAGTCCCCAAAGCACATCCTGTCAAACTCAGTCACCTCTCGGATGCATTGTTTCTTTTTCGCCTTTTTTTTGATGATCAACTTCAATACCCTGAGAGGGCAGTGGTTTGTGTCAGAGACGATTGCAACAAAAACAGCAACACTTTTGGGTGTATGTGAGAACCTACTCGCGTCCCAATTGCACCACTATCGTCACTTGACAGATGTATGCGGGAGTGTGAGAGAGCGAAAGAAAGGGAAAAAGCGACATACTACTACGATACTACGAACTGGGCTACTCGTCTGGGACACGGTTAGTTAAGCGTGAGCAAGTTGACGTTTGACGTTCGGTCGCGTTCGTTTTACGGGTGGTGCGCCGTGCCCGTTTGATCGTTGCACAGCTGCTGTCAGCTGTCATTTGCCGTCAGATTCCCGTCCGATTTCCACTCCACCTTCTGGTACACGCATGAACGTGTGTGTGTGTGTGTGTTTGTGCGCATTTGGCGCGCTGAAACTAAATGTCAACCGTGAGATAACGTAAAAGCGTACGGCACAAAGCTTCTGCAAAGAATAGTAAAAAAAAAAGAACAGGGAAAAACACAGAATCCACAAACTGAATCCAACCAAATGAAACAGCGTCAATGAGCGGCACTGAACGGACGAGTCAGAGATTATACTGGAGCACACAAATGAACGACAAAAAAAAAACAGACAATACCTGCAAAAAGCGACCTCTGCTCCATAGTGACGATTCCCACCCGAATGCCCTTTTCGGTGTGTTGGCGAGCATCGGAGCGGAATGATGAGATTGAAATAGTATCTCCGGTGACATGCACACACACACCCACTGACACACACACACACATAGACAGGTACGGGGATCAAAGCTGAGCCTGACAGCCGAACGGACGACCCGGTCTGTTCCCTGTAGCAAACCGTCCGAGGTCATCATGAGGTCGCGTTTGCTTTGCCTTAGGGTCATCGGCCCCCGTCCAGGGCACAACTACACCTAGCCCGTGTCTCAACCCAGCACGATGAGGCCGGCACGATGTTAGCTAAGCTTTCCGCTTTGCCGCGACAATCTGATCCTCAAACAAAGAGAGTCACCGTTCACCGGGATGAATCTGCGCGGCCGCATCGGTGGCGCTGTGAATTTCCGGCTGTGACTGACAGGTTTCTGGAGGTACGAATTCACCATGGTAGAGAAAAGAATGAAACAAAAAACACGGAAAGCAAATCTTGTTTCCTTTCTCCCTTCCGTTCCAAAGCTTGCTGGCAGCTGTTCCTCCTACCTGCTCGTATGCTGCCAAGCTGCAGTTCGGTCCGTCAGTTTCGTCCAGCCAGCTATTAGCCATTAGCAGTGGGTGAAGATAAGGAATGTGCTCTCTTTCGGTTACCGTTCGGCGACGAACACATGTGCACACACCACCAGCGTGACAGCAACATTCCAGCGCTTCGAACGACCGGCGGCTGTGAAGAAAGTACGACCGAAAATGCCGGAAAACTCATTTCCATGCGAGAATGAGATTCGGAGAGGTTTTTGTGTTTTGTTGTGCTGCTTTCGGAACGTTTCGGGTGCGAGTTTTACATTTCTTCAGATCATCAGATTTATTGGAACAGTTCCGTTATGCTTACACACAGACAAACACCTCTACACACGCTGTGACACACAGATTGACTGTTTTGCTCAATGTTTGCTGTTTTCAAATTTATTACTCACTCGGCCGTTTTTTTTTTTTGCTGGATGTTGGGGAGGGTGTGGAGGGGTGGTATGGGTTTCAAGGGGAGAGGGATGGATGGATTTTTGTAACACCGGTAACGCAAATATGTACAGGGCTTTAGCGCTTAGAGCTTCTACAACGAGTGTCGCGGTCAATGTGTGACACCGTTGGTACGTGTTTCGGTTTGCATTTCGGCGTATGATTATGTAGTGTTTGGTTTGTTCATTTACTCTTGGTTTTGACCATTCTCTTGTTTTCCATGCTTTTCGATCACATCGAAGCGTTTTGCTTTATCCTACTATTTTCTCTTGGTTTCGTTTTAACTTTACTTATCTTGCTTGCCTCGTTTTGCATCTGTTTTTTCATCCCTCTTTTTTGCTTAACTCTCTAATACTTCCTTTCCCCGATTAGCTACATTGCATTTGCTTTATGTTTATTCAACTGATATACTCGCTCACTCTGCGTTTAAGTTTTAGGTTACTTATGCTATAGCATCGAGTTCAGATTAGTTTGCCCACATTCCCCTTATCTAATGTAGCTTTGCACAAATACACCTGCCGTGGTTGAGTGTGTGTGTGTGTGTGTGTCTAGCTCATTCTTGTCAGCAACATGCCGACAGCTGGCAGCACACACATCAACACCTGCAGCCTCTGCATTTAACTATTCGTTTTCCTATACAATAGAGACTTTAGTAAACATTAAAGCTATTAGAAAACAAGCTATTACGGGCATGCCATGGGAGTGGATGTTTATTGATAGACTGTCTTTATAGTACAAGTGTAGCGGAACACGATGCAATTTGAGATTGTGCGATGTGACATTCACACTTATGTTGTATTAAAAAAAAAACATACCAAAAAGAGTTTCAATTTTACAGCGTGTCAATTAACTACTGCCACTCATTACACTCCGAGTACAGTGAGATTAACATTCTCAATAAAAATGACGCAAACTGACTGCTGAATGCTCATCAAATTCATTTGTACACATCAGACCCCGTTTCCACGACCGACCAACCATCATCGATAATGAGCTGCGCTTTGCAGCTCATCAAACGCCACTTGCAAATGGTGAAAAAAAAGCAACTGCAGTACAGTAATCAAACACAACAAAAAATGAATGGCACGAATGGTTATGAAAAATCATGTTTAATTCATCTACGGAAAATTATTCCCTCCACCCGATCACTTCCCGGACCGTTTCATTGGCTTTGCCAACCGTGAAAAGACTACGTCACTGCCACTTTGTTAGCACGAGCATAGTGGAGGAGTAAAAGTAGACTGCAAAACACAACGACACAAAAACAGCAACGCTCATCGATGATCAGTGCTATAGGGTTGATAAAAAATTAACCAACAACATGAAGCATACCGACATGATCGATGGTACAAAACCAAAAACCCATTCGAGAGGAGGGAAAAATGAAAGAGAAACAGGAAAATTCAACCACCCAAATTAAGCTTTGAAGACGCGAAAGCGTACAGCTTGCGAGTGGTCCGTTTTCACCCGCAAAATCACCCGTACACAAGCAAATAAGCGGGTAATCACGAATCAACTCCCCCCCCTTCGGTTGTGGATGGTTGGTAGAAGAGGCACGGGTGATATCATTAATTTTCATAATTAATTACTCACCCTTCGAATGGAATTCAGTCATAAATTATGTCCCAGCAAACCCCATCGCTCTCGAGATGGGTTCGGATTGCATCCTTTTGTTGCGGAGCTATGTTTTCGGTTGTTGCACTTGTTCCGGCCAGTTGTAGTACCGTTTTTACGGTGCAGTTGTTGCTGTGGTGGTTGTTGCGAGGCGTATCTTTTTTTTTCTTCTTCTTTCCCACTCCGAATGGGTAGGATTTTTAAATTTACCTCATCGATATTGGCTGTCTGGGTTATGTTTTTTTACTTTTGTATTCTTTTGTGATGTTTTTCAATTTTTTGCGGACCACCACTCTTATTATCCCGCTTTATCCTCCAGCTCGTACGAGGGGGGGAGCACATTGTGTGCACAGATAAATCGCGTTATAGCTTTTGCGGTCATCTGTCCCCCACAAGGTTCGCCAGCTCGTCGGTCTTGCAAGTGAGTCCAAGAGGTGAAAATTTATTAAACCAAATGCACGATACACAAACAGGACCGGGGGGATGATTCGGGATGATTAAAACGGGAAAAAACATGGCGTGGAGCATCGTGTTCGCTGTGGAAAAGCTCACATACACACGCAGATATGAATGTGTACGTTGGCTGGGTAGTGCAGGGTGTCTGGCGAAATTAATTACCTCTAGATATTTACAACGTTCTCCACCAGACTGTATCGCGCTTTGTCCTCGCCTCAATCGAAGCGATGTACCGGGTGATCTTGCATGGGCCGATCCTCCGCCTTACCACTATCGATCTTTAATGTTTATTATGTTGGAAGTTTTCGTTTGCATGTCATTTGGTTTAATCTTACTATTTTCTGTATGATTTTAATTACTTTTCTACCAAAGGGAACGAGCACAGCCAAAGACAGTACAGGTAAAAAAAAGCTTGAAACCGAAATGACGATTTTCATCAATAGATCTTATCATTTGGTGTGTGGATGGGTTTATTTGTGAATTTAAATCTTTGTTTCTAGCACGATCTAGTTTGCCAGTTTCAAATGGTGTTTATGAGAAAAACAAAGAAAGAAAAAATAGTGTAAATCAAGCTCCCTGCTTCTAACCTCCCGTTGATTTTTCTTCTTCATTCTTCCCTTTCAAATCTACGAAGCTGGAATAGTTATTGTCTGTGTGAAATGCGCCAAGCAAAGAAAAACAACCAAAACTCCAACAAGTAACACATGGGTTGAAAAGTTAGGGAAAAAAGTCCCAGCATCGATTCACCGATGAAACGTTTCACACCAGTGATGTCGGCAGTGACTGGTCGAAAGTAGCTGTGTAAGTTACACAGCTTAACGGCAGCTTTATCGATGCTTACGGCAATTAAATTTGATTCACAGTTTAACATCATTCAAAAACTTGCTCACCCATCGGGTGGTCGATGCTAGTGCACGGTGTTGGATGAGATGGCAAGGAGTTTGTTCAATGGAAGCGTCGAGTCGATGGAGACGCCCGGTCGATGGAGACGCCTGGTCGATGGAGACGCCCGGTCAGTGGAGTACTTCATAAAACATGCAGAAGAAAGCGAACGTCTGGGAAGTTTGCGAAAGGGCTAAACAAGTATGCAAGCTGCTCGTTACTGGGTGACGATTCTTTGTGCAACTGTTGCCGCCACTCCGGGCATGAAAGTTTTCCACCAACCGGTATGCTTACTGATTATGGAGAAGTTTGGTTTTGCGTTAAGCAGGATTTTGCTTTAGCCGGTTTGCAGGAAGTCAGCTAGCCAGCTAAACAGCGCTTGTAATACATTTTTGAAAACAGTTGGTTCAATTTTTACAATGTTTAGGATGTTTTTCATACTCCCTAAACCACTCTTATGGCCTTTAGCTGGTTCGCATCGCTACGGCACGCTTTATAGCCGGCTCCTATCCAATCACCATTCAAGCTGTGCTGTGGGGAAAATAGAGAGCCGTCTCACCTTTACCGCTTCCTAGCCCGTACCATCTTCGGCTTATGCTTGTGCTCCCCCTAGCAGATGATTATTGTTGCTGTTGAGTTCAAGTTCAATAAAACCTAATCGTTGCCGCATCGCTGGCCACCATTGTGCTCCGGACAGGTGTGGACGTTGCTATCGATGCGACCGACGTTTTCCCACGCTGCTGCTGTGCACTATCACATTCGCTGCCCTCGGATGGCGGCCAGCAGCTTTTGCCGGTGCGATATCACGCACCGGATATGTCGGAACGGTGTCATCTGTTACCGGTACGGGCGTGGCTGCTGCTATCGCTGCTGGCGGAAATGACCGTTCGTATCGTGCCAAGCGAAAGCGATACAATCAGCAGCAGTACCATTGGGAGCAAGTGATGCGTTCGGGTGGGGTGTAGCGAGCCGGTGGCAGAGTTGCCACGGCCACGGGCTGCCTCTGCCAGACCTGGTTGGGAAGGAATCAACGTTAAAGTTGAGGTTGAAAAGTTGTGTCAGAGTTGTGGTCTGGTATGTGCTCTACATGGATCATTTTGTTTCGTTGTGTAAAACTTGCTGTTTTCAGGGAAAACACAAATGTAAAATGACGGAAAACAGGCAAAGACTGTTTCGCTCTGTAAGCTACCTGAATTGTAGGATGCAATGTTTTTTTACGTATGTATATACAGATCTTCAGATCAGATATCGTTTCATCAAAAAAATCATCGAAATAATATTTCAGAAAGAATGTTGAAGAAAACCTATTCAAAACAATCTTAAAAACTTGATATTTTTAACTCGTAATAAGCGAAAAAATTTAAATCATTATTATATTTATATTCCTTCCAGCATATATGTGTGTACAATTATTTACTCACACTTGTATTGGTTACTGCTCACAACAAAAAACATCTTTAAGCAACCATTGTACTGTGTTCAAATTCTTTAACACACCATCAAAGTCAACATACAACAACAGCCAGAAGAAAACAACAATCCTCTATCTTCACGCTCGTTACATTACAATCTCGCAACGACCGGCAATGTGCGTTCGGGTGATTACAACCATCCTCGCCCAAAATGTGTCCCATCAACATTATGTTCTATCGCTTCATTACGCATGCTGGTGGGAACGAGCTGCTGCCAAATGAAGGGAACGTCGTGCCTTTGCTTGTTCTTCCGTTTCAAAATGCGAAGAAATTGGCATGGTTTGTCCCACCTACCCAAAAACTGCAAGCTAAGAATGTGTTTTGTGAACGCGTATGTGTGTAGGTTTGTTTGTGTGTGTGTGTAGGTAAAAAGAAACCAACCCTGCCGTAACCACTTACCTCCAATTATATTTAATTGATCGTCCGTTGTTTGCACACCGCCCGGATGAATTTTTATTTCTGCCGTTGCATGTGGAGGAGAAGAAAACAAAAAATATGGAAGAGAAAATGAAGCGAATGAAATTTGACAGTCGCCAGCCGGTGGTTGATTAAGGAAAAAAAAGCGCGAAGGGAAGCAAAGGAACGCAAGAAACACGCCACGAAGGCACGATTAACACCGGCCAAGAATGGACCGAAATGTAATGACGTCGTATCTTTTGTCAGCTGAAACCGGGAACCACGCCATGCCAAACCGGCAGCAAAGGAAGGAATGAATGGGTCGTTTCGCAACAACTTTAGCGCCCGGTCAGTAAGCAACGCGGAGCAGCAGGCGTTAAAGAAAAACGTGTGAACTCGGTTAGCACCGCTCGGAGGGCTGCTTGTTTCGGCGTTTTGTTCTCGCTGTCCTTTTTTCCTTTTTTTCTCTACTCGCCCCAAACACAAACACAATGCATCAATTTGTGTGCGAAATTTGTTGCCCGTTGCGAACTAAAAGCATACACTAGGACAGAATCTTCGCAACACTTTGCAGGGTGACGGAACCGTGGGAGGAGAGCCACCCGAAAAAGAACATCGAAAGCAAAGCAACAGCAATAAAAACAAATTCCACCGAAAATTCCATCCGTGGAAACAGTCGTGTGCCCGCAGCACGAAACCGAACACCGAATCCGCCGGAAATCCTTCCCTTTGATGATGCCGATGGAAATGGGATTTTTCTGTGTCGGGTTGGAGATGGGGCAGGAGTTTTTTTTTTGTTCTGTTGTAGTTGTTGTTCCTGGCCACTCTTTTCGCTTGCGTCCGTGCGTTCTGGTTGCGTTTTCAGGGTGGCTGAGTTGTTTTCTGTTGTTGCTGTTGCTGTCCCTTTCAGCTGTGACTGTTTGGACGGAGACGGACGAGAAACGTACAGCTTTCGTGTCGTGTGCGGTGTCGTATTGAGCCATCGACGCAACAATGAATCTCACGACCATTTGCTGGGGCCACCAACAGAACCACCATCGGCAGCGCTGACCGTACCGTAGCGTCGGGCGTCGGCTGATGATGATTATGTTGATGCTGACGAGCTGCCATTTCGGTTGCGGGTCCGTGGCTGCCCGTTTGCCACCGCCCGATAATGATGTTGTACGCGCCTCGGATCAGGGCGCCGTAATGCGCCGAAAATGCGACAAATGGTCAATGTGACGTGGACGACCAGAGGGGGGGGGGGGGGGGGCGAAAGGCAAAACAAAACGAAACACGAAACGACCGGCAAATGGGGCGGAGTTTGATGAGCTAATGCTCTTTTCCAGTTGAAAGCCTGCTGCATAATGGGTGACAGGCGGCGTTTGAGCGGCCGGGGGGGGGGGGGGGGGGGGCTGGTGGGACACGGGTGAGTAATACGGTGGAGGGAACAAAAAGTCCATTCAAAATTGGAACTCATCATCTCATCTGTTTTTATTGCACTTCGTGTGCGGCGCCGGTGTCTTTTCGTCACTTCAGTACCTTTTGAGGGTTTTTTCACGTCTCTCGTTTGGTTGGTTTGCTTTTGCATGGAGGAGATTTCATGGTTTCTTGGAGGCGCATTGGTGAAAAATGGGTATCAACATTTAGAGATTATAATGCGTAATTGGCTGAGGGATGATTTTGTTGCGGTAGTAGTCGTCAGTAAGCTGGCACAACGTACTTCCATAAAAGTATTGTTGATGAAGGCCTGCCAGACTTAATACGAAGGTTTTGAACACCATTTAATGAATTTTCGTGTACTAATCACACTCATACACAAACTGCAAATGATCAAATGAAAAAGAGCTCTCGAGAAATTGAAATTGAACGATATGATTTAGATTAATTCTATTGAAACCTTTACCAAACTCGGGCTAATCAGTGGTTTCAATACACATAAAAATCTAATTACCATACGCACAAACCAATTTCAACTCAATGTACTGTGTGCTCTTTGGAAATCCTGATTTTGGTGCTGCCAGTTTTACCCGTTTTCCTTAGAATATAATTTCTCTATTCACACAATTTGTGCCATTTCAATATCGAGCTCCATAATTAAGATCAACCACTGTGAAACGTAATTTCAAATCCACGCCGCTAGTTCCTCGAAACAGGCTCCATTATTTGGTTCGCGTTTCGTTCAATAGAATGACCGACTGGAGCGTTCAAACAGCGTTAGCTTAAAAGGATAATTTTAACTCCATTTCCACTACACTACCAAGGGCCATTGCTATCATTCGAGTAACCCTCAAACACAAAACCGAACAGTCGGATGTCGGAAGGAAAAACACCACACACACACACACACACACACACACACACAGCTCCCGTAATGCCTGGACAGTGCTATGCTTACTGGTTTGTTGTAAGTACTGATCTTCTTTTATTTAATTATTAGCTATTGTGGGGTCGCCCGTCAGCGCACTCACAATAGAACCCTTCCGTTTGAATCGAATGGGATGGGGTCAGGCTAATCTTTCGATCTGCTATGGTTGGCACATTAAATGGAAACGCAAGCCGTCCGTTTTGTTGAGAAGATTTCAAAAGTGCTGACTTGAAAGCGATGAAATGATGAAAGGATATGGCTGCAGGAACAATGACGCTTCTGTAGGTTGTATTTTAGACCAATTATTTTTTCTGGTGACAATGATTCTGGAATGGTAGTTCGTTTGTAGTAAAATGAATGGAGACGGGCGAAGCATTTGCACTTTCTGCTTAATTATTATGCTCTGTTCGCGCAACGCGAATGTTCTCGCAACGCGAATGATGAGAACTCAACCCGTTTGTAAACACAACAACACATGTGTCATTTGCGCACAGACGGAGAAACGGGAAGCGGGTGTCAAAAAAACCACATGGCGATACAGTAGCAGTGAATAAAGAACTCTACATTTTTCTACAGCAAAAAATCCAGTGTTATCACTTGAGTTATCCCACCAATTTGGTCCTTCGAATCGCGGATCGACGATTGATCATCATTTAGTTCTTCGAGCAACGAATTGTGGTCATTCGGAGAGTGTAAACAAACGAAATGGCAGAGGCACGTAAGGTAAAGTCGCTGCGTATCCAGCAAACGGCCACGCAACTCTCTATACAGGCAATTCATACATTTTCCAAGACTTATAACAAAGAAACGCAAAGAGCAGAGGCAATTATTCGCAAACAAAACTTACAAAAACAATATGCAAAATTCATTGACCTGCAAGATGAACTGTTGCCCCTAGATGAAGGCAATGAAGCGGAGAATCTTGCGCTTCGACAAACCGTGGAATCAGCGTACTATGATGCTGAAGCTAATTTAGCTAGTGCTGTTGAAGCAAATGATAAAAAACCATGTGTACCAGCATCTAACATCAAGCTACCGGACGTGAAGCTTCCCGTCTTCGATGGCAAGCCACAAAATTGGTCTAGCTTTCATTCGATCTTTGTCGCGATGATCGATAGTGCGGAGCTGTATTCAGGCGTACAAAAGTTGTATTACCTGCGTACATCGCTATCCGGCCCAGCACTCCAGCTAATACAAAGCGTTCCAATCAGCGAAGAAAACTATTCCGTGGCATGGAATCTGTTGCTCAATCACTACAACCACCCAAAGAGATTGAAGCAGTTGCATGTGGAAGCATTATTTGAAGATGCTGCGCTGAAAAAGGAATGTGCAAATGAACTACGCAAACTGATAGAAAATTTCGAAGCCAATGTAAATGCATTAACCCAATTAGGCGAACCAACTGCTCAATGGGATACGCTTCTAATACAAATGCTTAGCCGTCAGCTCGATCCGTCAACACTACGAAGCTGGAAAGAACATTCGGCAGAAAAGAAAATCGATTCGTATAGTGATTTGGTTGAGTTTCTGTACCGTCGAGTAGGAGTGTTAGAAGTATTGCCATCAACGTCATCAGGTAAACCACCCAAGCAACGTGTATTTGCAACAACCACAATGCCGAACAACAACACCAAGGGTTGTGCTTGTTGCAACAGAGACCATCCTGTGTACACGTGCGATGAGTTTAAAAAACTATCCTTAAATGCAAAGCAAAAGGTCATAACACAGCACAAATTATGTTATAATTGTCTTCGTCCTGGTCATCATCTACGTGACTGCAAATCTGCCAGCACCTGTAAGAGTTGTCACAAGCGCCATCATACACAATTGTGTTCTTTACCACAACCCTCGCCTACTGTACCGTCATCAGAAGAAGATCAACGAGATCCTCCGACCACGTTAGCATCAACATCGGTCGTCGAGTCGATCACATGTGCTTCATCAGGTCAACATAAGACAGTCCTCCTGGCCACTGCCACTGTCATAATCGTTGACGATGAAGGCCACAAACACAACGCACGAGTGCTGCTAGATTCAGGAAGTGAGAGTTGTTTTATCACTGAAAATCTAGCCCAGCAAATGAAATCAACAAGGGAGAGAAGCAATCTATGCATCTCTGGAATCAGTTCCACTAATACAACCGCAAAGCAGAGCATCCGAGCGACACTTCGCTCGCGGGTTGGGCGATACTTTGCCAACCTGCAGTTCTTCATACTACCAAGAGTCACGGGGAATCTTCCATCGTCATCGATCGACACCACGGGATGGAACCTGCCTGACAACATCTTTCTTGCGGACCCTCACTTCGATTGCATCGGCCGAATTGATGTCTTGATCGGCGCGGAGGTCTTTTTCGACATTATGAGACCAGCTGGACGAATACTTCTCGGGAAGGATCAACCAGTCCTTGTCAACTCGGAGCTCGGATGGATCGTATCGGGGCCAGCCGTAAGTACACTCACACCTACTTCACAAGCTTCTTCTATTACAGTCAACCATGCATCTACAACGGTTCAAGATGTTCATAAACTTATGGAACGGTTCTGGGCAATAGAGGAAGGTGAAATAGTCAACGCACAATCTAATGAACATGCAGCGTGCGAAGAACACTTTCGTCGCACCGTTTCACGAAATTCTTCCGGACGCTACGTCGTGCGTCTTCCACTGAAAGAACATCTTCTCACAAAACTAGTTGACAATCGCAAGGCAGCAGTTCGTAGATTTCATTTTTTACAATCCCGGCTCAGTTCTAACAACGAATTTAGAAACAGCTACAGCTCATTTATCGATGAATACGCTGAACTGGGGCACATGAAGCGCATTTCGGAGGAAGAATATAACAACACAAACCAACATCATTATTACCTTCCACACCATGCGGTGACGCGTCAAGAATCACTAACAACCAAGTTGCGCGTTGTCTTTGACGCCTCCAGCAAGACATCTAGCGGCATATCGTTGAACGATGTATTGATGGTAGGGCCAACAATTCAGGACGATATCCGATCAATCATCATGAGAGCACGTAAACATTCGATCATGATAGTCGCTGATATTAAAATGATGTACCGTCAAGTGCTCGTAGATGCTCGTGATACATCGTTACAACTCATCGTATGGAAGCCAACACCGTCCGAATCACTGCAAACATACAAACTGTGTACCGTCACATACGGTACAGCTAGTGCACCCTATTTAGCAACACGAGTATTGTCACAACTTGCCGATGACGAAGGCAGTAGCTATCCTATTGCAGCCAAGGTATTGAAAAAAGATTTTTACGTCGATGATTTACTTACCGGCACTTCCACCGCAGCCGAAGCTTCCGAAGTAATTACACAACTAACTGCGCTTGTTTCCAAAGGTGGTTTTACCCTACGTAAATGGGCCACGAATGATGAACAAGTTCGCCAAACCATCTCAAAAGACAAACTTTCAGAAGACGAGTCATTTTGTTTCGATCGCGACCAGATTATCAAAACTCTTGGTTTGCATTGGCATCCATTGAATGACTCCATGACGTATCGCATCAAACCATTTGAAGAAAAACTGATCACAAAACGCTCAACGTTATCGGGAATTGCACGATTATTCGATCCAATCGGCCTTATCGGACCAGTAGTCACGAAGGCAAAAATATTCATGCAATCTCTCTGGACACTTAAGGCCAGCGATGGCTCGATATGGAACTGGGATACTGAGCTTCCAGAGCAGCTCCAGAAACAATGGCTATCATTTAAAAATGAGCTCAACTTACTTAACACAATACAAATACAACGATGCGTTCTACTAAATGAAGCTACTAGCGTCCAATTACACATTTTTGCCGACGCATCCCAAACAGCATACGGCGCTTGTGCCTACTTGCGCTCAACTAACAAGGCAGGCCAAATCAAAACATCACTAGTAGCATCTCGATCGCGGGTCGCGCCTCTTAAATCACAAAGCATTCCCAGACTAGAACTATGCAGCGCCCTCGTAGCAAGTGAGCTATACAAATCTATCCAGCAAGCTATGCAGCTAGACGCCGATATCTATTTTTGGCTTGACAGTACAGTCGCTCTTTACTGGATTCAAGCATCACCGTCGAAATGGAACACCTTTGTCGGCAATCGTGTGTCCAAAATACAACAAGCCTCTAGCAGTTGTACATGGAGCCACATAAACGGCCAAGAAAATCCTGCAGATCATATTTCACGGGGATTAACTGCAAGCGAACTCGTCAACTGTGACCTTTGGTGGAATGGCCCGCCATGGCTCCAACTAAATCAAGAGCAATGGCCCAAACCCCAACTGTCATCTCAACTACCATCAGAGGTTTCAATAGAAGGTCGGTCGATCACTACTACAGCTGCTGCCACCAAAAGTCCCCCATGCGATGCAATACTGTTGGTAAACGAGTTGCTATCCAAGTTTTCTGACTACCACAAATTGCTACGAGTAATTGCATATTGCTTTCGAATGAGAACTAAACGTGATTCTTCGCAAGAAACTGTCGTTATTAGCACAGACGAATTATGGAATGCTGAAATCAGAATCTTGCAAGTGGTTCAAAGAGATATCTTTGAAAAAGAATGGACTCAGCTCCGTCAAAACAGTCCTGTTTCCAACAAATCCAGACTAAAATGGTTCCATCCGTTTCTTTGCGATGATAATCTTATCCGCATTGGTGGACGTTTATCAAAATCTAATCAACCATTTGAAAGCAAACATCAAATATTGTTGTCAGCAGGACATCCTCTGGCAGAAATGCTGATTAGACACTTGCATAAAAAACATCATCATGCCGCACCGCAACTATTGATCACCATCCTTCGTCAAAAGTATTGGGTCATAGGGGCCAGATCCCTAGCTAAACGCATTTGCCATGAATGCGTACCTTGTTGTCGTGCTCGTCCTCGGCTGCTAGAACAATTTATGGCAGAACTACCAACTTCACGCATAACACCAAGCCGAGCATTCTCAATAGTGGGAGTGGATTATTGGGGTCCCATCGGTCTATCACCCATTCATCGCCGTGCATCATCTGGTAAAGCATTTGTAGCTGTCTTTATCTGTTTCGCTACAAAGGCTGTTCATCTCGAGCTCGTCGCAAACCTTACCACAGCCAAATTCATCCAAGCATTTCGTCGTTTCGTTGCTCGTCGTGGGTTATGCAGTGACATTCACAGCGACAACGGACGGAACTTCCTAGGCGCCTCCAGAGAACTGCGAGCATTGGTGACGAGCAAACAACATCGAATTGAAATCATCCAAGAATGCACGTCACAAGGAATGCGCTGGCATTTCAATCCACCGAAAGCGTCACACTTTGGTGGGCTATGGGAGTCAGCAATTCATTCTGCTCAGAAGCATTTTTTCAGGGTCCTTGGCAAAACAACTCTGCCTCAAGATGACATGGAAACGTTGCTTTGTCAAATTGAATGCTGCCTCAACTCACGTCCACTGGTTCCTCTCAGTGACGATCCGTCTGACTTAGAGCCACTAACACCAGGCCATTTTCTGGTCGGAAGTAATCTAAAGGCAGTCCCTGATAACAAATTAGAGGATATACCAACCAATCGTCTTAAACATTACCAACTGGTACAAAAGCTTCTACAGCAGATTTGGACAAGATGGAGCGCAGAATATTTGGCGACTCTTCAGCCTAGGAGCAAATGGCTCAAACCACCAGTAAAAATAGACGTTGGCCAACTTGTTTTGGTCAAGGACGAGTCAACTACCCCATTGCATTGGCCGCTAGGACGCATCATCAAAACATACCCAGGCGATGATGGAGTAGCACGAGTTGTGACATTGAAGACAGCTTCTGGCGAATACACTCGGCCAATAGCGAAGTTGTGTCATCTTCCAGTAACTTCAATGGTTCAGAACTAACGTCTGAAGGGGCCAGTATGTTCGCGCAACGCGAATGTTCTCGCAACGCGAATGATGAGAACTCAACCCGTTTGTAAACACAACAACACATGTGTCATTTGCGCACAGACGGAGAAACGGGAAGCGGGTGTCAAAAAACCACATGGCGATACAGTAGCAGTGAATAAAGAACTCTACATTTTTCTACAGCAAAAAATCCAGTGTTATCACTTGAGTTATCCCACCATGCTCTGTATTTTGCTCTTCAAAGAACTACATCTTGGAATGAACTCTTAAGGGTCTCTTTGAGATAGAAGACGCTGCGAATATGTTTTTTTTGTAAACCCTAATAGAAATCTTAACACTGATGAGACATTTCTATCTGTTAACTTTAAATGGAGCTTATTTAGTGAAATATGTTTATCAGAATAAAAACTGATACATTCATCTTTCAAATTACCAAACATGTATGCTAAAAAACAGTGCGTAAATGTTTTTTTCTCCTGTATTTTCAAGCATCTTCTTTATGCTTTAATTTACTCAAAGCAATACTCAACATTTTTTCCCTAACTACACCATACCCAGCCATGTGTATAGTAACGTTAAATGCTAGCACATCCATCCTCATAGTACTGATATAACTAGCGCAAGAGACCCAATATGATACGCGTAAATCTTTATAAGCAATAAATATTACCACTGAAACAAGCTTAATGCTCCGCAACAAGCAAACAGGCAACGAAAATCACTCACAAAACAAACGCTAAAGCTCTTCGCTAGGCAGCTGAGTGCCCGCCATCAATCCCGCGGTGTGCAGCGATAAACAAGCTTTTATTTTACCCCCGTCCACAGCTGCAGTAATGGATCATAAACATTGTTTACGTCCACTGATTGCAATATCTTCCGAATCCGGCCGCCACCAAACCAGAGCAAATATCGATGCAAACACTGCCGCATGATTATAGTTTTCCGGTTTGCAGAATAAACGATCCTCCCTTTTGCAGCGACCTGTGCTCCCTTCGCTCCCGTCCCGTACCTTCTATTTATCGGCTGCACAATAGTATCGATCGGTGGGAAGCACCGTTTCAAAGGAGTCACTGGAAATAGGGGAGCACACCACTTCAGTGTACGTTATCCGAAATGCTAAAAACCAAAGTCAGCCTTTGTGCAAAAGGCTGGTGCGCTCGGGTGGGTGGGAAAAGAAGATCTTCACCTTTGCCGCGCACACAAGGGAAGGGATCTTCTGTTTAGCGATTCCTCTCAAGCATGTCGGGCTTCGGCTATCATGCTTTGCTCGCAATCAGGATGATTTTCCATCCGTGCCAGAGCATCACGTAGCACACATTTCCGCTACCTGTGCGATGCCATTTGCATGCGCCTGCAATGGCAGATCGTTTGCTGCGTGTTATGTTTATTTTACACGATTTATAGCCGCCCGGGCCCGGGCCCGGCAGCTATCGTTAAGGATTGTGCGGTGGGATGGGATATCGCTGGTGGAGGCTGCAAATAAAGCACGGGAAAATATGCTTCCACTCGTCTCGAAAATGCAATCAAAATTACTGTGTCTGTCGGCGGATGGTCGGGCGGGGGAGCAGTGTGGGGCGATTTGAAAACACTCAGAGTTGGATAAAGAAAATCTTGTATTTTCGCACCGTAGATTTTGTGCAACAATTCAATGGTGCAACAACTCGTACTTTCAATCTTGCCATGCTCAAGTATTGATTATATTTCACTGTTATTATGTACCACCTCCACCATTTTCACAAAAAAATGTGTTATTGTTGAATTATTGTATTGTTGTTATTATTGAACAATTTCATTTCATTACTTGATTGATGATGATAATCGTGGCCTATTTAAATTCGCATAGAATTCCTCTTGTGGAGATTATTTTTTTTGGAGTTTCTCGAAATTTTCATTTTTTTTTCGCTTACCGTGATTACCTTTATCGGTCGCTGGAACTAACATGCATTAAATGAAGTGTAATTGTATGTGAGTGAGTTTACATTACTGTTCTCCCATGCTATCACGTACTTCCTAATGCTTTGAAATGTCCCTTGATCATGACTCTCCAATTCATCAGTATCTTCGTACTTCCTACAGCCAATGTTTACCTTTTGTAGACAATCCTCAAGCACAACCCCGGGAGGTATTGTGCTTTGTACTGTCGTCGTCATTCTCTCGCCAACAAACTTCATCCGATCCATCATAATCCCGCTGCTATATTGAATTTCTATTCAAATCACGTGCCGCGATTGTGTTTCGACACCGCCCCAGTCCACCGAATAATCCCACATTTCCGAAGTTACTGTCAGGATTAGGCCGAAGTGAGATAGGTGAGAAAGTGACACTAAATCGGATGAGACAGGTCGTTGAAACATTCTCACCTTGCACGGGCATAATGTTTCATTTCTTCCCCCAATCGAAACGGGGGAAGAAGTGGAGTGAAGGCAGCAGAATGTGCAACAGTAAAAAGAATAACGCGCCCAACGGTTCGCGAAAGGGATATTGTGATACATTTTTATCGCTCACTATTGCATTGCTTCGCTTTACTTTCCCATGAACCAGGTCACTCGTCAGGTCTTTTACCCCTTGCCGTCCTTCGGGAAGTGGTGGATGTGAACGTAAATCGAGAAAAATAAAGGCTTTCCTTTTAGTTGTCCTCCGTCGTGGCGTCGTGCCGAGAATATCCGGATGTAGGTGTGTTGGGGTGAAGAGAGGGAGTTTTTGCACTTCCTAGGGTGGACAGTGCCATCTTACTGAGATGAAAAAATACGACCCAACGCTAAGATGCAAAGGGGAGTTACGCCCATCGCAGTGATTGTCGTATTTTTCATGCTTTACTGTCACGCGTTGGGAGGGGATGATTGTGCATACAATTCTCGTTTCACTCGTCTGCACTAGTTTGTTATTTTGTTCCTCCTCCTTGTATCCTCTTTTTTTGCTTTTTTATTAATAGTGCAACCATATTTTTTACTTAACTGTATATCCTGGATGTACATTGATACACTAAAGTAATTCATGTGAACATTTTTAGTGGAAGTGTCCCTTGTTGATAGTTTTGAGACATACATATTGAGCTTTACATATTTTATAGCTTCAAAATAGGAATTTATCATAAAATAGGTGTCAGCTGCTGAAAATATCAACTAACTAATGAAACATTTCCATCAGTCGAGGTCGTGCCACACTGCAGCCTTTTGCAACAAAGGTGCACGGCGGGTGAATAGAAAAGGAATGCAGAATGGGAAGCATTCTTGCAACATCCCATCGTCTTTTCAATCCCTTTCCCGGCGTTTCCTTTCCTCCGCTTCTCACCCGGCCAATTCATCTAAGTGAAAGCATTCTCTTCATTGCTGACCCGCTGAAACGATTCCACCCCACGCTAAACCTTTTGCAATAAGGATCAACACAACGAAAACTGCATGACACATTTCGGTGGGGGGAGCGTAAACACATAATTAATTTATTCATGATAAATGCTGATGACCGTCCGTTCGTTCGCTTGCTTGCACATTTTTCCTGGCGCAGCGAATGGATGAGCCACAGTTTCGGCACGCCTGTCAGCTGGCACTGCATTAATCTAATAATCTGACTGACTGAGCGAAGTTTTTTTCCCCCTCTGCCAACGCTACATTTAACATTCAGCCCGTCATCGTGATTGCATCGGTGCAGTCTACAGTGCATTAATTTGCCAGCCCTGCACAAAGGGAAAGGGATGCGGATGGGAGTGAAAGGACGGTAGAATCGAGCAACAAAATTAACTAAACTTCAAAATGTCATAATTCATGAGGTGTCCCACACTGGGCACTGGGGAGAAAATTTGAAGCGCTGAAGCGCGTGAAACCGCTGTTTGCCGTGTTTGGTGGAGAAAGTTAATTAATATACATATTGACAGGCTACGGATGGGCAGCGTGGATGCTGGGACGGTGCAGACTCAGCGCTTAGCAAATAGCCAGCGGCGATCGATTGGAGCTGGTTTTGGGTCCATTTCCGAGAAAATGGAAATGAATTCAAAGGAGGAACATTGATTGAATGCAAAGTAAAACGTACAGAATGACTACATGGAAGGATATCACAGTACTATTATAGTACATAGTATATTATCATAGTACTACACTTCCACGCATCAGTCGCTAGACTGATGACATTTTTGATAGTTTGATGGTGATTTTGAGTGTGTGTGTGTATGTGGGTTAAAGCAAATGGACGTTGTCCTAGGAAGGGACAATCGACATGATATGATGACGCATGGGAATGTTTATTATGGTTAATTAATTCGAATTCACCACATTATTTTGCGGTTGAAGCTTTGTTTAACATTCTGTACTATAAGTACACCAACCCAGTCAAGTTTACACTTTATGAATGACTTTTATCAAAACAGTATGTTATGCAAACATATGTACTCGTTTTCAAAAGTATAAATCGAATTTGAAAGAACCGTGGCCACAAAACTGAAACACACTGAAGCACAAAATTTATATATGTTTTGAAGATGTCCGTTCTATTCGACGATGCTTCGAAATTGCACATTGAGTTCTACAACTTAGAATATATTACGTAATAATTAATTTAATTCAATAACTAAACATACAAAATTACAGTACAAAACATGTTCTAAATATTAATATTTAAAATGTTTTTGAATGTTGTATCATGATATCAAGAGCTCCTCATTAAACAGGTGAAAATTTTGAAGAATTGATTTTAATGACACAGAGAAGGAACACTTACTCTCAGTCATAAACTTTAAAAAAATAAATCAGATTCAACTGTGTTTGCATCATTCGATTAAAATCCATTCCCTTTGTTCCAAGAACCCATGAATTCATTAATAGGAATCCATAGTAGCTGGATAAGGATTAAAAGCGTATTGCTGGAGGAAGGAAGTGAAATAAAATAGATTATTATTTCATCAAAATGGTACATCAATCGATAATCCTTCTTAGCATATAGTGTTACCTGTTATCACTTGACTGGATTATGAACTATTGATATGTGTTAATTACATTACTCGATATTCAAAAGCAAAATCAATGTGTTTAAAAAACGATTTATTATACTATACATCATGTTTAACAAAATAATAAAAAAGCGTGATTGGGATGGATTATGTTATGGTGATAGAGTTCAAAAGAATGATTCATCACACATTTCTCTACGTAGAGCAAGTATTTGGCTCTTCTACACCAACATATAAACATATCAAATGCAAGTCAACGAGTAATCTCAAATGTATCAAATATTCTCTAGGATATGCTTCGAACATAGGGATCAAGTAATTGCCACAGGATCATTTAATTCGTGAACAATTTGTGTGCTTTTACACTAATATAAACAAACATCATGAGAACAGTAACCAGTGATATTATGAGACCTAACTATTGCCGCTTCTTTGAACGACTTTCAACAACCAAATAATTCAGCATTTTTCTTTCTTCAGTTGTTCTATCAATCGTTTAAAGCATTATTTAAAAGAACAGCTGTAACGCTGTAAAAAGCCCGTACTATTAAACAAAAACTAGGTCATAAGTACCTTTAGTCTGGTTTGCAACAAAAAAAATCTGCAAAACAAGCAAACACACTTTCCCCACACGTACGATATTAATTTGTAATTTCTTTTCCATCACTCCGCGGCAAACCCATCGAGGAAATTGTTTTCCATCCCGCCTGCGGTGGCAGAACCCGGCAGCGCTACAAAAGTGCGGAAAACAACGCCAAAATCCCACCATAATTGCCTGCAGCTTGCAGTTGTGCTATCAGCACAGCATGAAAGCAGCCAACCGGCCAGCCCGGGGGTTTCCCGGGGAACACAAAACATGCTGCACCCGAACACGAATGGACACGCTGGCCGGAGGAAGCGAAGGTGAACAATCAATTTACTTCTCCGCAAGCTCGTAACGAGACAACAGGTTTCGCCATTAAACAGCGATAATCGTAAACCTAGGGACCCCCCGTGCCAGCCGAGGCACGGTACGGTCGAAATTACTAGCACGAAGGAAAGGGTGAACAGCAACAAAAGAGGACTGAGCGAAATAAGCGAAAAACAATCAACTCGAACATTCCCTTCTGTGCATGGGAACTGCAAGCATGGGGCACTTTTCAGAGTGGAAAATTGCAAAATTTGATCATTTAATGCGGTTGCAATTTTCTCCCACCGATCATGCTGACGGTGAGCGTTTCGTGTCCGATAACGCTACAGTGGTTGGCAAGCTCGTGCCTTTAAGCGGAATTGGATGTTTTCTACAATGAAATGTAACCTTATACAATGGGGACAAAAGTGTAACATTTTGTGGAACAACACAACCAACTGCTTGAAACGCACACTTACATGTGTATAATGCGAGTGAGTTGTTCACCACTGGGGTAGGAAATAAGGCAATAAAAAGGTAAGTAAAACCAAGCAACATGGCATGAGAAAAGATTGGGTAAGGTAAGGAAACTCCTTTCCAACCTTATTCGCTGACGACAGACCGATTCAGGTAATGAGCTTCGAAATGAGAAAACGATCACAAATCCTGCAACAACGGCTTGCCCAGCCACTGCATACGTTTTGGGTGCTGTAGAACACACACGGATACTTACCGTACAGTCTCATGGTGCCGTCGGCGCGGCCTAGCGAGTTGGTGCTGACACAGTGATACGTCCCGACGTCAGCCGGTGAAAACGATCGCACTACCAGCCGCATGTTGGTGCGAAAGCCATGCCGATCCTCGGTGATGCCGTACTTGGGCCTGCGGAACAAAACCGAAGAGAAGTGAACAAATTAGTACTGGAACTGGAGCACCGGAATCGCTAATTGGTTTTACAGCGCTGCCCAAGCGACACGTTGCACTTATTAACTGGAAACAAACAAGCGTAGAAAACGAACTCGTGACAAATTGGGCGGTTTCATGTAATCTCAAACATTTCGCTAGCTGTTGTTGCTAAAGTGAATTGTCTTTCTGGCAAGGCAATATTAGGTTTTATAAAACATGAACACAAAAATGCAAAACACTTTCCATAAGACAATCCACTTTAAGACAACTGGTCACATGAACCTGTAAACAAAGGGATAGTTGTTTTTTTTTGCTACAAAACTCCATCATTACACGAATCGCAACGAATGCCTCTCGGGGTTTCCGGGAAACAACTCGGGAAAAATCAATTACTAGCCCGTACTACCCTTTCTGGGAAAAACAAACCGGTCGAGAAAATTACGTTTCAAGGACCAAGGGGCAGTTTTCAACCTTATTGGGTGATGTATGTGTGTGTGTGTTTAGGTTAGGTCCGTCACTTACCCGTCTAGCAGCATTTCCGGCCGGCTCAGTCCCGGTTGCTCGTAGTTGCCGTTCGCTGCACCGGCAAAGCTGTTCGGCAGAACGCGGCCTCCCTTCAGCCAGTAGGACACCGGCATGGGCGAAGCTTCTACCGTGCATTCGAGCTGCACGTCCGAGCCGAGCGGTGCTCCCAGCAGCTGGCTCGTAGGTCGTACCGATGGTGCAACTGGTGATGGTGGTGGTGTGCAATAAGGTAGAACAAGTAGAAGCGGTAGAATGTAAGTTACGAATCAATTTTTCAATCATACACCAAAATATGCCGAACCAGCTGGGAACGGACTTTTTCATTTGACACTTTCCCGAAAAAGATAATCGAAACAAGTTGCCTTTGTGAACGGTTCTGAAAGCTGGGATGAATGGAGATTAACTTGCAAATGGTCGATAGCATAGCGCATAGTTGATCATATCATTGCATTGGTGGAATTGATTGTTTTACATTCCAAGTACTCAGGTTTCGATAGCGTACTACGTGATGCGTTTTCGAAGAACATGGATTTGAAACATTTCGTACTTTTGGAATATTTCATTATATTTGCACTTCGTTGGAAAAGGATTAGGCTATGATAAAGGTCTAGCAAAGAACGTTACATGTGCTGGCAACGGGTACGATGATACGAGTCTCGACCAAAATACCTAACATCACGTGTCGTTAAAACACATTCCACGGTTGTGCTGCGCGTGTCATAGATTGAATTTCATTAAGCAGGTGCGTTCCTGGCGTAGTTTGCCGGCCAAAGCTTTATTTTACCGAAAGGTTTCAAGTTTGTTTAATGGTTAAAAAAACGGCTTCGAGATGCTTCAGAAAATCTTATCATTCAAGAATTGTATTGCTCCTTACAAGCTAGGACATACATTTCAGGCTTGTTGGTGCCATACGCTTGTACTGGTAATTAAAAGATATTGGTAAATTTTTTCTTCTGCGTTCTGATTTATTTTACAATAATGCCAAAATGTAAAAAAATTTAAGAAATAAAATATTTTTTGAATTAGTAATGTTGCGAAATAAAAACCAACGCGGTGTAAATTATTTACCGAACCGATCTATTATTCAACTTTTACCAAACAATTTTTTTTATAGCTTTTCACGGTTTTTACTGCTACTACTTACTCCGTTGAGTCTAATATTTAATTTGAATGTGGGAAAGTTAATGACTTGATGATGTTTAGCTTCCAGTTAGAGCTTACATCATTAAATAGTACAATACCTCAACTGCCTTTATTTAGTTTTCGATGATGAAGTCAATGAAACTATGTAAATGCTGTTTTGAGGTTGATACTGTTCTATCAACAGATTAGCAGAATTTTAAAATTATTTCATTGTGCAAAGCTCTTGTTAGAATCGATTTTTATTAACTGGATTTACTTGAAGTAATTATAAATAAACACATATAATATTTCGTCACGATTGAAAGTCTCACAAATACCGATGACAGTGGAATTCTTAGTATACGATCCTCATTCGAGATACGTTTCTACACGATTTCAAAATTAATAAAGCTTTGTTCATTTTCAAGCTAAATGCGTCATCCGAAGTGTGTATATTCTCGTGTGTGTATAAATGTTGTGTATCGAAGGGCAACGTTCGAGCACAACTTGTGCTTATGCTTGGAAGGATGATAGAACTAATGCATGAGTGAATGGGGGTTTAAATAAAATGGAACAAATTCTTCCTGGCTTTAAGGTCGAACGCGCTTTAGAAATACCATTTTTCGCACTGGAACCTGGAAGTATTTGGAATCGATTTTCTTTTGTTCACGTTACGGTTCCGTTCAAAGTTGGTTGGCATCGTTGTTAAAAAAAACGGACTGTGTGCAGATTTGCATTGTACTTACAGTGAACGCTCAATGAAACACGTTTGCTAACGGCAGGCGGAACATCGTTGGACGCGATGCACAGATACGCACCCATTTGTCTTCGCTCCAGCTTGGGCAGATGCAGATGGGTACCGTTGTATGCCTCCACTATGCGCGGGAAAGATGGGAAGAGAAATGGTACGGCAGGAATTAGAATACATGGCAAGCAACTAATGGTCAATCACAATTAAAACTCCCGTTTTATTCTTTTGCAGTATAAAACACTCCATTCCTGTAAGTCCGTGTATAAGCAGTGCGGGAAGTGCCAAACTATTCACGGAAAAAATGGAACCAACTTTTAGAGCTTCTTGCTAGCTTTCCCACTAAGAGCGAGAGAGAGAGAGAGAGAGAGAGAGAGGGGGGACGACCCGGCAGACAGTGAGCGAATAATTGTTCCCCTTCACCCAGCTTTGATTGGACCAGGAAGCCAAACCGGAATGGAGCTGGTCAATGGCTCTTGAATATCCAATGAAACACATGAACATAACCACACACATGGAGAACCCTTCCTTCCTGAATCCAATTGCTGAAGAGTACATTCATTCGCGGGTATAAATTTATGTAATTGGAACTTTAATGGGATTTTGTAACAACCGTGCCCGGCGACCCCTAGAGCGAACGATAAACGACAATGAGAATGGGAAGTGCACCGGTAGCACCGGTCGGGTTCGAAAGATTGACGGTCCTGGCAAGTGCAACAGAAGGCCTGGAGTGGTTCCTGCGAAAAAGGGTTTTTTAAGCTTCTGGTGTGGTGTCTGTGTGTACGTGTGTTTGTCTTCGTCATCGCTCATGGACAGTGGTGCAGGTCATTCTTCACCGAGGGTACACACGTACAGCGAAGGATGGGTAATAGTGAGCAGCCCTTGCCACCAGTCAATCGAAATGTACTTTGCTTCAGGATGGGTTTGCACGCTCGTTGTGGTTTCTGTGTGGCATTGTGTTTTTCCTCGTATGGCGAAATGGCCAAGAGAGGACTGTGAGCGGGTTAAATCCGAGCGAGAGGGACGTGTGTGTGTGATGCAATGCAATCCACATTCCGGCTTAACTGCAAATCGAATGCAATTTATGGTACCATCCCGTAACCGGTGAGGCAATGCATTTCGGTTAATTTATAGACAAGAAGCCACCAAAATGGGTAATTTAAAATCCAACTCAAGACAAAAGGTTTGCTCGCGCTTTGTACTGATGCGTACAGGTTGGGAATTTAGTAACGAAGCAAGGCAAATGTTTGAGAGATCAAAGCATTGTTTTAAACTTTGATTACATATAAAAATCGTAAGAAATTGTTCATAACACTGTAAAATAAATGCTAATAAAATCAAATTGCATAACTTTAGGAGTATTTGCACAACACAATAAGAGAAGTCAACAAATGTAAACGTTTAAAGCTTGCAGTGCATGTAATCAAATTTTGAACCAATAGTGAAACAAAAAAGCTTTAAACATCCCATAAATATTTCGAAGCATGTTAGTGATTGCAATCGACAAAAAGGCACGGGAAAAGAAAACATCTCACTCGACCCATTATGGTTACAGCAAACTGGTCGTAAAAACCGACACATCTTCACCGGCAATATCAACAACCGGCGAGCAACAAGGTGCAGCCCAACGGTTGGAAGGGCCGGCGAAGGGAGGCAACAACCAAAAGACCAAATGCTTTTCACACCGCCCCAGCAGCAACATCTACGCAGCACGCAATCATTGTAGATACGGTTGAAGCTTCGCTTAAAAACTAGCCTTCCCTTGTTTGCCGGATGCCGTAATCGCACGGATATTGTCACATTTATGGAAACACATTCGCAAGAAGCTGCCGGGGTCCGACAAGGGCTCCCCATGTTGGCGCTCGGGATGGGAGAATCCAATCATCAACCGTCCTTCGTAGAAAGTGGTCATTTAAGTGGCGGGAGGATCGCCTTCGGGGCACACACGAACAACAATCGATATCGATTTCCTATCCCCCACCCTGGGCCAAGCTTGCTGCTGAAACTTCTGCCCCTGGTAGGATGAGTCACGTGGGTTTGTTGGGTTTATTTTACGTCTCGTTTATGAAGATACCCCTCGAGAGCTTTACCTTTAGCGAAAAACCATCTGCTCGGTGGCTTAAGGCATGGAAGTGGTGAAGCAAGCAGCTGAAGCAGGAGGCAAATAAACACTCGTACCCGTCAGCGCCGCAAAGGGAAAGCTCCTAAACTACCGTCGTTCCGTCGTTCCACCCACTGCTCCATTCTTGGAACCGATTTTCGGCACACACCGTTTGGGTTTTAGTGTTGCGGCGGGGCTCGGTTTTAAGCAACTTTCACTCTCCGAAACGGCGCCATGGGCAGGGTGGAGGGGTTTGAATTTACGAGGATAATTTTTCACAGCAAAACAAACAAAGAAACAAACATTTCGGTCAGTGGCATTGGGACGCAGTATGGGCTACCGTGGCTGTGGTTTTATAGAGAACTAAACGACCCTTCCGGTGCAACACTGGTGCACCGAACTTTCGCACCGAAGCAGTTGGAACTTTGGCACACACACACTCGATGATGCTCGGCGTTCGTTAGCGTTGCAGCATTGGGAAGGCTCAACCGTACTTGCACGAGACACTAGGCATGAGCTTGCTCGGTTGAAAACTTGAAGCAAGACAACGGAACACGCGCCGAGTCCGAACGGAAGCAAAGTTTCATAAAGTGCAAGTCTGTTTCGAAGAGAGTGAGCTGAAGTTTGTTTCAGGAAACCCATCTTGCTTGTTGGTGAAACTATGGCAGAGCGTGAATGAACACGGTCCCGGTCGATGTTTCGATGAGATTTTGCTGGCTAAATGACGGGAAAATGTATCAGTGGAAAGTGAATCATTGTCCAATATTTTATCTACTCCATCCGGCTGTGAAATGCAGCACTGTGGAGTTGTTGCTGAGTTTAATTTTGTCTTTTTCGTGCTCTGAGTATAGAGATACATATAATCAGCCACGACGAGATTTGGTAAAAAATATGATACGTCTAGTTTTTCTTTTCAAACATCTATCCACAATATGTTGTGTTTTGCTTCTTTGTTTTTAAATATACCAACCAGCCTTTTACCAATAAAAAAAACAACAGTCATTTACTGTTTTACCAACACTAGTTTTCAAGTGTCTTAAATTTATCATCTTGCATACCTTCAACCTTTGACTTTGCACAAACATTTACGTTGAAACGATCCGTGTTGCATGAAAAGGTAAATTTATACTATTATTTTAAAAAAAATCTGTAGTAAGTTAGGAGATAGTTTACGGTCGCCATGTAATGTGTCCGATGTTAGTTACGGTCGCCATGTAATGAGTTCGGAGATAGTTACGGTCGCCATGCAATTTGATCATCGTACAACAGCTACATCGAGTACCGTCGCGGTAGGTCGGTGTTTCGCTGACATATATCGTGGTAGAATAGCAATTTGTTCGAACGAGACTTTTCGACACTAGATCGTCCAGGCGATCATAGAAACCCTGAAGGGGTTTCCCTTACTGAAAACGTTGGAGTTTAGAGGCCCTACCTTAGGTAGGGGGACATAACTAAACTCTTTAAATGATATGTCGATAGATAGATGGGATGGGCATAGTCCTATTCTGACAGTCCGAACGAATCTGACTTGCCACGGTCGGAGTTGGTTTTATTTATACTCAAAAGATGTTATGGAATGTGTTTTTGTTCCAATTACAGGTTATTGATATGAGGTGCAATTTGTACATTGTATCGGAGTGAGGTGCCTGCCATTATCTGCCCATGCTGCGTTTTAAGTGTTTTTACGAAGGTTTTGGAAAGTTTCAACTGTTCTAGCTAGCCAAAGGAGCCAAAGCCAAAGGTGTGTTCGTCGATCTTTGCCTACGCTGCGCTTTTAGCAATGAGTTGCTATGCGTTCTCAGTTTGTTTACTTTGCTGCCATAATGCTTGAATTGCCTACGTTATGCGTTTCGGCTGTTTTCGAAAAGTGTGTATCAATGGATTTTTCTATGAACGGCATGGTCTGGGTATGTTGCTACGGTATGGTTTGATTTGCTGAGTGTGTTATAATGAATGTGTTGCAATATTTGGCAGTGTGATTTGGCTTTCCAAAGTGTATTACAATGTGTCTATAGCTGATAGTGTGGTTTATAATAAGTTCTGTATTGAAGGTATGATATTAATCAATCTAAAAACATATTTAATAAAATTTTAACGACCGTGCAATACATGGTTTTAAAGCCATTGTCAAACACTTTGCAGCAATACCATTGATAACTGTCATCAGTTTTTTGCATTAAATCTGCCAATACAGCTATGGGTCTTTAACGAAAAGGAATTAAAGCTTGCGATGTTGAACCGGGTAGATAATCCCTGTCACGTTTTTTTACTACGTACATAATTGCATTTTAATAAACTTCACCTATCACGCTGTAGCATGGCGATCACAACAAAAGAACCGTGTCGGTTTTGAAGCGCAAAAGTGCTCACGCTCCTAAGATACGACCACCAATCTCACATCATGTGGCGGATCACAGCGCACGGCACACAAAAGACAGGCCGCTTTGAAGTACCGAAACGCTTAACCGTGGGTAGTGGTTTTAATGGACGTACGGCGAGACAAACAAAAAAGTCGCTCCGTAATAAACAAAATCAAAAGGCAAAAAAACAAAAACGATCAACTAAACATCCCGCAGCACGTCCGGAAGCTTGGGAGCCTTCATTTTCTCCCTAGATTGGGTTCAGTTTTCCGGATCATTTGTCGTTTCATGCACCAGCCCACCGGCGAGTCAAAGGGAAAGTGATCCTTCTGCTGCTGCTGCATCGTGAAAGCATCATCAAATTGGTCCGGATATTAAAACCGAGAAAACCGTCCATCCCGACCCCGCGTTGGTACCGACCAGACCAATTTCTGAAGAATCTTCAATCATTCGCTCGGGCGGGTAAAAGTTGCTCTAAAAATGGAATAGTGGGGCAAGAAAAGTTGAGTGTGGCTTACTCACGGCTAGGCGTGATGGACGGAAGAAATGGTAATATGTTTCCGTCTCTTTCAGCAAACCGTCATGCTTCAGTCTTACCGTTTGCTGTCTCCTCCTCTAACACGCAAACACTCTTTATTTTTTGTATATTTTTTTATGTTCAGTGATGTGCAGCTTGAATTATCTTTATCTTTCCCACCGCCAAGGCTGCTGGAGATTCCATTTTTCACTAATTTATTACGTGCATCTTCGTGCCTTTTCAATCCTCGTTCCATCCGTGCCCGTGCGTCAGGTGAAGACTGACCGGTGCTGGCAGTTTGCTTTCCCGAACGATAAGCCCGCTTCCTATTCCCGCGGTTGATGTTTATGGTGAGATAAAAAAGCATCTCTCCCCCCCAATGAGTACGCGGCTACCGATCGAGAGTCATGAAATCTGAACCGGAAAATCAACCTCCTGCGCGGAAATCTGCGCCCGTAGAAAACAATCTTCCCTTGGCCACTCAGCCTTTCTGTCCCGCTGGTCGATGGTGATGCTCTGCCTGCTCGTTCCCGTTCCCAGCTGCATCACAGCATTCGGGCCAGCATTTAACTGTGCTTTGCACTTCCGTAACGACGGCACCCTCCCGGTCCGGTACAGCCACCGCCAAACGACCGCAAACCATCGCCCTGAGAGAGGGTATTATATTTTACGACGCGACAGAAGCTCATAAAAACTGACCGGAGGGAACACGAAGAAATCACTGTCATCTGGGTCGTTGCTGCGGTGTGTGTGTGTTTTGTTTTTTTTTTTTGTCATGGCACAGAAAGCGGGTGGCCAGATAATGAGAAAGTGTCATGAAGCCTTCTCAGTGGGCAGAGGATACCTTTCGCCGGGATGAAGACTGATTTAATAAACCATTTCCCCCCGCCCGTTCAATGGAACGGGGAATCCGCTGTACGTGCGCGTTTCTCGCGAATGGTTCGTGCGGGTGGGGTAATATAAATATACTTCCCGCACCCACAGCTCTTCATTCCATCTTTGTCCTTTCCTTTTCCTTTGCACTGCAAAAGGAGCAAGGTAATAGTGACAGTGAAAGGGAGCAAAGGATCGGTCTCCATTTCGTGCCTGTTTAGAGCGAGCTAGCCCGGTAGCTAGAACACATTAATCAATGGATGACTCACGGCGGGTGGGAAATTGTTTTCCATGGCTTAAGCTCAAGTGGAAAACACTGCTAAGACAGTCCGTCGGCCTGTCTGGGCCGGGTGAAAGCGAAAAAACGGTAGCAAACTTCCAGGCGCACAATAAATCATAAGCGGAATCGTTTCACGTAGCGAAGGGCATGAAATTAATTATTCGTCCCGCCTCGCTGAAGCCGCGTGTGTATTGAACGCAGTGAAGTAATTGTTGGGAAATATGGGCGAGAGATTTATCATAAAATTAAAATTATTGAAAAATGAAATTTTCTAGTTATTCAGTTCGCCAGTGTAAGGTTAACGAATACGCCAGTTTGGAATTCTTGGAACTGTACGGCTCATTACGTACGGCGCAGGAAATTATTCGTTTGATTAACATTCATATTATAGTCATTTCATTCTACTTTCTTCACAAGCAACACAACAATATGTTCATTTTGCGACGGAAAAAATGTATGTTACATTTGCATGAGGAAACAAGCAACAATCGATGAATGAGTTCGACGTTGGCATCTAATTATTTGTTTCCGCAAACTCTTTTCATCATTTGAAAGGCATTTTTACTACATATTTACAATGAAAAAAATCTGAAAATAGACTCGAACAGCACTGTATCTTAAGCTTCAAGAATATGTATATGAAACATATAACATATACCATTGACATGACTACATGTTGACCGTTTATTTCCTCTAAATGCGGAAACACAACAACATAAAAAATAAACAAATAGAGACAAGTAAGTATAATTCTGTCTCGTATGAAATAATTCCGAAAGAAACTCTTTACGTTTTTCTAATGCCAGCCCTCTACATAAATCTGTCAGTCCATCAGCAAACCACACAGTATGCAGAGTATCACTTAATGTCACCCAGACACGGACCGTTTGTCTTCTCGCGCTCGGAAATGAATACCGGCAGACAGGAAAGCACCATGTACAAGGACGTGGATTGCCAAGCAATCGCGACTGCACCACGGCAAAGAATATAACCACATCTAATCCAGTACGGCCCATGCCCAACCGCGCTCACCGACACACGGTAAAGATCACGTCAAATATTAGCACAGGATACATTTCATTTTTCATCTGCGTACCAACCGACGACGGCTGGTGGTGAAAGCCCAGGGCCAACCCCACCTGCAAAGGAAAGTACACGCGCGGCCGCCTTACATTTGTTATGCAAATGTGTACATTATGCTTATCCTGTCGTTTTTCTCGCACCTCGTCCACCAGCCCAAAAGCCCAACGCACGCTCTACCCCTTCCACTGAAATCCGATCCCAGGCCGGATGATTCCATTGTCTTTCTGCTTTCACCTGCTTTCGACCACGAAACAAGGCTTCCGTTCGTCGCGATTCTTCGGCAACGCGATTTTCACTCCTTCATTCTGTGCAACAACCTGCGCTCCACAGGCCGCACTTCACACCACTCCGCCGTGCGGGTGGATGCGAGCACAGGCGAGTAAATCATGTCCTTACGAAATAAATTGAATAATTCACTCAGGATGGTATCACACTTCGCCTCGCCTTTTGCCAGTGGTGATTGTTACGGCACGGTGGCAGAACGCTGAGATGAGATGTGACTGTTGAGCGTGTTCGTGATCATGATGGGTTCGTGGTGGTGTCGACGAACAGGCAGGTTGGCAGGTGTAAGTGCATGCATTGCTAAAAAGTGTCCCGGAAATGTAGACATACTTTTTTACTGATTCTTTGCAATGCTGAATGTATTTAAGCTACAGTCGAAGCCACAATAAGCGTTTTTATTACAAATGAGTTTTTCGCAAAGGAATGGAGTTGTGCATAGTTAAATGGCGATTTTAAAAATCTTTAGCTAGTTTTAGACCCTTTGTTGGCTATGTTTTGATTATTACCATGAATCACAAAATTTACCCAGAAAAAATATAATAATTTATAATGAAATAGTCATTTACAGGAAAAATAGACAATAACTTCTTCTTCTCCTTCTTTGGCTCAACAACTTTGGCTAGCAGTATAATCAGTCATACGTATGACGGCACAGTCCATTCGGAGCTTGAACCCATGACGGGCATATTGTTGAGTCGTACGATTTGACGACTGTACCACGAGACCGGCTGTATAAAAAGAACATAATTTGTTTTTTTTTTATCTGTACAGATTTTTTTGGGAATTTTATTTTCTTCCAAATTTAAAAAAATTGTTTTTCAAATCGTATACCTTCTATCCATACAGCTCACTTCCAATTGTGCCGTTGAACATACAATCTTTAAATTCATAGAAATGGTACTTAAACATCAAACATATTGCAAGCAAAGGGGCACGAAAGCAGTAGGAAAATAATATACACACTCAGGGGTATGCAAAACTACGCACTTGAATCGTTTTATGAATTTAGAGTGTGAAGTAAAACAACAAAAAAACACACACACACACACACTCTATGCGTGACATTCAAACGAGAAAAAAGGAGAGTGAAACACGGGCGCCAAAAGGGTAGCGCCAACACCGGGTGGTGTTGCTAAAATATTGCATTCTCTAGTCTTGCACCATTTCGTGCACATAAAACCGGGCAACATACGGATGCCGCGCTTCCCAGCCGTGCCACCGTTTGCAGGGACAGTGCAAACGGAGGAAACATGAGCCGAGTGGTGGGGTCACATTAAGGATAAAATGTTTGCCTCGAAAATGTGTACGTGTGTGATTGTGTGTTGGCGAGCGAGCTAGTGTGTGTGTCACAGTGACAATATAGGTTCGCAGAACGAGAGCAATGGCAAAGGAAGGAACAGTTTGTAGAGACAGGCAGCGACAGGACGGTAGCAAAGGTATCAAAAAAGGAAAGAAGAAACAAACCTGTCAAGGAGAAGCTTTGCACAGGTGGTTCGTTTCGGGTGGTTGCAAAAAAGGACACTACAGTCTTAAAAAATGCCGCGATGTCAAGCTCGCGGATGGAAGCGGAGCGGCTGAGAGTAGGCGAACGGGTGCGAACGGGTGCGAAGGTGGTAACATAAAAGACAGGAACCAAGTCATAAGCCACCGGTAGCAGCAGAAGCTGCTCAACCCATGCTGAAACACTGAAAACAATGAAATCCCTTTTCCCAGCTACTCGCTCGCGCACATTATGCCGCACGTTTCGCAGACCTCCGGTTGCCGTGCGCGAAGGAAAACACTCCGGATCATCATGCACCTTCGCTCTGCCCGCGCGTAAGCCCGACTTGGCAGTGCTAATGCTCTGGCGCTGCACACTTTTGCTGCTGCCGATGCATACATGTGTGTTTGTGCTCGGTGTGTGTGTGTTTGTGTGTGAACGACTCGCATGAGTGCCTTCTTGCGTTAACGAAAGAAAATGGAATTAACAGACACACACACACGTAACACGTACAACAACACCGAAAAATGAAACAGCCTTCCTATGCTCTCTTTCAAAGTTCCAGCGCAGGGAAGGGCAGCAGGTTTACAGTTGGGAGTCGCTTTTATCATTGTTTTGCCACGGCTTGGGCATCCCCGTACACAGGGCACACAGCGCACGGAAAGCAGGCAACCCACCAAGACGACGACATTTAATCTTATTTTCCCACGACATTAAACATAAATTATGCGAATATTTTTCACCCATGCTCCACCGTGGTCTCCGCCTTCCTTTCTTTCGCGCTGCACCGAACCAAACATAAAAACAGCACATCATTTTTGCACAGTACTGGGCGTCTCCATCTGGGCGGTGCCATGCAAGTGTAGTGCGTTTCGGCACTAAATGTTCGTCAAAGTGACACTTATTAGTAGTTTTCTTATGAATGAGCCATTCGCTCACGTTTGCCCCACACATACACACACACACACACACACGCGCACACATGTACTCGATCCCCGCCCATCTTTGTGCGACAGTTTAATGTTGTATTTATGTTTCCGGTTCCGCTAACGAATGGGGTACGCTTTCCCGCTATGCCACTCAAGCCCCGCCAGGCGCAAGAACATTCGCGTTGACATATTACATGAAAGGAAGCGACACTGTCTCACAAGCAAGCAAACACACACACACATATACGTTTACAGAGTACAAAAATGTTTGCTATCAACCTTTGCTGCGACAAGAGCTTACAGTGTGCAAATCAGAAAAGGGTTGAAAAGGAGGGAGACATTTATTTATTCACTTGCAAAATGCATTTCGAGGGAACCATCCCTGCCGCTTACCGAGCACAAGGAGAGGGCCGTTTAAAATGGCTTCGAACCGGAATTCATCTGAAGGAGAAAAATGTGCAATACTTGTCGGATCGGAACGATTTGTTGCATGCCGTCGCTATAGCGCTAAAAGAAAACACGACTTTTGCGATGGAAAAACGGGCATAAAGAAAAACTGTACATTCTTTTGCAAGAATCGCTGTTATAACTGTGATAACAGAGTGCAAGGACAGGGACAGTAAAATGCTTGGCAAACGAATGTTATGGTGACAGATTTTATGCATCGCAGGTTATTGTTGCTGTCACTAGGTTCCAATCTCGGTTTTCTAAGCTTTCCCAGTATCATTATACTGTGTTTGATCATGCATTTGATTTCATTACTATGCACTTGAAAGGGCGAACGGTTAATCAGAAACATTTCAATGTCTTTAATTATACTTATGGCATAAGCCTGAACGTTATCAACCAATATAAACAGACAGGAGTGTGTTAATAATTTGTGTTCCGTTTGTTGGTTCGTAGAAAATTCACTCGTTGCCTTAAAGCAACATGTTGTTGTTCGATAAAAAAAATCCACATTTATATCGTCTCTCATCCACAGCGATGACAAAACGTACACTAATACACATAAAATTGCATGTAATGATAATAATCAACGGCCCGAAATTGTAAACAAACGCTCATTACTGAACACATTGAACTTTTCAGCTGGTATACCCGTTATGATTTGCAGATGAGTATCGAATTTCGATATAATTTAACCGATTTTTTGTAGTCTGACGTCTAGCTGGAAGGCTCACAAGGAGCGAACTATATTTTTCAGCAAGTAGGTAAATTATTCCTACTATTTTAGCATGACCTAACACTTTCGCTATAATGCTCTATGATTAATTAAAAAATTGAAGTACATGAAAAGTTTTACTAACGAGACATTTACCATTGAGCTGAATGGATGCGTGGCCACGGCCGTGACAAAAAGCTCGCAAATTTGTTGAATTTGGAAAAAGTTTGCAATTTAGAGCATGGCAGCTGCAAAAATCAAGATCTTTTCTTGTGGCTCTCTTTGCGAACCTGTAAAAATATTCGGTTCATTAACTTCTTCCGAACTTTCCCAATTGCTCCTTCACACATTCTTCATAATGTATGCTGAAAAAAACATCATTATACCGATTTTAGATTGGTACGTATATAATACACACGAGCTGTCCCTCATAACATTTCACAAATATCACTTTCAGTATTGATTCCTCAGCAATCTATCGCATAATGCCAGTTTAAAGCCAACATTTGTTCAACACTATTCTGCCAACGCTCATAGGGCTTAACAGCTTGAGAAGCCTATCGTCGATTTTAAGGATGCTTCCTGAATGTGTTGTTTGGTGTATTCAAGCCACCAAAATATAAAAAATATATCCGACCTGTGTTTTAATGATGTATAATGACGCAGTATTACCTTACTTACTTCACATGTTCACATGTTAGCTGCGCTTGCAGCCCAACACCAAAAGCCACATTGTGCAACGTTCACCTGCGGAAATGACAAAGTACACTGCATTGCACGTCATAGCTCGGAGCAATGGAACGATGATGATTAAATTATGATGATTATAATAATCGCATTATAGCCACTCCATTAGCATTCCGTCTAGCGTGCGTGGCCCAAGTTCTGTCCTATAGACGATGCTGTCGGGACTTGCAGAAATGGTAAAATATTGTTGAAGCAGGTGTAAGACAAAAAGAAAACAAATGTAATTATAACTTTTCTCACTACTTAACAGTTACTAAAACTAATAAAGATGTTTAATCATAGATATTCTTCAATCATACAGATAATATAGCTTCTACCTTTCTCTAGAAGAAGCTTCATCACCAAACGTTACATTATGAGCACGCTGAAATGCATTGCGGTCTGAACCGGTTTTAAGCGCGGATAATCGTTACCCAACTAACGAGATAGCAACAGACTTGAAGCGATGCGATTCTCTACACCAGAGGTGATTGCGAGGTCCACCAAGCCGTGTGCTCAAAATCAATTGGTTGATTAATTAATTTTACCCAGCTCAGCCGACCCCGAGCGCCAAGCTGTCGATTGTACATGCTTCAGTAAAGCCGCACCACCAGCCGCACCGCCCGGCGGCAAGTGTAAGTAGGATTTGCAACGTCCTTAAGCACCGATTACCGATGCCCGCTGTACGCTCACGGCAATCAAGCGGACTGTACCCACGGACCTACCTCGTATCAGTTCGCGGCTTTGCGGCTTCCTTAGCAGCATGTACTCGCCGTCCTCCCGCTTCCAGGTGACGCGGGGTGTCGGATGTCCCACGGCTTTGCAGACGATCGTCGCATCCTCGCCCTCCTGCACCGCAATGTCTGCGGATGATTCCTCGTTGATAATATCCGGTGGAACTGTCAGGTGTAGGTGGGAAAGAAGAAAGAGCAGAAGCTGGATTACGTACGGGGATAAAGTCAAGTAAACATAATCGTACAGTGTAAGATTCTTAACCGGTGCAGGCTGTGTTAGCTTGTGTACGTGTGTATGTCTGCAAGTGTTTACTTCGAGTGGTGCTTTGCGTTACTGCGAGCGTTTCCACTAATCCAGCAAAGCTTTTGTGCACGTCTTGGGCAGATTAAGCTGGCTGGTAGAAATCTTGGCACCCTTTGCAGACAAAATCTTAAAGCCCACAGTTGTCTTCGGGTTTCATCAATATTGAATTTCCAGAGATTCGAGATACGACGCGCAAGCTTCATTGGTGCTGCTGCTAGTGGCGGTAAATGGTGCTACCCGATGCTACCTCCTGGCAAGCTTTGGGATTAATCCGAGTAGGCTGTTGCGTTGTGCGTGTACACCGGCTCAGGTCGTACCAGGCAGCCAGGCGGATGGAAAGCGAGAGTAATTCGATATTGAACATTGAATATTATATTCTCATTTAATGATGTTTAACTCGACTTCGGAGGCAGTTGAGCAGGCAGCCGGTAACGAGACTACTGGGAGTCACGCCCGTGTAGCCAGCATCAGGTTTGCTGCACTAATAGGACGGAATGGTTTTGACAGATGCGTTGTGGTACGGTCAACTCACCGATATGACCGAGGTTTGTGATGAGCTGGCTACATGCCGTACGACATTGCACCGCCACGAGCAAAGTAATACGCATTGTTTCTCAGATTAAACTAGAGTGCACAGCTCTGTGCTGGCAAAAGTCTTACGCATTGAATTTCAATAAAAGATTGATGTGGTCGGTGATGCTGCTTGCTAAGACAAAGAGCTTAGAACCGACCCATCGGACAAAGGATGTTTGAAAGGTAAGATTGATTGCTATGCATTATTGATAAAGATGGCCTGTTACCGACAAATAATAAGCCTCATAGGTAGCAGCTAGGAAATGAAGATATTCGTATGGCATGCACTTTCTCTATTGAATAGTGATGTTGTCAAATAAGAAACCCTTGTCTATGCTTGTCAATTGCTCGATAGGTAATATTTGATGAAGTCAGCGTGAACAGCAAAGTTTATAATAATCAATAAGTTATTACGTTCAAATTCTTCTTACATATTTTCCTGAATTGTATAACATTTCGTTTCGCAATGTGTCAATTTAGTTTAGCAGCGCTATCAATTGCCTATAATTGTTTCAAAATTGCGATAATCTCTATTGCTTCAATACTCATAGTGTTCTTCAAAAAGTGTTCGCATAGTGTTCTTTATCAAATATTGATAAGGAGTTTACATGAGTCAGCTAAATACCATAAGTAAATTATAAAAGGCATTTCTATCAGACAAAAACAGAACAGATATTTCTTCTTCTTCTTCTTTTGGCTCAACAACCGTTGTCGGTCAAGGCCTGCCTGTACCACTTGTGGGGTTTGGCTTTCAGTGACTTTTGGATTACCCCCCATAGCAGGATAGTCAGTCCTACGTATGGCGGCACGGTCTAGTTGGGGCTTGAACCCATGACTGGCATGTTCTTAAGTCGTACGAGCTGACGACTGTACCATGAGACCGGAACAGATATTTAAACAGTAAAAAAAAGGAACACATAACTAATAAACTGAACTTTCCTTGTAAAGTACATTATTCATGAGCAAACTTTTAATAATTTAAGACTTTTTTTAAAAAACTCACACACTTTTTCGTTTATTCGTTTGAATATTCATTGATTCATTGAAGTAAACTTGAAAATCATTTTAAGTTATGTGTACATACTTCATTTGTTAATCTTTTGTTACAGCATTCTGCACTCTACACATGCTCCTACCATTGCCCTTGCTTGAGTTGCTTCTGAAAGCAGGTCTCATACCATCATGCAAATGTGTACAAAATTGAACATAAAACAGCAAATAAAATTGCATATCACTCATTGGCACACTCAACTGTGCGCTGTAGTCGCAATAATTAAAATATCCACCGAAGCCAATGAACTATCAACTGGACTTTTCAACGATACCATTTCTTTACGTTTTCTCGTCTTTCATTGCGGATAGAAAAAAAAAATGCCAGCATTTCAGCAAAGTGAATCTTTTCACCCGTTCGAGATAAATAATAATAAAAAAGGGATACGAAACCGACCACCATACGGTCAGTTCACCGCGGTTCCGTACACCAAAACCTAATCAAGCTCTTATCAAGCACAGCGCACTGTCTGTTGCGGCAACAGTAGCGACGGATCCCTCATGCGCTGACTCGGCTTCCATGCACCATCCGGCTGCTTTAAACCATTCCCGACAAGCTCTATTGAGGTTTTCAGCGTAAGCTTCCCCCTACTCACCGTCATCCTTTGCGGGATGCAGGCAGAGCACGACCGTAGATGGACTTTCCGACTTTTCCGTTCGCAAGTACGAAATCGGCTGGTGAACATAGTACAAAACCAAGCGCCGGGATGGAGGAAAAAATATGTCCCGAAGGATAAGTACGATGGACGGATGAACGAAAGGAAAGTTTCCCACTGTGCACCATTGGAAGAGAGCAATCAGCAGCAGCAGCAGCAAAAAGAAGCCAGCACAAAAACTGCACGGAAGCGAGTGCAACAAAAGCAGCGCTGGGAAAACGGGCGCAGGCAAAAGGGATAATTACTCCCAGTGCAAACCCCGAGAAAGTAATTACACCTCGAAAATCGCAACACGTTGAGCAATCGGTCGTAGCCAAGGGAAAAGAGTGGACCCCTGTACCGAGACCGGGACCGTGTAAACGAAGAGTCAAGCACAGATAGATCGTATAAATGGTTTGTGCCAATGGTAAAGGAACTGCACTGCTAAAGGGATAAAGAAGACACAACAACAGCGAAAAAAAAAAGAACACCAAGACCAAGACCAGAATGGTACGCGTAGTGAGAATGGTACTGGTGCGGCTGGCTGTGACCTGTAGGGAGGAAAACCCGCGAACGAGAGAAGCTGGAACCCATTCACACCGTGCACCGTGTACCGGATAAGGGGTGCAACCGAGAGCAAGGGTATTGTTACGTTCGGGCAAAAGCAATTTCATGATTCCGAAACCGAGGGCAACCCATTTGCGTCCCCATTTGTCTTGGTCTCGGGCTCTACCGTCTGGCCCGGTTTTACTGGGCCAGCGTGAAAGGGCGCGAAAGCTGCCCTATTTCCCCTCTCCCATCATGCGGGTACGCCAGGACACAAAAGGTGCGAGCGCCGCTTCCGGCTTCTTTCATTGTCGTTAATGAAAAGATTCCTGCTCGCTGCCATTACCTTTGCCGCTGGGAAACCGGCCATTACACGTTTCCACCGTTGCGGGAGGTGTTTTTACCTCCCAACCACTACTCCACGCTTCTCAACATCGGCTTGAAGGTGGTTGGGAAAGAAGGGTGAATCTCAGACAGGTGGCAAAATGGTGGTGCGTTTCACCATAAGAAGCTGTTCCGCCTAAGCAAGCACGCCAGCATAACGACAATGTTGCTGTTAGAATGCTTCGGCTTTGGAATGAAGATACCGAAGGAAATGCGCTACAAAGGGGCAAATGAAACCTTTTTACACCTGTCCCGTTCTTCGACACAGCACCCGCCTTTAATGGAAGGTACCGAGGGAAGCAAAATCTACCTCCGAAGTACACCGAACCATCAAAGAGCACGCACAAATTGCAGGAAACAAAGGTACACCATTCGGAAGAGGAAGCAGGACTGCTTTTTTTCTATCTGTGTTTGTGTGTGTGTGGGAGGTTTGTTTTGGATTTTATGATTTTACGCTACGCTTTTGCTGCTTCCTTTCGCTTCCGCTTTAGCTGTCGAATCACATCCGCCGTGTCTTTATGTAAAGAAAGAAGGGTGTCGATTTTGGGGATCGTTTGTGGTGCGCGCGGGAAAAGCAAAACGGCACCCGACTTCCTTCCGTTATCTTATATTCCCATTGCTTCACAACAAGGTGTACTTTTGCCCCCTCACTCCCTCCGCACAAAAATCTTCAATTGGCAATGATGGGAAGGTATTTGTGATGGCGTCTACTCCCATCCCTCTGCATTTTGGCGTGGGGTTCACCCACGGCACAATGTCCAATCATGGCTGGCGAAGATAGGCAAAAGGTGAAAAGAATGGCAAAAAGAACTCGCCAACTCGCAAAGGCAACACGATTTGCTTATATTCGGCTCATCACCCGGTTGGAGTGAAGAGGGGGAAGCCACACTCATTGCCATTGGAATGCTCCCGGCTGCTGAATGAATGTTTGGAATTATTTTGCTCTTTGCGCTTTCCCATCGTCTGGGGCAGCACATTGGAAGCAATGGCTCTTTTGATCATTTGTAGCTGCGGCATCTTACGAGCCCTGAACAACGACGCCGAAATAGAAACATTCGTCAAGTCATTCGGAGCCGTGGTGATGAGTGCCAGGGGGGTCTGCGCCACCCTTTGCGCTTTGCCAAATGATGCTGCTTTGGTGTGGCGTTGTACACACGGCTCCCTATCACAAAGCGTTACTGCTATCTGGCATGCTATGTGTTCTATTTCAAAGCACTGTTTTTTTGTTGCTTCTTGACCTATTCTTAGCTCACGCTGAATCGCTTTTACCAGCGGGAGAGAAATAAGTTATGCAAATATTTATCGAACCATGTCAAAGGTGGGGGGGCTCAAGTCGGTAATTGGAAGCAGACAAGGACTTATTTATCTTCCGGTGGGAATGTTAGTGTGGAGGTATTTAAGGAATGACATGACAAACGAAGGCATTCGAAAGTAATGCTATTAATATACTCGGTTCCGGCTGGTAAGCATTTGATTCCAGACTATTTTGCGAACTCATTTCCGGATACGATGTTTGCTGTACACGGCGATACCTTACTAGCGACTAGATGGCATAAACACGCACACAATCGTTTGTGCGTTGAAACGAATCGTGAGTGAAGATCGTGATTTATACATCTTTTTACAGATTTTAGCTGTAATTAAAATTTTGTGTAATTTTGCTTGGAATGTTTAGTATAAAACTACTTTTCTAACTAAAAATATACTGTCTAGCTGATGGTTAAACTAACAGAGGGTGTTTATTACTTCGTTAGATAGCGCAATAAATATCGCATTAAGGAACGTAGGTACTAAGCAAACATTTCACTTTTATTTTCAAACCCCTCAAAACTCTCAAGCACCGAGTACAGCTCAAATAAACAGCACCCTACTAATGAAGCACAAATTACCTTTTTGCTAGCAACACAAAAATAATCTCTATCGTCGAAATGGTTTCTTCATTATCGAGCGGAGTGTTAGAATCTCGTCCGAAATAATTGCTACTACAGTCTGCAGGCCAGGAACGAACGATTATAAAAAACCAACGGAAACCCAATTGAAATCCAAGCCAACAAAACCTCAGCAACAGCAGGAATCGTTTCAACAACTTAATTATTCCGCCCTTTTAGTCCAACCTCCACGCGTCCACGCGCTCGGCCTCCCTTTACCCCTTTACCGACGTTCTTCGCACCGTTGTATCCGTGACGTTCTGCGGCTTGGGTCCGAATGTGATTAGTTTCTCAGGGCCCCGGGATAATCTTTGCTTTCGATAAAGTCATCCGACACCGGGAGCCCGGGAATCCCTTCGGAGAATTCTGTTTAATTATTCCGTCCAATGCTTGCAACTGCTCGCTTTCCTTTCCGCTTTCCGCTGCCTGCTTGAAAATTGCAATTTTCTTCAAATGGACCGATTGGGCAAATGAAAGAAAAAGGCTGAATTGGTAGTGGAGAAACAGAAAAAAGCGGGAGAAAAACGCTCCATCCTAGGATGGGTGTTTTCTTTGCACTCTTTTTGCAAGGATCTACTCTTCAGAAGGAAAAAGCTTTCCCTTGTGTGGCGTGTGGTCGATTATTCGAACGTTGCAATGATGCCACGGGAATGCAGCTTGTTTGGTCGCAGAAGAAGTGCATTCAAAATGGAATTCAATTGCCTCCCTTGCGGCACAGCAGCATGCAAAGCGAAAGCGTACTTTAGCAGTCGCTTCCGATCGTATGGAAAGAAAGCAAAAAAATGTTCTTTCAACGATTTTTCAACCATTTTGTACTCAACTAGACTCTCTATCTCTCTTTCTCTCTCTCTCTTTCTCTCTCTCTCTTTCTCTCTCTTTCTCTCCCTCTCTATTTAATACACACGCCAACTGCTAGACGCTCTTGACAGGCATGACTACACGCTTGCTCGGTTATTGTTTTATCGCACATTCGAACAGCATCCAGCAGTACAAAAAATGAGACACATTCATGACGAAAACTGGAACTCAAGGAAACAACAGAATTGAACAAAAAAAACATAAAACAAAATGTATTAATGTAAAATTGAGTGGCGGATGTGACTTCGCGAGGAAAACCAACTAAAACATTCTTCTTATATTTTGCGGTCTACAACTACAAAGAGGATCGGTATGCACTCAAATTTCAACGTATTGCAAGTCGTACATGTGGCTAGTATTGAACCATAAGATGGTGCAAAACATATTTAAAAGCAAAATGTATTTAACCGCAATTACCGGAAAAATTAAATTATTATATTATTGAGTGACATAACCGAAGTTCATTTAAAAACATAATAAAAAACTACTATTTAAATTAGATGAAAGCTGTTTTTCCACGATGATCATCCGCAAAGAAGCATGTTATATAAACACACGTTTAAAAATATTTAAAAAAAATAAGTTGTTCTGACTGAGAGGAGAGTCGAACTCAAGTTGGACGAAGTGGACTGTACGTGAAAATTCTTTCGCTTTAACATGAAGCGACTAGACTGCTACCCAGTCCTTGATAGGAGCGAGGTCAAGTATTAACCAAAATCGGTTTGGCCATCTTGGATGCCATTTGACAGCAAAAAGCCCTAGAAAACTCATCAAACCCACAATCCATTATTATTAAAAGGGGCATCAAAACATTTGGTGAAACATTCAATAACCAATGTGCTATATTCTTCTGATGATCAGACCGATTTATCATTTTTATCACAATTCAAATTTGAATCGAAAAGGGCAATGAAATGTCAAACTGCTTGTAACGAACTTTTGGCTACTTGTCAAATCGTTCTATATTACTTGACCTCGTTCCTACACAGTCCTAGGTTTGATCCTCTTCGTTCAGTCCGAGCGTTCATCAATTTTTGTTCAGCCCGAGACATCTAGCGGCCGCTAGCGGAAGTTCGGGCTTGTACACTCCTAGTCGATCCTCAAACGATCGCGTCGTCACCATAAAGCGACAAGTATTGATCAATCCGATTGATTTTTTTTAAATCTTTGGACCTGTAAACACATGGTTCCACCCAAACCAACAACCTACCTGAATTGAATAGTGGAAAAGAACAGCACGGCTACCAAACAATGGTAGATTAAAAATAACAATAAATTACACATTTTATTGATCTTATAGAAGCTCTTCCAGGTGAGTACGGAAATGTAGATACACGACACAAACCAGCACTCCTAATGTGCACGAAACAACTAGCAACAGGAGTATGATCAGCATTACTTCGACCGTCAGCTGAACGTAGCTCGTTGTTTCTGGTAGCTCAGATTCCTCCGTGTTTAATGATGTCGGATTTTGCTTGTGTGCGTGTTTGGAAATGGTTGCAAATGGCATTTTGCAACGCTTAATCGAGCGGAAAAAACTCTCAACAACATGGCACTGGCAGGACTTCCTTTTGCTTTCGTTACCGCTGTGCACGAACAGTTGATCTATCGCCGCCGCTGATAGTGGAAGCTGCTGTACAATCTTCCGGTTCTGTTCCGGTGTGTTACGTCTGTTCACAAACAACCAGTATGCCACATTGCCAAACTTTTGATCCCTCAAAACATTCAGACAATTCGACAGTAGCAAATAGTTGTAACCATCACCTTCCAGCTGGAATCGATGGCTGTACGGCACCAAGCATGCCGGTATGCTCTTCCGCAAATGCTGTTCCATTTGGCCGAGAAAAACCTCGTACCAATGACCCAACTCCGATGATTGGACTACGTACGAGACGATGAAATGATCACAGCGCATGTTGAGCTGCAGCACACGCTTCTTTGAACCTTTTGTCTGCGAGCTGGGCGGTAATGCTGACGAACAGTGCAGCGACAGCTCCATACAGTGCGGCTGAATGTCGGGGATGGTAAAGATCGAAAGTTGCTTGTTGTACTTCCGCACGAAAGGTTGATACACGATCGATGATAGAAACTCAGTGTCAAAGGCTCCACTCGCGGTACGGTTAACTAGCGGTAAGTTTTGATCACAGTACCAGCTGCAGTTGTTGTTGCAATTGGAAAAACTGGCAAACCACTGGGCGAATACGTTTGCATCTAAGATAACTAGTAACAAAATCGACACAAACCTTACCGGACGCATGATGTTCGCGTACTGCCGAGTCTGACGAGGTAATGCCGGAGTAACAACGTGTTCGCCACGCAGTCATTATTGAATAGTTATTATTGCATTAAACATGAGGCTTAAAAGCAATACCACCGCTTATAACAAACGTGTGTTGCAACGGTAGGTATTTTGAAATTATGTTTGTCGATCAGCGAGTTGTCTAGACTAGGTAGGTTTTTCTAAAGACATTCTTTCAATACGTGTAAATGTTCTGTTTTCATAAAATCTAGTAAGTTTTATGTTGGGAATTCAGAAAGTGCAAAACAAGGTTACAGAAAACATGCTGTTTACACGAGTAAAAAAAATCTATATTATAGCAGTAGTGTTATGAAAGTATTACATATATGTAAATAGTAATTTTCACTAACCAGTTTAAAAATTTATGTAGTTTTTCACGATTGTGCCACTGCCTGATAGTACATATTCTCGATCTGCCTTGATCCTTATCGCTTTTCGCTTCTTTTTCATCTTAGGCACAACAACTGTTGTCGGTCAAGGCTTGGCTGTACCACTAGTGAGCTTGGATTCCATTGACTTAATTATTGATTACATATAGCACGGAGAGACGGAGCGGGTTTGCTCCTAAAATTGCAATGTGCCGAGATACGGAAGGAAATCTCCTGATGGACGAGTGGGAGGTGATCGAATGATGGAAGTGCTACTTCGAAAGACACCTGAATGGAGCAGAGACAAGAAAGGCTGGCGCAAGTGACAGAACAAGGTAACGCACAGCAACAACAACAGCGACAGGAATGGTGCTACCTCTGAATGGGATTAACCACGAGCTTGCTGAGATGTACGGCAAATCGAGCACCCTAACGGAGGCGAAAGCTGGCAGGATACGATGGTCAGGGCATGTTATGAGGTTGCCGGTCTCATGACCCACCAAGAAGGAGTTCTACAGCGATCCCCAGTTCGGCATAAAGCGCAGGGGAGCACAACGAGCTCGATGGCTTAATCAGGTGAAGCGAGAGGGAATAAACATCCCGAGAATGAGAATGATTGTTGGCCGGGCTATGTCATATCGACGTGCTCTATCGTGAGCAGGCCATTCAGTGAGAGAAAGAGAGAGAGAAAGAGAGAGAGAGAGAGAGAGAGAGAGAGAGAGAGAGAGAGAGAGAGAGAGATAGCAGGTTCAGTCAGTCGTACGAGTTGCCGGCTGTACCACGGGATCGGCTTGTCGCTTATTAGCCTTAAAATCGGTCAGCTAACTATCTCATTTTGAATGTCTTTTCCTTTTTATTTTTCGTATGGTGGTGCCATCTGGCATATGATCTTTGAGCGTATGGCAAAAATCAAGGCGTATGATATTTGTTTTTCGAAAAGTGTATTTACTCATACTGCTTCACGGTTCCCGTTTCTTAGTTCAAGTCTTCAACAATAATATATCTATTTAGTTCTTTTTCACATCAAGGGACAACCTGCTATCCTGAAATCAGTTTGTATAAAAAAAACTTCCTTTTGGCGTAAACGTCCTACGCGGACATGCTGGCCTATACAGGCTTTCAAGACTTAATCAGTACCACGTAGTCGGATATGCAGTCCTTGGTATAGGGGGACAGTCCATTCTAGGCTTGAACCCACGACGGGCATTTTGTTAAGTCGAACGGGTTGTCGACTGAACCATTTGTATAAAAAAAAATCTTCCTTTTGGTGTAACGTTCTATGCCGACATGCCGACCTATAAAAGGCTTTCAAGACTTAATCAGTACCACATAGCCGGATATAGCAGTCCCCTAACTTTTCATTACTATTCACACACAAAAATTATGTTCATGTTTATTTTTTCCTGTTTATTTCATTGGCCTTGTTATTTCTTCTGTGGCTCGAGTTTCCGGTTACATGTTTTGGTTTGTTCCCAATTCGTTTTAATATAGCCCGATGACAGAGCTGTGACAGGGTGAGTGATCACATCTATTTTCATGCATTCCCACTATCTCTTTTTATATTCTGGAATATATTGCATTCTTATTATCACTTAAATTACCTGTCCCTCTATAGTCCATTCTAAAATTTGCTGTTGAGATAAAGATGAGATATAAGCAATACGGCCTTTTTGGACCGTTACTCCTGAATAAAAAAAAAAAAATAAAGATGAGATATTCACAATTGAGATCAAGGTCGATGAAAGAGAGCAATTTTATAGAAAGTCATGGAAAACTTTTGACAATTAACACTTTGACCGCCGGCCCAACGTCACAGTTTTTGAGTGAGCACGTAGCGCATGGCAAGAGAGTGATGAGAGCGACAGTTTCTCGTGCCGTTGTTATCACTCTTTTGTTTCATTGCGATAAGCGGCGTAGCACATGTCGTTATCGTTGTCTCTTCCCTACCTCATTCGTTTTCAAGAGAATCACTGTGCGTCAGATGCAAAGCTGAACGGTGAGCAAAACCGTCATGCGAAATTATATGACACGGCGCTTAAAGTGTTAAATTAAACATTGTTTATGTTTAGCAATGGACGTTGCTATGGAGCGAATGTGAGTCTTTTTTTACTATTTTGAACTCATAAGATTAGATTAGTTGTTTCATTTCACTCTCAGTGTTTAATTGAAAGTTTATAGGATTTCTTTTGCCCAGATAGAACATATGCTGTGCTGTTCAGCCAGCCACCAACCGACGTGATACTTGCGTTACAAAACTGTCCCACACGAAAGTACTGTCATTTGCAAAGAAGGCGATCACTTTTGTCAAAATGAGCTCTGTTCGCGGCTCCTTAGATGGAAACAACTTTTCCATGTAGGGGAAGGTAGGTAAAGACGGACACGTTAAGGGAAATGGTAAAAATCCAGGGATATATAAGCGCAACGACCATGAAAATGTGCATACTTTATCTTACACTCATGTTTATCAGAAAATGTGTTGAAGCTTTTAAGTTTCCATCGATTTTTGCGTTTATTTTTACGAATGAAAAACATGATTTTTTTCGTGTGGTTTTGTAATGTTCGGGTAAGACGGACACCTGGTATGGGAAAGATGGACACCATGAAGGGTAAGATGGACACCTGCAGAAAACGTTGGAAAGTGAAGAGTTTTACAGTATTTTAACAAATTCTATCGCTTTCCATGTCCTGGTACGTTTATAAACCAATTCTTGGCCTATTGTAACGACGATTCATTCAGCCGTATTTTTAGGAGTTGTAAGCACCGCTTTTTTTGAGCCGGTCTCGTAGTACAGTCGTCAACTCGTACGACTTAACAACATGCCCGTCATGGGTTCTAACCCCAAATAGACCGCGCCGCCATACGTAGGACTGACTATCCTGCTATGGAAGGGAATCAATTAGTCTCTGAAAGCCAAGCCCACAAGTGGGTACAGGCAGGCCTTGACCGACATCGGTTGTTGAGCCAAAGAAGAAGAAGCAAGCACCGCTTTTAATATATCGTAGAATGCAGCATATAAAATGTATTGAAATATCGCGCACTTATAGCTGACGTTACTTCAGCTTACAGAACAACAGTCTAGAACTACCTTTAAGGAAATTACTACGCGAAAAGACCACGACCCCAGTATTTTTTGAGGGACTTGTTAATAGTTTAATCCATTTTCCACCATGTCAAAATTCAACATTTGATATTTGTAATTCCATAGAATTTCTCATCTATTCCTAAACGATGTCGTATCAATGTCTCATATTTTTATTGCTTAAAGTTGTCCAAGTCGTGACAAGATATTGGATTTTGGTTATTTCAATCTCGCTTATTTCAATACTTTCTCTAGTTGCTGATTGGTTTATAGCTTCGGAATACCCATATTTAAGGTATTTGAAGAAATCCATTCATCACCAGTTGATACAAGAAGTAAAATAAATCAATAAATTTGGTGTCCATCTTTCCCAACAACAAAGTGTCCATCTTTCCCGCTTTGGTGTCAGGATCTTTAAACTACCAGAAAACAAAATTTTGTGTTGCTTTTATCCTCGTTTTTTCGCCAGTTTTTTCATTAATCGACTTCATTACATTAATCGAATCGGGAAGAGGGAGATCGACTGTCAAACCGAGTGGTTGTGCCTTCCTTGTGCTCCTGATTTTTGATGCTGTTTTGCCGTGTTACTGCCTGATTTTCAACATTTGCAACATTGGTGCTGCTGAGTTGCTTGTACTGGCTAGTGCGTGCCTTCGTTTGTTATCAAGTTGCACCTGAATTCTTGCACCTAGTCTCCTGTTATTTCGTCAGTTTTGCCGAGATATTGTTTGGCTTCGTTCCTGCTCCTGTCACTCGTCAGTTTGTGCTGTGTCATTCGTTATGCAGTGCTCAACCTGCAATGCACCCACCGATAGTGCAAATTCGGTGTCCTGCGCCGGTGTGTGTGGCTCCAAGCATCATACCCATTGCACGGGTTTGTCCCGTGATTCTACTCGTGAGCTTGGGCGGAATAATCAATTGTTGTGGTTGTGCAAAAATTGTAACGAGTTTCGCAATGGCACAAACTCACTTCTCACAAGTGAGATAGCAGCCCTACTCGAGTTGGTGAAAGCAGAAATTCTCACCACGATTGACTCATCTCTCTCTTCTCTTAGATCGGCTATCAAGAGCGATTTGCTTGCTGAGATCCTCGCTCTCGCTGATAAGCTAACACCCGTATTAGCTAAGCCGTCTGTTTCTCACGCATCGCGAACGCACACGTCCACTAATGCATCGTCACTCAACGCCACTAATACCAGAACGACTAAAACAGCATCCACTCGCCGTACATTTACCAACTCAATGGAGCTCACTGCAGATATCCAACAAGCAGCGAACGATACCAACACTGTGGAAGCTTCTGATAGCTGCAACCACTACACTCATCGTACTAAGGTGACTAGTGATATTAGTGCTGGGCACTGCCGAACAAATACAAAATCATCTTCTGATCCTGTTTTGAACCATGATACCACGAACACTGGCATAGCAGAAAAAGTATGGTTATACTTCACGAACATCAAATCGCATGTCTCCGCTGATGATATGCGTGTGTGGCTTAAAGCTGTGCTGCCAACCGACAACATAGATGTTTACCGTCTCACGAAAAAGGGCGCAAACCTTGATTTGATGTCCTTTATATCGTTTAAAGTGAGTATTCCCAAATCACTCAAGGATCTGGCGCTTCAATCTACTATTTGGCCAGTTTCACTTACTGTTCGTGAGTTTGTTGATCGTGGCCTACCAAAGCAACGTATACATGAAAGGGCCCGATTTGACCCTTCTGCGCTTACTTCGCATCGTTCAAGCAGTGCAAATTGCTCTTCTGCTGCGCCAAAAAGCACCGCTCATCCGGATCATTTTTTGGATCATCGATCGCCATCCCCACAGCGCGGGAATCAATCACTATCCCAGATGACCGAGATCCTAGAGGCTATCCAACCGGAGTTTCCTCCCACACCCCCTCAGTTATCACCGGGGGTGGGGCTTCAATCGCAGAACAATCTCAGCAACACGAATCGCTCACCACAGATCAGCCCGTTTGCCAAACGGATAGCTCACAATTAATAGACCCCTTCGTGATCTATTACCAAAATGTTCGAGGCCTTCGCACCAAATATAATGAATTGCGCCTTTCTGCGAATGAATCAGGGTTTGAAATGCTTGCCCTTACTGAAACCTGGTTAAATGAATCGATTCCATCCAATATGGTCCTGGATAGTGATTCTTACAATATATACCGTTGCGATCGCAGCAGGTTAAACAATGAACGATCGCGTGGGGGTGGTGTGCTGCTTGCATGTTCCAGTCGTTATCCGTCTGTGGCACTTAACATGAATCAACCTACGCTTGAAGCTTTATGTATTCGTGTTTCTTTTCCTAAGTTTCGTCTTTATGTGGGGATTGTTTATGTGCCACCGTATTTGAGCAGCGACCGCAACTATTTCGAATCCCTTTCTGCTTTCATCAGCGATGCATACATGCATATGAAACCGAATGATCATCTTATCCTTCTTGGCGACTTCAATCAACCGGCGTTAGGGTGGTCGCCTGCAGCCGCAGTAAGGTCAGATTCATCTTTACCTATGAGACATTATGTGCCTCATATCTCTTTGAATTCATCCAGTTCCTGCTTTATGGATGTGTTAAATTTGCATGAACTCTATCAGCTGAACGGGGTGCATAACCATTCAAATCATTATCTGGACCTGGTGCTCTCTAACTCTGCTGCTGCTGCTTGTTCTTCTGTGTATCCTGCTTCGTCACTGCTCCTGCCCCAGGATGCCCATCATCCTGCTCTGGAAATTGCGTTACCGTCTTCTTTATTTAGGGCTAGTAGGGTTAGGAATGAATTGCCTTCTGCTCCTAATTCATTGAGTGTTCGTTATAATTTTCGTCTTACAGACTATCGTAAACTTAATTCTATTCTATCTCGTGCCGACTGGTCTTTTTTTATCAATGTACATCGGTCGACGAGGCTGTCCAATCGTTTAATGCTTTGTTAACCTCTGCACTCCTTTCATGTACACCTATTTTTCGTTCCCCTCCTAATCCTCCCTGGTCCAATCGTACTCTTCGCAACCTGAAAAAGGATAGAATGAAATATCTTAGGAGGTATCGTCTGAACCGATCTGCTTTCAACTTTCGTTTATTTAAGTACGCTGCCTCTGCGCATCGACTATACAACAGGGCTTGTTTTGAGGCCTATTCGAGTAGACTGCAATCGCGTTTCCGTTCTGATCCAGCATCCTTCTGGCAATTTGTTAGGATTCGAAGAGGGTGCAATACGTTACCTAATGAAATGGTACTTGATTCTCGAACTGCCTCTACGCCTGTTGAGATCTGTGAGCTATTCTCTGCACATTTTTCCCAAATGTTTGAGCCACCGGTTAGTGACCCTAACCTTATTGAGGGTGGGCTACTCTACACGCCAGAGAACTTAATTAATCTCTCCGATATTTCGGTTAGCTCTGAAACAGTTGTACAGGTGTTATTTGGGTTGAAACGTTCTTTTACTCCTGGTCCAGATGGCATTCCTGCCTCAGTTTTAATAAACTGTAAGGACGTGCTTGCTCCACACCTTGCTAAAATTTTCAACCTTTCACTTTCTCTCGGGGTCTTTCCTGCTCTTTGGAAATCCTGTTGGCTTTTTCCGGTACACAAAAAGGGATGCCGTAGCATTGTCTCTAATTATCGTGGGATAACTCAAACATGTGCCACAGCCAAAACTTTTGAGCTATGTATCTTTCCAACCATACTTCATAGTTGTAGTTCCGCTATTAGCCCTAAACAGCATGGGTTTATGCCTGGTAGGTCTACTTCTACTAATCTCATGTCTTTTGTTACCAATATTTTCAGATCTTTTGAGGCAGGTACCCAACTTGATGCAATATACACTGACTTTCATGCTGCATTTGATAGTTTGCCCCACTCTTTACTATTAGCTAAACTATCTAAACTTGGTCTTGGTGATGGCATTATTAGCTGGCTGTCCTCATACTTAAGTAATCGATCTTGCAGGGTTAAAACCGGGTCGTACTTATCTGAGGAGTTTTTTTGTACGTCAGGTGTCCCTCAGGGTTGTGTGCTAAGTCCACTTCTGTTTTCTTTGTTCATCAATGATGTCTGTAATGTTTTACCTCCTGATGGTCATCTCCTTTATGCGGATGATATCAAAATCTTTTTACCTGTGTCCTCTTCTTCTGATTGTATGAGTCTTCAGCATTACCTTAATGCATTTGTTCATTGGTGTTCATCCAACTTACTTCGCTTGTGCCCTGATAAATGTTCTGTTATTTCTTTCTCTCACTCTCTTTCTCCTATTTCATTTAACTATACTCTCTCTAACTCGTCTCTCTCTCGTGTTTTGTCCATCCGTGACCTTGGTATTATACTCGACAGTCGTCTTAACTTTAAACTGCAGCTTGATGAGGTTCTACTAAAAGCTAATCGAACTCTTGGGTTTTTTTTACGTTTTACCTCTATTTTTAGAGATCAAAGCTTCTTAAGAAACCTTTATTGTGCTCTGGTAAGGCCTCTTCTTGAATATGCTAGCATCATCTGGAATCCTCCTACTATTGATGGCTGTTCGAGAATTGAAAGCATTCAGCGCCTTTTTACCAGGGTTGCTTTTCGTCGTTTGTTCGGTGCTGCCTCACTACCTCCCTATGAAACGCGATTGCAGTTACTCAATCTTCACTCTTTAAGCTTCCGCCGCCAAGTGTCTCAGGCATGTTTTATTGGTGGCTTATTACTTTCTGATACTGATGCTCCTGATTTACTCTCGTCCATCTCGTTGTATGTTCCCTCTCGTTCCCTTCGTCCTCGTGATCCTCTGTCAATTGAAACACGTCATACTCTCTATACTTTCAATGATCCTATTCTATCCTGTTTCAGGTTGTTTAACCACTTTTACTATCTCTTTGATTTCGACTCCTCTCTCAACTCTTTCCGTAACCGTATTTTTTCTTCTAATTCTCTTTAATTATTCTTCTAAGTTTCATTAAGTTTTGATAGTCTCTACGCTCTACCTTTGTTTTTTTTCTTTAATTTTTTTGCTAGGTCTAGACTAGTTTAGTTAGGCTTAGTTTTTCATGAATTATTTTGTTTATTTGTTAGGGTTTATTTAGTTTTAAGTCTGCCTTATTTAGCCTTGATGGCGGATATTGTATTAATAAATGAAATGAAATGAAATGAAATGAAATGAAATTAATGATCACGACAACTCATTCTTCAAATTAGATCCACAAGGGTGCACACCATTGAAAATTTATGTTGTTCGTGGATTTAACCAATTTTGCATATATTATGCCAAAAATGTGTTGTTCAACTTTAAGTTAGGATGCTGCATTGTTGATTTTTTCGAAAATTACCATTTTGATGCATTTATGAGAAGTGTACATCTTACCCGCAGTGTCCGTCTTTACCTACCTTCCCCTACAAATGGCGGAGGAAGTGTTAGGCAAGATTTTATGAAAATAATTAGACAAAATTGATGGGTCATGGCATTTGATGGGTTTCCAAATCTATACAAATGATGTGAGAAGGGGAGAAAATATTTTTGTTGGAAGTTGGGGAGAAAAACAAAAAGGGGTTTTAGTAGTTTCTACTCTGTGTCAGTTTTTAACGTATTGTAGCATATCTACTATACACAACATATTATAAAACACACTATCAGCTATAGACACATTGTAACACACTTTGGAAAGCCAAACCACACCATTGTAATACATTCATTATAACACATTCAGCAAATCAGATCATACCATAGCAACGAAACCGGAAGAGTTCAGGCCGTCCATTCAAACAAATAACAGATGTGACACACATATCAAAAACAACCGAAACGCACAACATAAGCAGGAACAGCATGTAACCCAAAGCAGGAACAGTATATGTATTAAACCCAAAACAGGAACTTAGTGACAAGAACCATCGTTCTTGTCAACAAAAGACAAACGTAACTAGCTTAGTGAAAACAATAACTTTCCAACATACAACCCGGAACCAAATGTGAGAAACCCTTAACTTCTTTTGAGTATAAATAAAACCAACTCCGATCATGGCAAGTCAGATTCGTTCAGACTGTCAGGATAGGACTATGCCCATCCAACATCTATCGACTTCTCATTTAAAGAGTTTAGTTATGTCCCCCTACCCAAGGTAAGGCCTCAAACTCCAACGTTTCCGGTAAGGGAAACCTCCTAAAGGTTTCTATGATCGCCTGGACGATCAAGTGTCGAAAAGTCCGCTCGAACGAATTTTTAATCCACCTCGGCTCATGTCAGTAAAAACTGACCTACCGCGACGGTACTCAAGTACAGTTGTACGATCATCGCATTACATGGCGACCGTAGCTATCGTCCGAACTCATTACATGGCGACCGTAGCTATCGTCCGAACCCATTACATGGCGACCGTAACATTATCCAAACCCATTACAGTTGTGGTGAATATATAAAGGTACAAACGCTCAACTTGAGGACATAAACCGGGCTCTGAGCCGACCACACAATCTCCCCACGATTATACGAATAAACGCTCTCTTCTATTTCACCAACCTAAGAGAACGGACGTGAGTAAAACCGCTACAAACTCATCATCCGAAACCCTACTTGGAAAACCCTCCAAACTGGTGACCCCGACGTGATCGTGACCGAAAGTGAATTTTTACACGATTTTTTTTTTTTCATTTTTTTTTTTTGGGCTGCCCGAAATGCCTATCGAAGAGGAACAGGAGATCGCGGCAACGGGACCGCGTATCAGTTTCCCGACGTTCGATACGGAAGATGTGGAGACATGGTTCGTGTGTCTCGAGGCAGCGTTTTACGTGAATGCAGTGAAACTCGACAAGCACAAGTTTAATGCAGTTATTGTTGCACTCGGGTCTCAAGCCAAACACTTTCACTCCGCCATCGCAGTATGCAACAAAGCGGGCACAATCGGCAAATACGTAACGATTAAGAAGGCCGTCATCGACCATTTTCAGCCCTCGGAGAACCAAAGGTTGACCAGCCTTTTATCGGGCGTATCCCTCGGCGACCAAAAACCAAGCCAACACCTGGCCCAAATGCGTCGAATGGGAGGAGACGATTGCCCTGACACCATACTATCCAACATTTGGTTGCGAGCGCTAACACCAACGATACGGTCAATAATAGCAGCAGTGCCATCCGCGTCATTAGACGAGCAAGCTACGATAGCTGACAAAATTATGGAAGCCCCCCATAGCGATGTCTTAGCAGTGAGCGCACGATCCGCTGAAAACCGTCACGAGCCGACGGCACAAATCGCTGCCCTAGAGTGCAAAATCGAAGCCCTTTCGCAGCGTCTTGAAGAAGTGCTCGCAGTGCAACAACCTAGATCGTACGAGCATCGACCTCGGCAACGTTCCAGAATAAGAGAGCCATGGGGCAGACGTTCCCCCTCTCAACCACGCAACAAATCACCGCGCAGATGGATATGTTGGTTTCATTTGCGTTTTGGCAACAAAGCCGAAAGATGTGAGAAAGATCATCCAAATGATCATAACACTCGATGCATTTTTTTCGACGAGCTGATGCCAACACAACCAAAAAAATAGTTCGATTTTTACTCCCAGCAAGAGACACTCACGTAAAACCCTCTCAAACATTCATTTCATCACCACATAGCGCAACACGAACTCAAACATTCATTTTATCATCCCATAGTGCACCACGAAGCCACTCACTATACACTGAACCACATATACCACCAAACGCTACACGTTCTGAAACACTCAGATTTGCCGAGAACATCATCACTCACGGTGAGACACCACTCGCACCTGGTAACGCACACACCGTAGATCGACCTCAACCGCACTCACCATCGTTAGCACCTGCGAGAAGTGAAAGCAACACTAACACTAACTCTGAACAAATATGCCGAATACACATTACCGATAACATTTCACATCACCGTTTTTTAATCGACACCGGCGCCGAGATATCGGTTATTCCACCAAATACGAAAGAGAGACTTAACCCTTCGCCTTCACGAAAACTTTCAGCCGCAAACGGCACACAAATAGCTACATATGGGCAAAAAACGTTAAGTCTTGATTTGGAACTCGAGAGAAAATTCTCATGGACATTTGTTGTCGCCGACGTCAGTACGCCTATAATAGGTGCGGATTTTCTCGAGTTTTACGATCTATTAGCCGATGCTAAGAGAAAGAGATTAATAGACAACTCGACAAAACTCGAGATTCAAAGTACAAAAAGTCAAAATAAGAATACTATTTCAACAATTTGCATAAACAAACAATTTGCCAGCATAGTTGAACGATACAAAGACATCACAAAGCTGAACACTAAACATAAAACTACTAAAACGGTGGAACACCAAATACTCACTACTGGCCCGCCTATTTTCTGCCAACCACGCAGATTGCCTTTAGAAAAACTACAAGCAGCTAAAATCGAATTCCAATACATGGTAGAACAAGGCATTTGCAAACCGTCTAAAAGCAGCTGGGCCAGTCCACTGCACATGGTTAAAAAATCTAACGGCAACTGGAGACCGTGCGGCGACTACAGAGGCTTAAACGCGGTGACCGAACCAGACCGATATCCTATACCACACATACAAGACGTAAGCAATATACTACACGGCAATAACGTGTTTTCATGTATAGATCTGCAGCGCGCATACCACCAGATTCCTGTAGCAAAGCAAGACATCCCGAAAACAGCCATAACCACTCCGTTTGGCTTGTATGAGTTTAACTTTATGACGTTCGGGTTGAGAAACGCTGGACAAACCCTACAACGCTACCTACACGCAATATTTTGCGATCTCCCGTACGTTTTCCCGTATATAGATGATTTATGCATCGCCTCGAGTAGCATAGAAAATCACAAAATGCACCTCGAAACAGTTTTTAAATGCCTAAGAGAAAATGGTTTAGCAATTAACGCTGATAAATGCCAAATAGGAAAATCTTCCGTAACTTTCCTCGGTCATTTAATAACTCCGGAGGGAATCAAACCGAACCCATCAAAAGTACAAGCCATTATCGATTTCCCAAGACCGAAGGTTACAAAACAACTAAAAACATTCCTTGGCACGATAAATTTTTACCGGCGTTTTATCCCGCACGCGGCTGCAAATCAGCACGTTTTACAAAAAATGATACCAGGAAATGTGCGGAATGACAATACTCCACTTAACTGGAACAAAGAGACAATTGATGCATTTGAAAACTCTAAAAAAGAATTGGCGAGTGCAACATTACTCGCTCATCCATCACCATATGCTAAACTCAGCTTGTACGTCGACGCTTCGAATGTTGCCATAGGAGGCGCACTCCATCAGGTGGAAAAAAAGGCATAACACCCTTAGCATTCTTTTCAAAAAAACTATGCACCAGCATGCTAAAAGCAAGCACGTATGATAGGGAACTGTATGCCATATATGAATCAGTTAAATACTTTCGCGATTTTCTTGAAGGACGAAAATTTTGCATTTACACCGACCACAAGCCCTTAGTGACGGCGTTTCACCAACGTCCAGAGCGAGCTAACCCCACTCAGCAGCGACGACTGGCTTTCATTAGCGAATATTCAACAGACATTCGCCACATCCTTGGTAACGAAAACAACGTTGCAGACATGCTAAGTCGCATCGAAGCCGTCTCTTCCGATTCCATCGATTACGAAAAAATGGCAGAGCTACAGAGAATGGATAATGACATACAAAAATTCATAAGAAACCCACCACAATCTAGCTCAATTGTTCTGAAGGAATTGGAACTACCATCGAAAAAAGGTACACTATATTGCGACGTTTCCACACAAGAAATCCGACCACTAGTTCCCGAAGCACTCCGAGTACACGTAATTAAAAAAATACATGGTATTTCTCATCCCGGCATTCGAGCTACCACGCATCTCGTTTCACAACGCTACGTTTGGCCAGCCCTGAGAAAGGACTGTAAACAATTCGTAAAAAACTGCATAGAATGCCAAAGAAACAAGGTAACTAGACACAATTTCACCGAAGCAGAACACATCGAAGTACCACAACACAGATTCCAGCACGTGCACATGGATCTCATCGGCCCTTTACCTCCGTCCGAAGGAAATGCTTATTGTTTAACCCTTATCGATAAGTTTACGCGTTGGCCGGAGGCGATTCCCTTACCAAACATGACGGCTGATACCGTCGCACGCGCATTCGTCACACACTGGATTGCTAGGTTTGGTGTACCTAGCAAAATCACCACCGACCGCGGTCGACAGTTTGAAAGCGATCTGTTCAAAAAGCTTTCCGAAACACTCGGTATTGATCACCTCAAATCTTCTCCTTACCATCCTCAGGCAAACGGGCACATCGAACGAGTTCACCGCCAACTTAAAGCAGCTCTAAGGTGTCACGATCGAGGCACTACCACTCGTTTTGTTAGGAATGCGATCGACGTTAAAAGAAGATATAGGAGCAACCGTTGCCGAATTAACTTATGGTACTTGTTTACGCCTACCAGGAGAGTTTTTCGACCACAACAAAACGATAGCGAATGCAACGTGCGAATTTGTAAACAATTTGAGAGTAGTGATGAGGAAACTAAAGCCAACACAAACATCCAATCATAACACAAACAAAGGAGTTTACGTACATTCGAGTTTAGATAGTTGTACTCATGTATTTGTGCGAGTAGATAAGATCAGGCCATCACTAACACCTCCGTATGACGGTCCTTACAAAGTATTAGACAGGAACAAAAAAACATACACACTCGAAGTGAAAGGAAAAAAAGCCTCAATCTCGATTGATCGGCTTAAGCCTGCATATGTAGATAGCGCGAACCAAGACAGCGAAGTAGAGAAAAACACACAGCAACACTCAGAGACTAAACGCATACCAGTTCACCATTCGCGCTACGGTAGGAATATTTACCAGCCAAGGAAATTAAAAAAGAAAGGGGGATGTGATGTGGTGAATATATAAAGGTACAAACGCTCAACTTGAGGACATAAACCGGGCTCTGAGCCGACCACACAATCTCCCCACGATTATACGAATAAACGCTCTCTTCTATTTCACCAACCTAAGAGAACGGACGTGAGTAAAACCGCTACAAACTCATCATCCGAAACCCTACTTGGAAAACCTCCCAAACAGTATTTTCATTTGAAATAAGGAGACAATTTTTGACGCTCATTTTGTTTGCAGTGTCACGTCGGTTTGTCGGTGGTTAAGCTTCACATTTGAGAATGTTCCGCTTAAAAAGATACACTTTTTAAGTGATTTTCAAAAGCGGATGTTGTATCTCCCCCAGCCCTTTAGCTTTACCTGTCAAATATTACGATTGTCAAAAAGTTCATTTTGCTGTATATTTCACCACGTCTGGCCTTGCGGTGAGTAAACTGCAATTATTTGTCTTTTTCCCCATGAATGATCGGCAGCAAGAAATTTAATAAACAGAATCTTACTAATAGTGATTTTTTATACTTTTCCGCATTAAGGTTAGGTTAAGGTTAAGGTTAGACCTTGCGAGTAAGAAAACGTGAAATTTTGTTTTTTTTTGCTATTTTTTATTGAATATTTCTCAGAATATGTCTTATCATACACCAAAAGAAAGGGAATTAAATTCACCAGCTATTTAGACTTTAAACCATATTGAATAATACATTAAATGTGTTGTGAGCAGTCGTGGCATCCCCTGAACTTGCCATGGCCGTTACGTTACCACCAGTCAACTTCCAATAACAAACTGCATTTCCCTGTGATTCCCCTCCGGCCATAGTTTTTCACCATTAACATAGCGGGGAATCACAATGAAATGCATTTAATATATTATTGTGATACGTTTTATAATCTAAACAATTAAGGAATTGAAATTATTTTTTTTTTGTACAAAAAGCCATATTCTGATTATTTTTAAATGAAATAGTGCAACAAAACATAATCTTTCACGTTAAATTTCACTCGAGCTGTAATCAGGGATTTAACTATTACTCGTTTGTTTATAAACACTTTTTCATGACGATTGTCATCGAATCGAACGACATTTTTTGACGTGACTGTAGAATTAAAAGAGTGAAAATTGGATGTGTAGCTTCAAATAGTGTCAAAGTAGGCAATTTCGAGTCGAGGTACGTCACCACTAACAACGCCGATTCAGACGGATTGAATGGCTATGGTTCAAGTACAGTTTATTGTTTTTATTTATTTTTCGAGTCGATCGGAAATTTGAGAAATTTGGGATTGTACATGTGTCTCGTAGATAATAAGGAATAAATGTGAAAATAGGAAAAATTTATGATTTCTTAGTTTTTGTCCTCAAACATGTCGAATTACACAATGAATTAAACAGAAAATGCACGAAATATAATATTCAATCTATGTTTTAATTTAAAATAAGAACGTGCAAAGCCCAAGCAATATTTTTAAAGTTGTTTTAATCGAAAAAATGTGGTAGAAAAATTAAATGAACCAATTAAAAAAATGAAAAATAAGGTTGAATCCTGGGAACCTAACGTCAAGTGACGAATTGTCAAAATGCTCTAGATTCCACCATCTGATCTTTTTAATTCATCTTGCAACCTAGCACCGGGCTTTGCATCGACCTGTTCTCTTTCAAAGACCTTGGTTGAGAGAAAGAGAAAGAGAGAGAAACAAAATACAGAACAGCCAGTATAGGTTGACCCCGAGGTACGCTATTGAAGGAGACCGAGAAGCAATCGCGTATCTTGAATTTCTACGTAAGTCGAATCACGCAGTTTCCAGCCAAATAATAGCTAATTTTCATATATTTTGCATGTAATGAGCTGTGTTAGCATCTAAATTAATTCTTTGATATGATTTTGAATGCAGATAACAGTGTTGTACGTTATATAGAATATTTTTAAAAATGATACCAAAAGAGAAATTATTTAGCAATTGACAATTGATGTGTCAAATCAATACAATTTACTCAAAGAACTGTCATATTTTGAAAACCGCGTATCTCCTAATCCGCGTATAAGCGGGACCGCGTATCTCGGGGATTACTTGTACGTGCATGCGAAATAAAAGAATGGCAGAGCAGAGGATAAGTAGACCAACAGAGAAAGTGTGCTACTACGCGAGCAAGAAAATGTTCAATTTAAAAGAGAGATACAGCAAGCTGATCAAACTAGTCTAGTAGACGGGCTTGCTCTTCTGTTTCATAGATTACTGTAGCATTGTTTGCTTTTCAAGCCAAACTGTCCAAGAAGCCCTGCAGTAACGCACCATAAGTCGTTGCTAGGGTTTGTATTAAAGAAGAAGATAAAAGATAAATATGGATCCACTCAAACCAGCTTTCAAACGGAATATAATAGTAGAAAAGAACAGCACGACTACCAAACAATGGTAAATTAAAAATAACAATGAATTACACATTTTATTGATCTTATAGAAGCTCTTCCAGGTGAGTACGGAAATGTAGATACACGACACAAACCAGCACTCCTAATGAGCACGAAACAACTAGCAACAGGAGTATGATCAGCATTACTTCGACCGTCAGCTGAACGTAGCTCGTTGTTTCTGGTAGCTCAGATTCCTCCGTGTTTAATGATGTCGGATTTTGCTTGTGTGTGTGTTTGGAAATGGTTGCGCCGAATGGCATTTGGCAACGTTTAATAGAACGGAAGGTACTCTCAACCTCATGGCACCGACAGGGTTCCTTTTTGCTTGCGTTCCCGCCGTGCACGAACAGTTGATCTATCGCCGCCGCTGGTAATGGGAGCTGCTGTACAATCTTCCGGTTCTGTTCCGGTGTGTTACGTCTGTTCACAAACAACCAGTATGCCACATTGCCAAACTTTTGATCCCTCACTACATTCAGACATTGCGAGAGTAGCAAATAGTTGTAACCATCACCTTCCAGCTGAAACTGATGGCTGTACGGCACCAAGCATGCCGGTATGTTCATCGACGCACGCTGTTCCATTTGGTCGAGAAAAACCTCGTAACAATTACCCAGCGTCGAGAATTTGGCTACATACGAGACGATGAAATGATCACAGCGCATGTTGAGCAGCAGCATACGCTTCTTCGAACCTTTTGTCTGCGAACTGAGCGGTAATGCTGACGAACAGTGCAGCGACAGCTCCATACAGTGTGGCTGAATGTCGGGGATGGTAAAGATGGAGAGACGCTTGTTGTACTTCCGCTCGAAGGGTTGATACACGATCGATGATAGGAACTCAGTGTCAAAGGCTCCACTCACTGTGCGGTTAACTAGCGGTAAGTTTTGATCACAGTACCAGCTGCAGCTTTTTTGGACGTTGTTGCAATTGGAAAAACTGGCAAACCACTGGGCGAATACGTTTGCATCCAAAATAATCAGTAACAAAATCGGCACAAACCTTACCGGACGCATGATGTTCGCGTACTGCCGAGCCTGACGAGGTAATGCCGCAATAACAACGTGCTCGCCACGCAGTCATTATTGAATCGTTAATATTGCATTAAACATGAGGCTTAAAAGCAATACCGCCGCTTATAACAAACGTGTGTTGCAACGGTTCTGGTGGCCGTGTTGTAGCAATACTTCGCTGATACGGGGGTGGAACTGAAACCTATATAAGCAGTGCCGGATTAACACGAGTGTATGCCCTAAGCAGTCACACAAATGTAAGCCTTTCTGATGTGTCGAGCGGGAAGTTGTAAGAGGAATTCTAAACGAGACAAAGATTTTACTTTTCTCTCTTTTACGAGAGAAAATTTACTTGCGAGCATCGGTTGGGTTTATTTTTTCGACCCCCCTCGAGACGTATGGGCCCCACACGGCCGGATAGTTTGCGTACTGCTTTATCCGCCCCCGTCTATAAGATTAACGTAGGCTCTCAATCCCCTACTCCTTCCCAATACGTCCCCGTCATACAGAATGGTAACATGTCTTTCAATTATCCATGCTAGGATATACGGCGAAATCCAACTCCTTGGGCGGATGGGTAGCATGGCTAAATTAAGAGGGGGTCAGATGATTGATCTTCAAGACGCTACTAGACAACGTCTCGCTAGGAAAAAGGATTTACGATTGAAAGATCAGAACGTGAAACTGCAGAACTCTTTCATCAGATGGAAGTACCCGTATTCTGTTTGACAAAGTCTGGACCCACGGTTTCGAGATTGTAGCACTTCTTTCCACCTTGGATGCACCGATGACGAACAGTAGCTCTTATATACGCAGCTAGAGAGGGAGTTAGACCGATTGCCCAACACACGACGTCACCGAGGGAAGCACTTACAGTCAACAACATACTCCTAGCAGATCACTGACGTATGGTGGAACGAGCCATCAACACTGCAGCCAAACTAAAGATTAGCCGCTTACCACGTGGAAAGGCCATGAAATGGTTCGACGAAGAGCGCAGACGAGCACTATCCGAGAAGAATGCAACGCGTACCCGCATGGTGCGGCATGAAACCCCGTCAGAACGTGGATAACTATAGACAACTCAGAAAACACCAAACCCAGAAGGTACCTGGAGCGAAAGGTGATCGAAAGGTGCAAGTGCTACTTCGAAAGACACCTGAACGGAGCAGAGACAATACAGGCTGGTGCAAGTGGCAGTACAAGGCAACCACCACAGCAACAGCACAGCAGCAACAGCGACAGCATTGACGCAGACGACGAGGTGCCCCCATCACCTCTGGATGATATTGCCAGCGTCATCGAGCAAATTAAGAGTGAAAAGTCAGCTGGCAGCGACCGGCTGGCGACCGAGCTTTTCAAGATAGGACCGAAGGAGCTTACCGTTGAAATGCATCAGCAGAGCAGGAGGAACTACCGGAGAATTGGAGGCTGGATGTAAAGATCATATCCCAGATCCTGTTCTGCAGACATAAGCCCCTTGCTACAAATTTCGTCGGCAGCTACCAAGCAGAGTTTGTTGAAGGCAAATCCACCACCGACCAAATTTTTACTCTACAGTAGATACTCCAGAAGTGCCGAGAGCGCCAGATCCCTACACACCACGACACCATAGACCGGAATCAGCTATGGAACTACCAGTTCCCTGGAAAGTTGATCCGGCTGTTCCGATCCGGTTAAGCGAGCGCCTAAAGGTGAGGTCCAAAACAGCCGAAGTCATACAAAATCATGGAAAAGTTCTTCCCGAATTTTCCCGAGTCGAACCGAATAATTGTGTTCGATAAACAAGTATGCGTAACAGGTAGCTGAAGCTGTACTGCTTACCTGCCGTATGCCGCTGTGATGTTTATTTGAATTCAACATACCACAGAATGTTTTTAGGGATAGACTCAGGACACAACTTACGTAATAATTCTATTTTCAAAATACATTTTCTATTCTTGTGCACCAGTTCTCCCCTATCGATTTTTGTACCTTACATAGTCTATAAGCACTAATTTAAGTACATTCATGTAGGATCTTCAAGATCCAGATGGATTAATCAATAAACATATTAAACATACCAAGCGAGACACATAGACAACGCGTCTAAGGGACATGTGTAGCCGTGAGGAAACTTTTCTATGTCTCTTTTGACGTGTCCTTACCTTTACATCTTGGTGAGTGAAGGATGCATACCATTTGGGTACGTTCGGGGTATAAGCCCTATCCCTCTCATGTTAATGGTAAAGATAGAATCGTCTGCAATCGGCTCTTTATTCGGGCGTGGGCGTCATGTGTACGCGGGCTAAGCCCAATAGAGGCCAATAGAACGGGGTGTAGTGCAAGGTGAGAGTACCGAACTTGTTGTCGGAATCGTTCGAATCTAACAGCGGTCTGAGGGAAGGTGATGGACTCTGCTGTCTGCTCTTTAACATCGCCCTAGAAGGTGTCATTCGAAGCGTGGGGCTAGACAACGACATCCGTGGCACGATGTCGGTCTCTAATATTTCTTGACTTGGGCGGATGACATCGACATCATCGGTAGGACAACAGTTGAAGGTGTGTGAGGTGTACAACCGACTCGAACGCGAAGCAGCAAGAATTGGATTGAGAATCAATGCGACGAAGACGAAGTACCTTGCTTGCAGGAGACTCTAATAATTTTTTTATCAGATCGGAAAAAGGTCAGACAATGTGCAAAACAACAAAATGAGCGAAACAACAATTGATGCAAACGTCAACAAACTCTGCAGGAACGTGTTAATTAAATGGCATTGCATGCAGAAGATCGTTCACTAGTTTTTGTCAATGTTGAGATTTTGTTCGTTTCCAAAGAATTTGAGTCTGTAAACGATGCCGAAGACACACACAAACAAAAATCCTTCCGAAAATCTCGTTCCAAACTGGGTCCCGCTGGAGGGGTACATTTTCCGCCAGTTGACGCAAACTAACCATCTCAAAAAATAATACCCCATCCCCCGTCCGTGCCGGGAACGTGTTGCCCGAAAGCAGATTCTTGTGACATAGTTTCCTTTTTTTTGCCATCGCTTTTTTCTTTTTTTCTAAAGCGCTAATCACGATATACGCTGCTAAGCCGGGAACTTTAGCTCCCTCCTCGCGCTTGATATCACAAACAAGACGAGCAAGCGAAATTGGCTGCTTTGTAGGGACGAACCCTTACCTTCCAGGCGGGCAGGAGTGAGTTAAGAAAGTCAGCTTTGTCAGCGGCAACACGTGGCATACCGCTACGTTCGACTTTTGCGTCTCGATAATTAAGTTGTCCTTTCACACTGCCGATGCTTCGAAACCGAGAAGCTTGCATTTATCGAACACTCTCACACACTAAAACAGTAAAGCAAAACAACAAAAAAGCAAGCAGAAAATTTCATTTTCTTTCTCACAGGAGCAGAGTTTGACGCTGCGGCAGGTGATTGCGGAACGGCATTAATGAAGCGACTGGTACAACTTTGCTACTCCTGGGCCGTACGAAGTGAAACGACGAGTGGGCATCGCAAGCAAACCACCAACCCAAGCGGAATGTCGATCATTGTGGCAGGTTACTGCAGCAGCAATGTGACGTGCTTTTTACATTAAGGGTATGCTTCTAATGCTTCGTTTGCGGTTCGCTTTCACGCTCATTTCTTCCGATGGCGGTGGTGACCGTTTGCGGTTAGCTAGGGCTTTGAATAATTCATTAGCAGCATTGTCCTTGCTGTTTTGGGTCGGCGAGCAGCCGCACAAAAGAAAAAGAAGAATTAAGGAACGGAAGCAATCGAAGCACATTCTCGGGTGGAAGAATTACTTTATTAATGCTCTATTTGTTCCATTTGCCGGGAATCATCGTACATTGGGGGGAGTTTTTTTTTGCCTAGAGGAAAGTACCCAGGACAAGTTATTACTACCAAATGAAGCTTTATTGGGACTAATTGTTTACTTACAGAAATATGTGAATTAGTTTGCAGTAAGGTGTAAGTAAAGTGTATGATAATTTATTATTGTTTGATTTGAATATGTTGAAGGAAAGGAAAACAATGCAAGTAGAAGCTCAGCGAAAGAATAACTTGAATTATTATATGAAAATATGAAAATAATAGAAAAAGGGAGTTTTTATCCTTTGTCATTCCATCTTGTACAAAGATAAGTTATGCGATCTAAAATCGATATAATTGTCTTTATAGTATTATGTATGCACACGAGTTATAAAAATCACACTTTACTCGTAGACTATTCTACATTTAATCGTACGTTTTGCAGCTGTTCAAACGATGTCAACAACACTAGCAACTTAGGATTATAATTTTTTTTGCACTTTTTTCGTTATTATTCGAGGCAAATAATATATCAGCGATCAGTTCATCACGATTCCTATCAACCGTTGCGCACTATACTCGTATACATAATCGAACAATCGTTCTACGGCCATTATTCTATAAGAATAGATCCCAAACCCAATCCATCCGCTTCGCTCCGCTCACCGACAGTGCACACCGGCGTCGATATTGAGCTCCACGCCAAGTGCGCACCGAATCTTATAACAAGCATTTCTCATATTGTACTGATTCTTCCGATGAAATGCCCTTCTTTGTGCTAGCGCACGGCACTGCTTCCCAGGATTTGATAATGCAATCGAACACAGTTAGCATCAAGTGGAAAGAACCTTCATTCTTCACACGGTACGCCACACGCTCGTTCACAGGATTTTGACGAAAAGAACATGAGGGTCGGTGGAAAGATTCCTTCGCAAAACATTCGTTGAGATCTGGTGAACTTTGCTCACATACACCCTCCAGTATCTGTGTGTGTGTGTTTATGTGTGTGTGTGTGTGTGTGATTCAAGAAATGTATTGTTCGAATTGCTTCGTGAAACTAAATCGAAAACTTTATCCATCATCTTTCGTCTACGCACAACAAAACCGTTCACCGTGTGTTTGATTCCGCGAGGGCTGTGTTCCCCCGAACACGATGAGGCGTTTGAGGCGGACGGAGGGTCCGTAAAATTGGGCACAAGTGAGGTGCATTATCTACCGCTGTACGTCACCGTTCCGTTCCGGCCTGTCGGTTTTCCCGAGAGACTGCGTGAGAGGAGCGAGAGCGTTGCCAGCATGACAGGCTGCCGACGGTCGGACTGTTCCGCCAAATCGGCCGAAGCACACCGTACGTGCGGCGTACGGAAAATTGTATCACCAAATTCCAATCATATATTCAATATTGATTTTGCAATTCGCAAATTTTCATCCCCAGACAGGGGACAGTATAGAAAGTGTCTGCGATGGTGAAGCTGGAAGCGTATCGGTGGAAGCTGGGGTGGGCCCATATTAACGTCAATGGGTCACCGTCGCCCACCTTCATTATCAGGTCGGACGTTGCAAAATCGAATCCTTGCCCAGGGGGAAGCGACTGGCGTGTCCGGGGGACGGAAAAATGCTTTATGTTTCGCTGCACACCACTAAAGGGATAAGTGCGTACGATAACTTTATTCCAGGGATGGACAATCATTTATTAATACAGACAAACAAATTTATGCTTTTAATTTGATGTTTTGGATGGTTAGATAACTTGATTGTTTTATTTGAGTTTACGTTCTTATTTTTCAATATTATTTAATGCATTGTTTTTTCATTACAAATACCAAATACCATTAGCTTCATTGCTTCTAAACTCATTCAACTCGTTCGATCTTTACTATTCGTATTTTTACCATCAATGTTTATGTAATAATTAAATATATTTAAAAACCTCGATCCTTGAAATAAATAACTTAATAGTATAACTAATATTCTTTTAAATTTAACATTTAATCCAAATGCTGTAGCGGCCAAACTTGCTCATCCCTGTTTTGCTGGCGTAAATGCGCTGGCGAACGTTTTTGCAACGTTTTCACCGTACCCTTCGACAAAAGCAGTAGAACTCTCCACACTCTCACATACACACATACATTCTGTCCCCAAATTCCACCTTCCTTATCGGGCGGGGATTGAATCGATGCCAATATGCCTAAATTTAACATACTTCCTTTTTGTCTACCCAACCAATTACCCTTTCGCCATTCCCCAGGAACGGAAGTCCTTCGCTAGCCACGATTCCATCAATCGAAGTTTTCGCGTTCGATCCGACCCGGTCGGATAATACAATTTTAATTAAAAACATAGTTCCTTCCGCACCTTTGCACACGTCCCCGCTGCCACCGTTTCACCGCGCTCGAAAGGGACTGAAAAACTTTTCCAAAAACACACATTCCCCCGCATACAAGCACGCGCGCACGCATATAGGAATGTAGGCGCGCGTGAAGGATACTTCAAACTAACCTGCACACTCACAATGGCGTTCGGTCAATATTTAATTTAATTTTGTGCCTCACAGAGTCACGCATGCTGAGCGCGAATGTTCGCATGGGCGCATGGGACGCAGCGTACTGATGGCATTCGGAAAAATGCGCCATATTGGTACGCATACAGGGAAATGCTCTTGAAATGCCGCTTCAGTGTTTGAGTACCGATCGGCATGGTGCACAAGTTCAACTAAAAGAGAGTTAGAGAAAAAAGTGGACAGGAGGAAGGGTTCAGTTGATGTTCTTCTTTTTTTTTGTCCTGCTTTTGTGTTTCCACTCCACATATTTGCTGCATATTTGCTAGCTAAGAAAGCGATAAAATGGCACACAGCTTACCTTTAAATGCTCGAATACGGCCCACTGTATAGAGTGTTTGTGTTTGGTGTGAAGAGCGGGACGGGAAAGGACGCAACCGTGAACAGGAACCCCATACTCACCTTGCACATCGATGCAGCCGATCTGCTTCTTCATCGGGCTGGCATTTATCTGACACATGTAGCAGCCTCGGTCGGATTCGCGCAACTGTCGAATACGCAACCGCCACGTGCGAAAGTCCTCGTGTACGACGCTGATGCGTGAGTTGTGCGTTACGACGCGACCCTGCAACGCTAGCACGGTTTGGTCAGATGCTCGCAGCCAGCCGACCTTGTACCGGCCAAGGTTCTTGACCGAGCAGGTCAGGATCGCTTCACGCCCGGTCGGGGACGAGATGTTCTGTATCGTACCCTCGAACTCGGGCTCTAGGTCAACTGGTAGCTGCTGTGATTGGTTAAGGTCTGGAAGGGAGAACATTTAAGAGATAACATTTAAAAAATGGTCGTTTGATGATCGAAATTGTTGTCACAATATTTGATGAAATTATTTTATTAAGTTCATTAAATTTAAATAAAAAGTGGCATTTAAAATAGAAACCAAATCTTTTTATAATTGAAACTTGTACCTGGCATTGTAAGACCAGTATATGACGTAGAGGAGCGCCGCTCGTCTTTTTGATCTTTTTCTTGTCATGTATCGTGTATTCAATGCTATCTTTGATCGTGTAAATCTCAAGTTGCGATCTACGTTCCTAAATTGTATTCGTTCTGTGCGCCTTACATCGACTTGACAAGATTGTACTAATTTAGATGTTAAAAGTTAAATGTGCCTCTTATGAAGATGCGGTCTGCAGTCCTTAAAAATTAATATGAGGGTCTGTTGAATTTTAACAATCAATAACAAGCAAATTATTGTTACAATCTGATGGAGAATAAACATAAATCAAACTTTCAAAACAAGTTATCAGCAATGCAACAAGTTAGTTTATATGGAGGTGCATGGTTGTTTTTGTAAACATAATACATAACGTTAAATAGGGTTAAATAGGGTCTCGAAAGCTTGTATAGGCCGGCATGTCCGCGTAGGACATTACGACAAAAAGAAGAAGAAAAAAACCAAAATATACAGCATATTCATTTTTTTAATCGAACTAATAAAAATTTTGAAAGTCTATGTTTATAGCTATAGACAATGAGTCTTCTTTTTATGAAAAACAAACTATAAAAAATATAGATGTAAAAAATATCTTCAAAATTTTTATTTCTGATGTTTTGATCGTTTTATCTACTTTCACGGATTTTTGTTTAATGAAACGTTAAACCATTATAAGGATATTTACACAATGGGTTCAAAAGGGATCTACACGTTTATGGGTTGTTTGTATTAATATTTCAAAAGTTCATTTTTACATTTTATACCTTATCGGATCCGTATTGACTGTACCTTCATTTATAAACATTTCATTGCAGGCTTTTCGGCAGAAAACTTTTCCCCCGTGAGACCTTGCCCTCTTGTTTGACTAGCAAAAGCAACACACATACACACACACAACCTACGCTAATTGAAGCCATAGTCGAAGTTTATCCCTTTCCGCCTCAGGGTTTATCCGTTCGGCGAAAAAAAGGGTTTGATTGCAAAGTTGGGATTTTATCTACAAATCCTTTTGCTCTATGCAGTTTTGGCCCGAGTCAAAACCCCGAACCACAGTCCCACCCAGCATCGTAATGTAATAGCACGGCATGTGACTGGCCCTGCGGTCCGGGGTGACCGGGCACCGGAAAATACCGTAACATTCGTTTAACATATTCATATGAAAGTTTTCACCGCTTGGGTTATGGTGTATTTTTTCCACACAAACGTCGCATTCGCAACTGCCCATTGCTTGCAGAACCATTCCGCCAGGCTGGTGACCTGGCGAGCTATCTGGTCTGGTGGGCAGCACTCTAATGCTGCCAGATTTATCTCTGGCTTTATCGTTCCGTTACTTCCGGTGGCCGAAGTTGATGAATAATTTTAAAACACAAAACCGCCCGACTATGGCTTCCGCTGTGGCTACCGGGTGTGCAGGAGCGCAACTACATTTTTCGAGGTTTTCAGGCTTATTTTGAGCCAAATGAAAGGAAAAAAGAAAACGCTGAGAACAACTGAAAGGATGAAACCGAGGAAGGAACGCCTTCGTTGCATTTAAAAAGCAACGAAAGCTGAAGGATTTTGAGCTGACCATATCAAATAAGCGTGGACTGTAGCGAGCAAACCAGAAAAAATTGGTAAGTACAAAACCCTCAATGCCAGTGAGAAAGAATAGAATGAACAGCAAATAGAGCGAAAGTTTATCGAATTTCATGGCGATGGAGGTTCCCACCCAGTCTAGGTTAAAATCCACTTTCTTTATCGTTTCATTTCGTTGTGGCCTAAGGGAAGCCTAACTCGTCCGACCTGAAGAGCGAGGCTTTTGGCAAGATAAAATCACTGCCTACAAAGCAGTGGGCAGGCCAGGCATGCAGATTAGCTAGGTCCGATGGGTCAGCGTTTGATGTTCAAAATGGCTCAGTGAAAACTGAAGCAATCGTAAAACGTGAAAGTCACCTCATTCCAGCACCGGTGGTTATCAGCTTATGATCCAATAATTCCAACCATGTTTCTTACTGCACACAAAACTTACAATACCTTGTAGGTTGTAGTAATGTGAAGTAGCCATCAAAGGATTCCTTGTTCGAGGGAGTTTTGTAAATTTGGTAATCTGAGATTTGCTGGTCGCTGTCCGAGGTGAGCATGTGTCTTTTGCATGCACTCATTGATAAGCGTTTGATAATGCAATAGGTAAGGAATACAATGTAGGATAATAGTTCCAGATAAAACGAAACGTATTCGATCGAGCCTGTAAAATTAACAAGCAGGCAGGTTCTTCTTCTTCTATTTGGAGTAACGTCCTATGCGGCCAGGCCAGCCTGTAGAGGCATCTTATTTTGTACTAAGCAGCCGGATAGTCAGTCCTTGCTACGGGAGACGGCCCGTATGGGGCTCAATCCCATAACGGGCATGTTATTAAGTCGCACGAGTTGACGATCCGCCCTCGGTACCATTGTTGTTCATGGTTGTTTCCCCTTTTTAAGCAATGTTTTTTTTCTTGTTGCATTTGAATGCTTAAGTAGGCCGGTCTGGTGGCACAGTCGTCAACGCGTACGACCTAAAAATATACCCGTCATGGGTTCAAGTCCCGAATGGACCGTGCCCCCATACGTAAGACTTGACCTTCTTGCTATATTAATAAGTCACTGAAACACACGTCTTCAGTGTGTTTTGAGTTCTTATTAAGTGGCTATAAATATGCAATGAATGGCCGAATATGTCAATTTGTTGTCTCCAATTTGACGCGGGCAATCGAATAATTTTGTATTTTCTAGTATCTGATAGTGGAAAAAATCAAATCGAATTGAAAATAATCATTTAAAATGGATACAAGTTAAAAACATCGTGAAATTATCAATTAATTTGTAGAACAAATAATCAACTTGCATAAGAGCAAACATTAGTATTTATTTGATTCTTCACATCAAATGTTATAAAAAGAACGATTTTTAGCAATTATTTTTGTCCTGTGACAACTACAGTAAACTACAACTCACAGGAGATTTTCTTCACAGGAGATCAGTTTCTGTAACTAGTATAACCGACCGCCAAACAATTTTCCGTCAAATTTTACATCACATTACAACACATTATTCACAAAAGCCTCCATTCATTTCCAGCTGATTTAAGCCCACCCATTTGTACTGGAATCTTGTTTACAAAAACGTCATACAACATATTGTTTTGCTCTCTTTAAATGTGTTACAAAACGCTCGAGCAGATGCTTCGGTTCCAGTGCAGCAGCAGTGTCAGCTTCAATATCCTGTTCCAGCTCCTGCCAACATAAAACAGTGGCAAATGTTTCCCATGTTGCCACGAAACAGTGCTCTTACCACCGGGGAGTCGACCAGACTCCGAACAATTGCCGTGTTGTTGGTGTTTCATCTCCATAAAGCTAATGAATTAATTGGAGAATAAACATGAATGAAATGTTTCTCCCGAGCCACTCCGACCAGTGAGGCGAGCAGCAGTGGTGTACACCGAACGTGTACCTACCACTCGGCCAGCCGTCCACTTACATGTGCTGAATATGCTGCCCATGTTGTACACTTTTCGGTACTTAATGGATGGCCAGTGGGATGTACTGCCGCACGGTCCGCACAGCAAACGGCACTGCCGGGGTAAATCGACCAAAGGAAAACTGCCTGTGTGTATGCATGTATGTATGTGCACTGTGAAACTTTACCACTCCCAAACAAAGCTGCACTGCACTGCGGCTGGGCAGTATTTGTAACGAATGCAACCGACATTCGTCCACCGGCACACGCTTGCCAGCATCGTCCTTTGAAAAGGCGTAATCTTTCTATAATTTGACAACTTCTAACTCGACTCGGCACTTTGTCGCTTACAACTCTCGCTGGCAAACGAAACGACTGAGGTTGTCTGCAAGAAACCGTCGGTCGTTGGTTGAAGTTAGTTTGTGCTTCTCATTCTCAAGGTCCAACTTGTAACCATACAATGTGCAGCTAGCGCACTTCGGCCTTTTTTTACATGTACAGTAACCGGAACGAGCTTGTTAAAATGTTGACCATTGTTGCTTAGTGTTAGCTTTAGAAGTGTTCATTGATTAAAGAAGAAATGTAAATGATTTTTTACTGCAATCGAGCGAATTATGCATCGTTATAGATCAATGCATCCTCGAGAACGGGCGAGCTACGATCAGCACTACGATCAGAGCTATCATCAACACACACATGTAAATTTCACATTGAATTCAATATCATAAACAAACTACCTTCCCCACATACGATGTGGTCGAAGCCAGATTCTTTTATCATTTGACAACATTAAATAATCAAATGTAAATTCAAAATGGAATTCAATCGAAGTCACAATAAATGTCTGTCTGTCTGTCTGTCTGTCAAAGGATTAAAAGTGACTTTGATCCTTATGGACTCTTTCGTCACTGGAAATGACGAAATATTTTTATATTCTTATTTTTTTATATTTTTATATTTTTGGCATGCATGTGTTGCATTATTTAATACAAATGTTACAAAAAGCTAAATAATATATATTTGCGACAAATAAAATTCACCATTGCTATCCAGGCACAGCTGCCTTTGTGGTTGTGTGGATTACTGGTAAATTTATGTGAAAAAAGTTGAGCTATTCATTGAATTAAATTTGAGTGTGTTTTATATTTGTTTCATAAATAAATGCTGCAAATATGACCCTCATAAAATGTATAATAGTTTAAAAATAACACATTTTTATTAACAATAAATTTGGTTTTTAGTGTGTACACGCATTGCCTCAACTATTGTACATTTTTTGCCAATGTTCAACAGATAAAACACATTGACAATGAAAATATATGAAATGGCTTGAAGTATTATCCTGAAGCACTTGAAACCTCTTAATATAACTCCAAGCTTTTTTCTCTTATCTTAAAACGGCATTTTAAGCAAAATAAATGTAATATCTCTCGAGAATGTTCAATCTTGCCTTACAACGCAATCCACCACAGATCTAGCTACAGAGAAGAAATTCCCTGTTTGCGACACTACAACATCGAACCATCTTTGAAAGAATTTAAATTAAAACCCCTGCTACAGCATACATCTTCTCCTTCTCCTTCCTGCAACTTCTTACAATCTTACTACAACAACAACACTCAACGGTGGCTGAACAACAGCAACAACTTACCTTGCTGGGCCGGTGAAAGCGAACCATCCAGCCGGTGAACTATCAGCAGCAGCAGCACGAGCACAATTTGCATGCAAACCGTCTCCATTGTCGGGGAACGGCGTAAAAGCATCGAATCGACTTTCGCTCTGACACGTTCAATTCTGCTCCGGAAAGAACCGATTTCACATTCAGCACTGGTTTTCGCGAGCCACCTTATGCCCGATTACGGGTGCCGCGGGTGAAAGGGCCAGCAGTGGGGAGTTTTTATTTCTTTTCGTATCGTCCCGGTAAGCACTACACTCTGTGCCTTATTTTCTCCGATCCCTCTTTCTCGCTCTCTCGCACACACACACCCTCTGTCTGCACTGTACCGTGCAGCGCAGCAATGACTGTTGATTTCACGGAAAAAAAATGTGTAAAAAGACTTTCCCCACTTGACACTGCACCGGAAATCGTAAGCCCGCAAAATGGGGCTCTACACACACACACACACAAACACACTTTAAACCGATCGGATCGCGTCGCGTCGTTTCGATCTGCTCCCGTTCTGCCCTCCCATCGGACTACGTTACGGATTGAAAGGAAAAGTAAGACGACAGCACCACAGCCACCTGACCGTGCGAAGGTTCCGAAGCCATCGCGTTAGATTCACTCCAGCACCGCCAGCCCGCCTGCTCCGTGTCAGATGGGCGGATTTGAATAAAATAAACAACACTTTTCACTCACGGCGATTTTTCACGCTGTTCCCTCCATTATGCCCGTACGACCGGTTGTTGCCAGCGATGGGCACACCTTTTCACTGCCATGCCAACCTACGTACCCGAACCCGCATACTAATCCACGGAAAATGAAGGGAAAATGCGGAGAAAGGGGAAAGAAAAACAACTCAAATGCAATCTTTCACATTCACAAATTCTAACCGGAACTCAAAGGCAAAGGCCCTCCAAAAAAAAACGGCAATCGTGTACACAAAACCAAAGACACACACACACACTGACACGACACCGATTCACACACCGCACGAATTCCGACACCTGTAACGCGCGGGTTAAGATTTTTTTTAAACCACGATTCGTTCCTTTATTTCGCTTCACTTGGGTGTGTGCCTCTTAACCCTCTTAACTGTGGAAAAGTTTGTTTGTTTTTTCATCGAAACACTCACGATTCTCCACTCACCACCGATGGCTGTGTTTGTATACGCCTTCACCACCTGGAACAGAAATGGAAGGAAAAAGAGAGGAAAATAAGAACCAATGCACTCTGTTGGTCGTTTTCTGCCAAGCAGTTGCCTTGTGCGCGAAGCTCATTCACCCCTTCGATTCGCTAATCCTTTAGCATTACGCGAAAAATCACTTTTCATCGCACAATTCAGGATGAAAAGGTTTTTGTGTGCAGGTGGTTGGGCTACGGTTTGGTCGTACTGTCTGTTCTGCAGTCGGACGAACGCATCACTCAGCGGATCGGATGGTGCTGGTCTGATACAGTGTAGGCAAAGTGGAGGCTGTCTGCTAGTAGCAACCGATGTCATATGATGATTGATCTAAAACCGATCATGCTTATCTCATACTAGTCGACTTAGAGACAATCCTTCCTAAATCTGAAGTACTTTTGCATTTTGTGATACGGAACGAATGGGCCATTTAGCTACGAATAACAACGGTATGTATGAGTCACTGGCTTTAACCAAAGCATGCATAAACGTAAGACTAACGTTTAAGTTATTTTACTACCGTACAAAAAAGCACTTTCCAATTATTTGAAGTTATGCAGTATCATGCAAAAAAAAAAATCTTATGTTATACATTTGGCGATATCATGAATTAATGGAAACAGATAGTGAAGAATTGGCTAACAAATCAGTTGATCTTATCCGAGTGATTTTCTATAATTATTTTTGTATCCAGTTTCCAACAGTTTTTATGTGTAAATCTTTAAATTATTTTACGATCGACTTATTCGCTTATGGTTTATTAAACTGACAACAGTCATAATACCTTGGAAAAAGATTATTTTCGGAGAAAATTCTTGAAAATCCCTGCAATCCATCTTCCAGCCGAGCAATGGCAGTTATTTTACTAAGATATTTAAAATCATACGTAGCTTGTGCTTACAACTTACATCTACCAAACCATTACAATAAGGTTCAAAATCGACAACGGGTTAGCAAGTGAAATTGAAATTACAAAATCTACATCGACTTGTAATGCTCCACCTAGTTAAGGGTGAACTTATTTTGTCACCTATTGAAGTATTATTTGATGTGCCTCCTTCTGTTGCACACTGTTGCCACAAAACACACACTCCCACAGTATCACGCAACAAACGGAAATCATAATTACACCCACTTCTGCACGAACTACCTTCAACCACGGTTCAAACCGATTCACCCTCGATAAAGTACACCATCATGCTGGGCATCGTTGAACACACTTAATAGGATTATTACATTATCTGCCGAGAAGGGTCGATCCCGTTCGTCTAAATTTGCCATCATTACCATCAACTAACAGCATCGTAACGCGGCATCCGCTCATCGTCAGCTTCACCGTATTCGAAACTTCTGGCTTCACTCACACTGATGACTTCTCATTAAGAAAACGAGACCGAAAAGTTACTGCAAAACGAACGTACGGACGGGCGGGAAGGATCGTGACAGTATCAAAGCACATACCACGAGCTTCAGCTGTCACAAGAATTCTAGAACCGTGAGCGCCTTTCACCGTTCATGGCCAGCACCCGGCCACTCGGTGCCTAATCCTTTTCGCACGGCAAACTCTACCGCGTGCTCATCGTGCGTAAGTGTACCCTGCCGGTCTTCGCCAGCGTCTCGTTACATTTCATTTTACAACCCAACGCTCCTTCCCGTTCAATCGATCGAGCAGGTTTAATTAACACTAAACGGTTTTAATTACATTCCATTGCCCTGGAACAAACGGCTGTTTCGGCCTGGCTGGCGGGCTTGGTGTGGCTTGTCTTTGGCCTCAAAAGCCAATCGTTTAAAATACCTTCCCAGGGGGTTTGGCGCTTCATCGCAAACGAACCGGCTAAGCACGGCAGTCAGAAGTTTGTCAAAGTTTACTGGTGCTCGAAGGCAGAGTGTCCTCACCCCCTATCCATTACCTTCGAGGTATATCTCATCACCTGCAGCGCTTAGATGTTTTGGATTGACTTTCACTGCACATTAGGCACGATTGGGTGCGCTGTAGTTCAATTGGAGTTTTAACCTCTACCAATACCGCTTCAAGCGCTATGCTGAAGCATGCTGTAACCGATTCAATCAGTGAGCGAACATTCACAAAACGTTAAATCAACCGGTACCGTTCACCTGCAGACGGATCGCAAACAACCGGGCAAACAAACTTCCACAAATGTCAACAACCAACCATCGGCGAACGGAACACGACGGACGCGAATGCGGTGTATGTGCCGTCTGCGTCACAAGCGACGAACCCGTCCGTTCTCGGTTTCCTTTTGAGAAAATTATCTTTCCGAAAAAAAATCTTTTGCAAGGAGTGCACTAGCGTTCCGGAAATTGTTTCCTGCCCTCAGCCGGTCAGCCGTTTTTCAGTCGATCGATTTCAATGTTTCCAACAGTGGAACACGGTGTGGCGTGGCGTGCTCCAAGGTAAGAGGAATGAATTGCGTCTCCGAGAGTGCCTTACCTAACTGATTCATTTCCGAATTCCTAACTAAGCCTGGGCGCTGTTGCTGCTTCTATCGGTCCGACCGGAAGCTGCCCGTAGGCACTCTTGACAGTGCTGCAACGGTTTGGGACAAAAAAACGAAATAACCTTCCCCATTCGTCTTTTTTAAAGTGTCATGGTGTACGAAGGGGCACGACGAGCGCGAAGAGTTTGAAGTTTTGTCACCCCCAGGGGTGGAAAGTATATGAAAGTTGTTTCTTTCCGTGTGGTGTGTTTTTTCTTCGCTTTCCTTTGCGCCTTTTATTTGCGCTTCTATTGCGTTCCTTTTACTCGCCCGAACCGAAACGAACCTTAAATTGCAACCGTTAAAATGGAACGAGCAAGATAAAAGAAACCCAACAGGCAGCGGACAGCAGCAGCAAGAGCACAGACCACCCGGAAGCCATCCACCATTCGAATCGGAACGAACTGTTTTATTTACTTTTTTCCTCCCCCGTCCTCATTCCCCCCACCGTTCTTCCGCAGTTTACTCAACCGTCCGGCCAGGTGGTCGGAGAACAAATAATAAAAACGGGAGCGAGTAAAGTGGCCGCTTGAGGGAATGAAGAAAAACCCGAACGCCCGATTGCAGCTCGAACCGGGAGCCTCATTTACTGCAGCAACTCGGGTGCAGTATGGGTCGCATTGCTGCAGCACATTTTTTCAGGAGTTACAAAGCGCGACCTACACTGAGGTACTCAGAACAGAAGCCGGGTGGAAAACAACACACCTTCATACACACCTCCCGCGCGGGTCGCAAACCCAGTGATCGGGGGAAGCTTTTTGTAAAGCTGTGTTTTGGGCTTGCAGCATTTGCGTCCTTTCAGTATATTTACGATACTTTTATCTCTTTCTCCCTCTCTATCTGTCTCTCTCTTTCTTCCATACTTCCAAAACACACATTTTAAATGCGGCTCTCCGATTGCAACTACTTCACCAATCCGTATCGAGTGCAATAAAATAAGCTTGTGCAGTAGCGATGGGGGAAAAAAGTATCGCGCACGGTAGCGGAAGGGAGCCTCCACAGCTGCCATGTTCATGATAGAATGTAATAACTTTCCACCGTAGGCACTACCCGATACTCACTCACCAAGGAGTGGTGAGTTTTTCCGCTGCTTTACCAACGGAGCAATTTCCCATTGCACATTGGACAAGCACCTGCCCTTCACGACGCACATACGAGCATTGTCGAAGGCCGTCGCTGACTTTAATCCATTTGTCATCGGACGGGGGCGTCAACAAGCGGTCTTAAGCAGTGTTACGGTGTACGTGTGCAAGCGCACACAATTTGATGGTCCTTGAAAGGGGGTTTCTGTAGTGGGTGGAAGGAAAACGAGTTTCCGCCAATTGTAAGTAGCAATCGAAAATGCAGCATATGCCAGTATTGGGTGGAGGCGCGTTTGAAGAGCTTGATTTACTGTTTCCGACGGTAATTATTTAATGGAGTTAATTGGAGTGGATTGTACAGGAACATTTAAAATGGGCTGCGTGTAATGGTGACTCCTGCAACCATCATATAGAAACTGTGATGGTTTGAAACTGAAAACACAGATGTTTTGAAATTGCAGCATGAAGTAGTAACTCTATGCTTTTTTGGCGTCCGATGTTACCCTATCACCTCACCAGAAGTTCAGAAAGTGTTTAGTGTCAGAATCAGTTTTTACATATTATTTCAATTCAATTTTAAGGCTAACCGTGTCTACATCCTCAAACGAATTAATAATCATATTGGTTTGACAGATTTTGAGTGGTATATGGTTAAGGGATACAACTTGGATGTGGTGTCATTATTTCCAATTCAATATCCAATATAGTCGTTGGCGTCATAAAGTACTCCTGCATCAGAATCGCTGAGCCACCCTGCAAGCCTCCGCCTGCTTGTATAATCTAACCAAAGTTGGTATAAACATGTTACGTTCCACCTATCTTCATGGTTTCCTGTTCGATCATTTCAATTCCCTTACAACATACAACGTTCCAACTCGATCGAACTAAATGTCATTCCAATAATGTCGCTTAAAGTCACGGCTAACATTCACCAAACGATTTACCCTTTGGTTTACCACCGCCACCACCACCGACTGCGGTAGTGCTATTAAATTGTTGCACCGTCAATGTGTCACCATTTGCTACGCAATTGCTCAATTGTGTGATCGATATTTTGACACATCTGTGACCAACGATTGTTGCTTGTATACCGAATCGGTGTCGTTACCATTCTGTCAAACCATGCGTGTCCACTTTGACGCGAGTGTGCGGGTATGTGTGTTGCAACCCAATCGTGACCCAATTGGGCGTACAAGTCAGTTACGGTCAGCTCATTCATCCGTGCGTAACCTTAGCGGTTGCATGGTTTGCCCACCAACGGTCGAGCCGCCGTATCAGGTCGGTTGATATTTATTCCTGGCCAGCCTGGAAACCAGCTGCACGAACAGATGGATGCATTCACCACTGCTGCACATGATGCATTGTGTAATGTGTGTTATTTAATTTTATGACAAAATGGAACCATTTAATTGTGCTATTATTGTGGTAAATTTGTACATAAATAGTCTTTCGTCTTGTAAATTGCATATTTGGGAGCGTTTTGTACAGGACACAAAGACCACTTGCGCCCAAATGAATGCAATCTGCAATCAACAGTAAATATTTTTTACCGCTTTTACGAATAAAATTACAGGTTGCATGATGCATTTTTGAATCAGTTCAGTAAAGCACAATTCCAACGACAATCGAAAAATAATAAACAACATTTTACGTTAAAAAAAAACCCCAAAAACACAAAGAATGGTCGACCATTAGCCCAAAATGCTGCTCCAATTCACATGTTCACTGAACAGCTTAATTCATAGATTCGTTTGATACGTTGCGATACGGGCCCGCACCCATCATGCACCCTTCCCGGGACAGAAATGTCCATCAAAAAGCAAGCAATAATGTTGTCCCACATCGGTTTGGCAGATAAATTGCACGCCGCATGCATGTAGGAAGCGGAGAACGAAGAACCCGGAAAGCAAGTGACAATGGTAACGCATTCCAGGACACGTTTTGCCGGCACACCACACCAGCCATGGGATCAAATGCGATAAATTTTCGTGTTCGTAGCGGTCAAAGCGCTCACCCGCATCGCAACCGGACCACCGGTCACGTGTGAGGTGCCAATCTGGTGAATGGTCGGTGAGCTTATAATGCTCGATCGTTGCCGGAACGGTCAGACTCCGCTGAGTGATGCTGGAAATTGCATTTTCACTTGCCCTTGTCTCTCTTGGCAACTACGAAACCCGTTCCACGGCTCTAGTGCGAACTCCATGCCATGTCATGACCTCACTTTGATCTGTCACCGTGAGCTTCTAGGCGACGGTTAAAGGAATGGCTTTAAGTATAGGCTAAAGGTGTGGACAGACAAAAAAAGCAGAGACGACCAGAATCATCCAAAAAACGGTTCACACACGCAATAACAACAACAACGGCATGCTTATTGCACGATGGATGAATGGTATAAATTTCGTTCACGAGCTAATCGACGATCAAAGGCGATGTGTCCGTTGATATACGACCCGGTACCGAAATATGAAACCCAGCACCGAACATTTTCGCAGACACAGACACACACAGCCACAGAAGCAAACACAAGCACGCACAGTAGACAACCTTTAAAAATTAATTCACTTCCACCTGCGGCAACGGCTCGCTCGTTTTCTCACGCCTTTCACCATGCTTGCTTGCCGCCAGATGACACTTGTATAGCCGAGCATCACTTCCGAAATAAATTTATGTTTGTGATAACCACCACCACCACCACAACCTTCACCGCCCCGAAAGAACACCGCCACCTGGGTACCGGGGCCAGGGGTTATATCGAACCGAAAATCGTCGCCCATCCACAACCCCCAGTGGAGTGGCGCTGCCGAAAGATAGCAATCAGTTCCGGCAGCACTTCCGGGCGGAACCGGGGCACAGCGACGCGAAGCTGGCCCACTGTGCTGGCACAAGGTTTCGAGGTTTTTCGGCAAAACTCTCAGCGGCCCTCGTTCACCAGCGTTAGGCGACTCGTATCGACACCCGGACGGTCGAACGAAAACGCTCGCTACCAGCTAGCTCGGAGGATGAACGACGAAACTGCTTTGTTTGGGTTGTTGTCCCATATATTGGTACAGCGTCCGTGCAGCTGCTGCACGAGTTCGCATCCGGTTTTCGTATCCGGGCGACGCGCACGAGCGTTTCAGTTAGCTGTGTGGGAACCATAAATCTGTCAGATTACACAGCGCCTGGGAAAAAGTGGTCAGGCCCGGAGAAGAAACGATGGCGAACGATAGCGCGATTGGTCCCGCTAGGCAACGCTGCGCCGAAGAACGCAGACACCACTAACGAGAGAACGATCGTCGCCGAGGCTAGTTTTGCCGCTAGTCGCTACCGAACGGTGATCAATTTTCTGGCCTTTCTCGTTGCCAAAATCGAACCCCGAGCCACCCCGGGGGCATACTGGAGTGCCGTTCGATTCGTACGGAAACGGATAATGGCACCATTCTGCCTGTTAGCCCATGAGAAGCTTGCATTTCCCGGGACGAACAGGGTGCTAACGCTAAGAAAACGTGTCAAAGCGTTGCTGTCTACGTTGCTGCCGCAGCTCACATCCCTACAGTCTATGGGTGACAATCTTTTAACAACCTCATAACTTGATTTTATGAGCTCGAGCCGAATACGGACCGTCACCAGGCAGTGGTTCTTTCCAGGAGGAAACTCCAGGAAGGCAGCGAGAAAGCAGCTGTACTTGTTCACGTTGTCGCCGATTCCCTTTACTTGTTCCTCATTCCAGGCTCTGCCTCTCTCCAGGCACAATGAGTATATTGGTTTTAGAGTGTGAAACTCGCTCTGCAACTTCTACCGAAGCAGCTTGGAAGCACAAAACCTGCGGATCACGGTGAAACATGTAAAATAAAAGCCCCCAGTTCTGATCCGAGTCCCCGGAGCTGCTGTGTGGAGCGGCGTGAGCATCCCAAACCCAACCACAACCACTGCCGCATGTGGGTTTCATTTATGTCATTTTTTATCACCAGTGTCTCCCGCTCTCGCCCCTTACCGCTTAGCGATCACACGAAAAGGAAATTCGTGTTAATTTTCCCACTCTCTCTCTCTCTCTCCAGGTTCCTTGCCCACCACACACACCACGTTAGTGGTCGTTCATTACCCAGTCTGCCTCGGTGCCACCTTTTAAATTTCGGTTTTATTTGAAAACAGCTCCCCCCATCCTCTTCACACTAGCTACGGGTTGACCTAATTTTACTATTTCGATGACATCGGGTTTTCGGTGCAGTATGCTGAAGCTCACTGATGTGCACCTGACGTTTGACAGTGGAGTACAATGGGCTGCTCACTGCAACGGTTGTCAGAGCTCATGTTCACCGCGCAACAAGCGCCTAAATGTAGACTTACCGAGTGTCATCAATCGCTAACGCTGATGGGTAACAGTCGACATTACGTACACGCGGTATGCTTTGAAGTTTGTTTTTTTTTGCTAGCAAACAACAATAGCGGGTCTGATATGTATGGGTTCCCTTTTTTCCTGCTCGTAACACAAATAAATAAACAACCATCAGCAATCAACCGGGACAAACCACAAATCGAGCTCGTTCGCCTCTATATTCACATACACACAAACTAGCACAGCACAAAAAAAAACATATAAAATTCATTCACGAAAAAAAGGTGTCACAGCAGACCTCACCATCCGACACATAATTAGCATATCGATGCTATGCGATCATTGGTGCCATCAGTGGGCTCAATAGGCTTATCGGCAGGTCGTTCCCATCATCGTCCTGTAGCGCTTTCCACGTTCCTTCGCACACAAATCGAGCGGTTTGGCTTACCGGCCGTGCGGATATTTGTGTGAACGCATGGACGCGAAAGAGAATCGAGCGTCAATTATGTGTTGTCTGTGGTACGGTGGGAGTATCGTCATCGTCGGTTTCTCCCTGCACGTTGTTGCCTTTGTTTCGTCCAGTGCTCTATTTTGCACACAAAGCAACGGATGGTGAAAACATCCAAACCCAATAAAACTCACCCACACACACACATAGACAGTAACAAATCCGACTGCACGATTGATGTGAATGATGCTTTGATTAGAGGTGTCAGCTCTTTCCTTTCCCTTTTATTACAATTTCCTTTGCAGGCCGTTCCTGCTTCAAGGGTTCCCCCATTTCCGGGAACCTTTTTGTAGTAGCGCGCAGTGTGTGTCCCCAAAAAAAAGGGAAATGCGTTTCACTTCTTCCCATTTTCCCCGCAATGTAGAATTGGCGAGCTTGGCGAGTTTGGATAAAAAAAAAAACAAAATTGCCTCTAACGCTATCGCAATGTTCTCACACCTTTTGTCGGTCGTCCTTTGCCCGTTGTTTGTTTGTATGCCCTGTCATCCAAATAGGACACACACACATAGATACAGAACAACACATGAATGTTACAAGGCAAAAAAATACATGTCTGATGTCACCCCCAACAAAAATGTAGCAGGGTGTTACACAAAATCACACAATGTTGATGTGTCTATCCATCTGTACGGCCTGAGGATGTTCAAAATGGATGTGAATTTGAAAGCGAAGGGATTTTGTTTTTTTTTTTTTGGTTATCTACTTCCATTTTGTTTCACTCTGGTCGCACTCATATGTGGGATTTGCTGGAAATTATGTGAACGTGCATGAGTGAGCAATTTTACAAAAAAAAAATACACAATTGATGACCTTTGTCGCTGCAAATTGCGTTCAAACTAGTGCACGGTAGGTGATGAAGCGGAACAAATGCTATTAAAATGACACGAAGCAATGCTACATAACTACAGCAGCAACAGTGTACATTATGTTTAGTCGGCCGCACGATTTAAACTGTTTCGTCAAACTTGCTGATATAAGTAAAAAAAAAAGAATTGGTTGTGGTTTATACAGAACTCAATCTGCTGACAAAATCACTCTCTTCACACTTAAGTTTACTTTAAAAACGGGCCTTTGTGCTCTTGTTTTGTCATTCTTTTTGTTTGCTTTAGGGACCATTCCATGTTAAGTCCGTGCTTCTGTTTGTAAAACTTCTCCACCCAAATTCACACGAACCAATCCGGCACCAATTCACTATAAATCCTTTCTCTCCTTTGACCCCAAACACCTTCACACACACCCACACATTCACACGCGGTACACAAACAAATACATACAAACACACAACAAGATGAATGGGGCACGGGAGGACTTGTGACAACTTCGGCCGCATTGGTATTTCTTTCCACTTTCAACACACTAACACGGCTCACACATAATCAAGCGGTCAAACGGCCCCGTTCGGACTGCCTCACCACCCGCCGGGGAAGGGCGGCGGAAGGGAGTGAAAAAGCCACACAGCCCCACGCTCCGTTTACATCGTGGGCTGGGACCGAATTGTTAATGTTTCCTTTGGTATCTCACCCGCTCACCAAGAAGCTCCCACCACCACTTGGGAAGACGCACCAGTTCCACCCACCGAGATGGTTGTGCGAGTTTTCACATAAATTTCGTTCGCCAAGTTTCCATCCCCGCAACTTTTGTTGCTGTTGTTTTTGTGGCACGCTGCTCATCGTACTTTACGGTCACTAAACTCACACAAGCGTTCGATTGCGTTGCTGCTGCTGCCGTTGGGGTTTTTTGCACCTCTCTTTGCGCCACAATTCCACACCATTGCACCGCCAGTTGGTTCCAAGTTTTTTTGCTCACCGTTGATATGCGAAACAGCCAACCCGCAAACTGCGGATGGCATTGACACGCTTTGGTATAGATGATGGCGAAAGCAGATTGCCGGCAAACTCGAATCTACCGGCGTATCCTTTGTGCGCGTCCTTCGGGCTCGATGCCAAACCGTACACTGAACTCGGGATAGCCCATCACCGAAAACTGCATGCCAGCCCGAGACACCTGGCCACCCGCTTTCGGCGCGTGTCCGTGTATGTGCGTGTTGCGTGAGGGGAAAGGAAACGGTTCCACCTTGCCCGAAATTATAAACAGAGGGAAAATGGAACCATTCTCGCGCCGGATCCGTTTGGTAAATGTCCTTAGGCAATAAGCTCTCTCTCTCTCTTTCTCTGTCTCTCTCAAAATCTTTACTCTCGTGTTGTAACCACTCTTTGTGCCTGGTAAGTGGTTCCCCTCATTTTCGAACAACACGAAAGCTTCTTGTACGCCGAAGTGAAAGCTTTCTCGTTCGGATTACAATCGTTCGGTTGACGAATTTCCCCTCATCCTACTAGGACATTCGGTTGTCCACATGCCGAAGATGATATTTTCTTCTCTCCAACACAGAACCGATTAGCTGAATCCAGGTGATTGTAGTCGACAGTGCTGTACTGGCCATCGTCGAGTTCAGACGGAACTCACCGTAGTACGCCATTGTGTCCAATTTATATCCGTTCATATGCTCAAAACAAGACTTGTATAGCTTCGTTTTTCCTTTTTGCTATGCTTCGCTACTTAAGGAGGGTCTGGGATTTTGTGTGTGTGTTTGCATAGGAGTGTCTGATCTGACGCTGCAAGCAACGGCCCACATCACAAGACAAGTCGCTTTATATCTCGGGAAATGATTGATTTCATGCATCCGCATCCACTCAAACCAAGGCCGAGGGATTTACCGTCTCGGCCAAGTTTTTTTTTCCTGACCCCGTAGGAGAAGAAAATCCATCCCATGACCACGGTGGTTGCTGACCCGCAAGCTTTGCGAGCGGTTTTTTGCTGTCTTGTTTTAAATATTCTTCTGTTGAAAAAACCTCAGTAAATATCTCAGTTTTTTATGCTTCCGTTTTTACCAGACACCCTAAACCCGTCATAAAGTCGCAACAAAACGTTCCAAGAATTTGTCTGTTCGTCTTTTTTTTTTCTCTTCTTATCCAGAGATGTTTGCCTTCCGGGAACAAGCTGTTTCAGATGCATGAATAGGGAGAATCGATAGAAAACAAATTTTCAAATAATGATGATACTTTCCGGTGTGCTTACGTGCTATAGCCTGGATGAGTGGAAGATCTACAGTTTGTATCGGTTATTTATGCTATCCGGCCGTATGTTTTGAAGCTGCAGTGCATAGACAGTTGTTCTTTGAAAGCGTTTTAAAGCGGAACATTTTAATTATTATTATAATCGCAACTAAAGTTGAGATGAAATCGTTGAGCACTTGGGTTTGAGCTTGGGACTTGCAGTGGGATTCATTCTAATGTAACTATTGCATGTAATACTATGTTTTCGAAAGAGAAGTCTCATAAACACTCAAACAATATATTCAATCAGTAAACTCTTGTCTACAGTGCCAAACAGTTGCCAATCGTTCATTTCGTATCCACGTCACACAATACATAAAAAATCCGATCCAAATCCTGCTATTTCTCTCCACAATCAGCCTATTTCAATTAATCTTCCCTTCTATTGTCATCCAATACACACGCAGACTAATTTCACCCAACGCTAAACCATAATTACCGCTCTGTATGCATTTCATCTCCTTTTGTCGATGGATCTGGCTCGCTTTCTGCCGCAGGGGTGAGAAACCCGGAAAACGTATCATCGCAAACATTTCGTGCCACAGCAGCCTCGACCGGGTATTAGCCATTTCTCAATTTCCTGTACTAATTCTACGCGCCTTCCGTGTCGCCCCAAACCAGCTAGCCAGCCAGGACAGCTTAGTGTGTAACTCAACCCGGCCGAAGGGATTAGCCAACTGTTAGGCCGCCAGTGGACTGCTCCAATCCCCCTCTCTCTCTCTCTCTCTGGCACCATCGGCTTGCTGCCCTATTTGATTCACGGCACGGTGCTATAACTTTTTCCTGCAGGATTATCGAGAGTCCCAGAGACGAGTCCCCTGTCCACTCCCTGGGATGAGGACAAACAGAGAGATGTCCTTTGACACACGGGCTAGCAGGAGAAGCTGGAATGTAACAAATGCTCCAATAAATCCCAAGTTCTGAGGTGAAGACTCCCGTTTGAGCTCGGGACTCAGGAGTGACTGGCTCTTTCGTTATCCTTCCTCTACCACAATCCGCCACAACCATGCAATCGTGTTTGTGTCTATATATGAGAGAGAGAGAGAAATAGAGAGAGAGAGAGAGAGAGAGAGAGAGAGAGGGGAGGGGGGGAGTAAACGAAATATCTATCAAGGCGTCCCCGGACGTCCCAAAACTAACAGAATGAATGGCCGTTAACTTTTCTCACCGAGCGCCCGATCCTGTCCATCACGGGGGATGAGTGATGGGCCAGTAGTTTGGGGCACGGATGGATACATCAACAGAAGCAACAACCAAATACACACGAACGGCAAAAAAAAGAAACGAAGCGGTCAGTAAGCGGATTAGAACTTTTCTGCAATGCAGAACCGAAGAGGGGTAAACAAAAACAATTTAATTTCATTACGATGCTCTCGACAGTGCTGGCCAAGCGGATGAAGTAAGTAACACAGTGAACGGAGCGAACGGAACCGCTTGGTGTGGGGCGTGGAGGATTGAGCTGTAAATGATGTCACAGGATTTGCGGATCTTGGCAAATTTGAATCGCTTTGTTCCTTTTTCGCTTCCGTGAATTGTTAAGAACTGTACTGTTTGCAACTACTGCCAGTGGACAAATCTAAAATATAATAAAATCATCAAAATATAATAAAAAATCATAGCTTTTACTCGTACATCCATGTATTTAAAATATGTTTTTATTATTTATTTCTGCTTCATTTATTTATCCTAATTTCCAAATTGATGTTATGAATGTTTTTACTAAATTTAAAAAAAATAAACAAATAAAATACTACTCCCACATCAGCTGTAGTGCCTACTAAGCCTGTTCACCAAAATAAAACGTCCAATAAAAGACTTTTTACATCAATGAGGATTGACTAAGTTGATTGACATGATGGGTGATGACATAAAAATCTGACAAATGTGTATAACATGATTAAAGTACTCCTCTATGGAAAAATGAAGCAAATATGTTTGATCTTGATCCGAGATATCAAAAATAAAATTGACAAAGCCTTTCCATAGGTTTCGCGTAGAACTACACTTACTATCCTACTTATCCGGCGCAACAACCGCTTTGCACTGTTGGCCTGACTCACGAATATCCGAAACCGCTCACGGTCTTGCGCCATCGTCTGCCAATCCCTTGTTCCGGCCTTAATGGCGTACGCCTCCACGCCATCCTGCCAACTATATTTTGGGGCCTACCACGTCTTCTCTGTCCTTGTGGACGGCCTAAAAAGACTTTACGGACTGGGTCGTCCGTTTCCATGCGTACAACATGGCCAGCCCACCGGAGCAAGTATCCTTTTGAGCATCTTCCTTTCGAACGCGACTAAGAAGGTTTCGTCAGATTTGGACAGTGTCCATGTCTCAGAAGCGTACGTGAGTACCGGTAATATATAAGTGCTATATATTCCCTGGACTTTGTCCGTCGCGACAGGTTCTTTGAGCTGAACTCAAGCTGTAGAATGACCGGTTGGCAATCAGCATCCTTGCGCGAAACTCTGCTACCATGCTGTTTTTGTTGTTGATCTCATAGCGTCGTAAAGTTTTACCCTGGCTACGCTATTAATTGCAGCTTAGAAATTAAAAAAAAGATGATACATGTTACCCTATTAAAAAACGTTCTTTTCATTCTCAATCCTAATTCTTACTCATGCTTCATCTTTCAAAGTTGAGAGGTGTGTTGAAACAAGTACGGAAATACGGAAGATTATTCGAATCCCATTATATATTTTTTCTTTTGTAAATTTACTGAAGTAGTAATTTCAAATATTTCTCATAAAAACGTTTTCATCAACTTGCAGAAGTACCTCAAAAACTCACACACACGCTCACGCGCTCGTCGTACAGGAAATGCATCCAACAGCGAACATCAGCCATCCCAGCTCACCGTTACCGGCATTTGTGGGCTAACTAAGGAAAGCTTTCAAACCACCCTTCCCGGAAAAGGCAATCGGAGCAAACGGACCAAACGACCGACCGGCATCTCCCTGGCCGTGCTGCCATTCGCCGTCTGCGTGGCATGAAGAAAGGTCCGAGCGATGCTGGGCAAGATGCTGAATGCTGGTCCCACACTGACACGGAGGCTGATGAAATGTTGCGCTGTCATCGTCGACATTCTCGACGGTGGGTTCAGGTATCATACCCGGGCTGGTACGTACTCGCAGCTGAACCTGGGACCAGCTACCCCCATCCCTCACCGTCTCATCCCTGCGCTTTGCACGGCCGAGGTGGTTCTCTTCTCCCTCCCGTGCGCAAACAAGCAAACAGTCAGAACGGACTCTGATTGCCAGTTCAGCTGTTTGTTGTCCTGCTTGAGGACACGGCGTGAACGCGGAAACCCGATCCCTTTCGCCGACCGAACCGAACAGCGGAACCGTGACTACGTGACGTCGAATGCGGTAATAAAGTTAGAAATAATTGTGTTTCCTCCACCAAAGTACTTACTACTTGTCGCACGGTGGTGGCCGCCGCTGGTTGATGCCTTTTGTGCCCGTTGAGTCACGCGTTTCCCTCAGCACCGACCGCCTACAGCCCGGCAGCCAGTAAACAAAGCATTTAAACGGCGCCTTTGATGGCATTGCGCTGACCGAAAGGTGTTCTCGAATGCCTCGAGCCAGAATCTATTGAAGGATGCACTGGAAGCGCCGGACACGGAATGGGAAGTGGTGCAAATGAATAGACCCAACTGTTTGGAGGGTAATGCGGCGTTTCGTTTCCCCATTTCAATTTCATTTGCCCGACTGCCCTTCATCTATAAAGGGCACCCGGGTCTGGTCTGGGAGGCTGGTGCTAGATTCAATAAGCACCCGCATCACAATTTCCTGTCCGGTAATGCACTTAACACTACTCCCGGGAGCGAACGTTCTTCGGAAGCTTCGGAATGAGCCGAAAGATAATTGATTGGTTGGTAGAAAAATTAAGACTGTATGATAAAGGGTGAAAGGTTTCCATAATTTCGTCGTTTGTAAACCCAGCTTACTTATTAGTTTAAAAAAGCATCCGTTCATTGGCAACACAATTCATGATAGTTCGTAGTGTAAATTTACTATCTATTTACAGTTCAGCTTCATAAGCATCATTTTTTGCTTAAAAATATTGCTATTTCTAGTGAATTTCCTTTACGTAAACAGCTTTCCTATGAAGTGAAAACTTAAAAGATGTATATGTAAGGAATGAAAAAACCCTATCGAAAAGGTCTGATATGTTTCTCTGCAGATGAACCAAACCGAATAATCTTTTTTCCACCTTTTTGGCCATGAAAAACAGGGCACCAAATAATTTATTAAAGCATAAAAATGAAAAACGATTTTCGTACCACTACTCGCAAGCACCGTTTTCTCCACAAACCATTAAGCCGCTCGACCGGCAAGAGACAAACATTATATGCCGTACCGAGCTTCAAACGCATTACTCTCGTTCAGGTTCAATGGTGTACAACGGCCAATCGGACCCATAAAACACCGTTCCGTAAACCCCTTCCCAGCTAATCCCTGCTCGAGCGCCTGTGATCCGTGGTGGTGCCCCTGTGATAGCTTTCATCATACTCGAACGTGCAAAACCTCTCTCTCACTCCCTTTTTCTCCGCAAGAAGAAAAGGCGCTCGGAGGGTAGGACAGGAAACAACTTACTTCTGGTCACCTTCACACGCAAAACTTGGCCACACACAAGTACGCACCCGGGCTCGAGAGTGCTTGGCGGAGTTTAACCTACCAGGTGCGGTTAAGGCCTACCCACCTTGCCCACCTTTCACCGGAATCGTCTAAGTCCGATTTTAGGGTGCAAGGGAGCAGCGGGCAAAGGATAATACACACAGTGCCAGAGCTTTGTAGCGGAAAGGAATGGCCCTCTCCGGCCAATCGATGTCCTTTGCACAACCTCCGGCACTGGGATCATTTTTCATCGAACAAAAGGTCCACAAAACATCGAACCACCACTGTCACCTGTCACCCGTCTCTCTGAGGGATCCGCGGAAGGGCGGGTGGAATCGGAATCCCGAACTCCACACCGTGTGGAAAGCAAACCTCCACAATCACACGTCTTTCTGATGTTCTGTGCTGGTTTTTCGTTGCGTTTTCGCTTCCACCACTCGCTCTTTGAAGCTTCGCAAGGATGTGTGTGTGTGCAGCGTGAAAAACGGCACCCAAAGAGCCGGAAATCAACAAGACAAATGGTTCGGTGGAGGCTTACAATCTTCACAAGATCTACACCAACGCCCAACTATCACGGTGCTGAAGGTTGGTTTATGTTGGGCGGGCTGGGTTTGCTGCGTTCGCCGCACTCTCTCTCTCTCTCTCCAGCGACAAGATCACGTGACCCGAGGACGGGAGGCGTATTTCGCGATTTTGTCGCAGTATTTTCGCTACGGTGCGAGATTAACAGCCCCCAGCTCCCCACCTTCTCCTGACTACCGAGCTAAAACCAAACTCCACCCCTTCGTGGCAAGAAGGCAAATGGTGTGCAATAAACAAGATTACGATAATGTTGGTTGCCGCGCTCGGATCCTGGTCTGGAACGCTGTAGCAAAGGGAAACCAACGTGCAGCAACGCACACCACCCAACGGACTTCCCTCCTTCCACCTAACCCCTTTCAAATCATGACCGAGTAATGAAACGTGAAACATGGGCTTTGGGGAAGGGTGTGCTTTGGAAAATTGAATTCACCTGCCCTTTGGCGGAGTTCTTTGTTTCGATGGTATGGTTCGTTCGCCGTCAGCCAAGCAAAGAGACTTTGCTCAAAGAAGAATCCTGACGCAGTACGCAATTACACACCTTTTTAATGCATTAGAAATCAAACTCGACGGTTGACGAATGACCGTTCGATGTTGAAAAATTGAACAAGATTTAAGCTCAAGCGATTCGGTACAGGATAATTGTATCGAGCTTATTACTGAAACCTATTTCGAGCTTAAAGATACTCAGTAATTAAGATATTATCAACTGATAGTAATTAAGATATTATCAACTGAATTCTTTACTTTCGGTAGTCAGTGTAAGGTAAATCGAAAAACTGTTTATGGCACTAAAAAGTTATCAATTCACCACAACTGATAGCGAAAGGCGGTAAGAGAGATACATACTAAATAGACTAAAATATATGAAGTAACTTCGTTAAAGGGAATTAAAGTCATCATATGATAAATAAAAATCAAAGGGAAGCTTAGTTGGAAGCAGTGCAGCAAAATTTCAATGTCAATGTCATAAAAAAATTCTGAATGAAACAAAATCCACGTTAGCGTTACGTAATTGTGATAATCAGAGGTGATGCTCAAACAGTTGATATGCCCAATTCATGCTTGGTGGCATTTTAGCAACCATTGATTGATCAGTCACTTTGTCATGACTTTTTTTTACTGTGATCAGTTCTGCAAAATATCACTGACCTATTCATGAAAAATTCCGAATCAAACAAAATAATGTCAGCATCGCAGGTCCCGTGGTACAGTCATCAACTCGAACGACGCAATAACATGCCCGTCATGGGTTCAAGCCTGAAATGGACCGTCTCCCCGTAGAATTAAGTCTCGACAGCCTTTCTAGACCGGCATATCCGCATAGGACGTTACGCCAAATAGAAGAAGGAGAATATCAGCATCACGAGCTCTACTGTGATGATCAGATCAGATCGTGATGATTTTAGTCGGTGATCATCACGATGGTCATGGGAGATATGCGGTTCTTGCGAGTGGTCCCAACTAACAAAATAAGCATTTTTTCTCACTATGTTTGACTCAACAAACAATCAAAGTAGACAGAATGAGAAAGCATGCTTGTTTTGTTGCTTGGGACCACTTGCCAAGTATATTCCAAGAATGTCGCGATTACCACCGAAAGGAAAATGGCGTGGCCAAGTAAGTGACCAAGAGTTGGGTGCCAAATAAAATGTCATCAAGCATGTGATTGGTTCGCCAACTGTTTGAGTCTCACCTCTGATTATCTCTGTACGTGGGCTGATTTGAGCTTCGTTTCAGTCATAAGTGTTGGTGACAGAAACAGTGGCATTTGGTAGCACTGTTCACAACCAGAAAAAGTCATGATTATGCTTGCGCCGGCATTTAGCTTAGCTTGTCAGTCAGAGTATCGCGTTGGACTCAAGCATTCGCATGTCGCGTTCGGCATGTCATGACGCACTTTCATTGAGTATCAGCAATGAGCATCAAGCTACCACAGATATGTTTATTGGTTCTTGTGATGCTCATAACATTTTGAAGTACTCGTTGGAAGTATGAAATTATTAAACCTGCACGAGCATGAAATCACACGAGACATTTTGGCTATTGTTGTTTGGCTCTTTTTTTCAGGTTTATTTAACTTAGCTGAGTATCACACAACAAAGTATTATGCATTTTGGATGTTTGCGCTTGTCCGACCGAGAACCACCTTACATAACATAACTCGGTACGATAGTGATTACTGAGTCTTTTGACATCCTCCGCTGCTAGAGCGTCTCTTTAGTTTACTGAGCGAGCTAAAGTGATACTCTGAGTCGAAGCCTAACATCTATTGTTTCTCTTTAATCAAATTTCTTTTGTTACTGTACTATATCCTACTAAACAAAACCCTTTTTATTGTTAAATTGAAAATAACACACAGCAAACATCAAACCGCTCTACCACTAGTTGAATCGTGCAATTATACCATCATCGTCATTATACCATATTGCCTTTCGAAAACGATTTCGAAACACAACAATTACACCTTTCAATGCAATCACCTTTCTGCTTTTATTTTCTTTCCTCCCGATTAGCTTCCTTACCGTTTCACCATAATCAGTGCTGAATCGCACAATAAAAAATAAATCAACTCACCGATTATGCCGCACCATTGATTCACGAAACCACACAACGATTGCCCATTAACTGCGTACCACTTAAATTTTGATAGCACACCATTTAGCTTGGCCACTCTCGGTACACCGCTCCTTCCCGAGGGCTGCGTGCGTTACACCGTGCCCAGCAACCGCCGCAAAACCGGCCGCAAAAACTATTGAACGATTATTGCTGATCGTTAAAATATTGCCGATAAAGCAACAATCGTCTAGGACGGGCAGATCGTTAAATTTAAAGACTGTTCAATCGTTCTTCCCCCCCCTCCCCACACTCCTTTCGCTTCGCTTTGTTATGCGCCGTCGTCCGGTCAGTCATGCCTTCGGGAATGTTTTGTTTATGAATCAATACCACCTTCAAGGTTCAATATTTCTTCAAGGGTAACGGTGTGAGGGGTTTCTTACATTTTCTTGCGATACCCAACACAACATGAAAGAGCAGAAAAGAAGCTATTCCGATGGGCACTCTCGGGTCTAGACGTCAAGCGGGCCTGTAGGTTCATTTTTCACCCCCATCCCATTGATACCACGCTGGATCTTGGCTTGGCATTACGGTTAGGCTTCTCGTACGGCAGGCGCACGGAGGTTTCTTGCAGTAAGTTCACCATCGATAGCGCAAAAGAAACTCTTTCCCCGTTTCGCAGCATCCCATCGGTTGCGAAGGTGGTAATCCGCCGGAACGAGACCGTTTGCACGTGGCCACGAGGGAAAACCTGGGCCGGTGCGTGGAGGAAAATAAAACATGATCCTTTTTTCCACCCACCCTTTTCCTCCTCACATCCCCAGAGGAGGGGAAATTCACGGGCTTAGTCGTATTACCTTAATAAATCCAATCGAAGCGTATTTGTTCATGGGCAGAAAAGTTGCGGGCCCTTGTTTTTGGCCGCGTACCGGATAATCTTGCTTACGGCTAGATGCTTTTCACGCCGCAACGGCTTGTGCCGGCTTTTCCGACGCGCGCGGAAAGGTAGTAAGCGCGATCAAAACAATCTTGCACTTTGTTAACAATCGATAAAACCGATAACCGTTCAGTTATTGGCATTACGGGGTAACGATTTGTGGAAAATGATTTCTTGAGTTTCCTTTCTGAGAGCACCTTTTCTTTCACGCCACCCTGTAACGTTTCTTACAAAACTGATCCTCCCTCTCCTTAGCAGTCCGAATACCGATACAAACTGATGATAGTGTTTGCTACGAAGCAGAAATAAAATCAAAATGAAATGGTTATCCCTGTTAGCGTAGCACTTTTATTTTTCATCTTTTTTGCCCGCACCTTTCACCTTTCGTTACTGCTTACATGGCGCTCTAGATTGTTCCGATAGCAATGTTTTGCTTCTTTGAAATGGGCACACTTAACCTGTCTGCTTGTTGGTATCGATAGCTATCGAAGATGTTATTTCATACAATGTCGTATTTTTCCGTTCGGGTTTTGACACTTGGTATGTTTATTTTTATTGCTTTGGAATCGATTTCTTGCAGCTTGGTGTCACGCAAACAGGGGAAGGATGCTTTTGCAACACAGCTCGACTGTGTTTGATCATCTGCAACACACTAAATTAAGCTAAATTTCCACTGTGTGTGTTGCATGAATTTGCTTATACTTTTCACCAAACTATAATGTTTTGATTTTGCTATGAGGTGTAAAAACTATCTAACTACAAATCAGAACTTAATGAAAGGGCAAAGAAACAATTCTGTCCGTACAATGACTATACATCTTGCACCCGTGTCATGTCTTACACGTCACATACTGTAGGCGATTTATCAAAATCCACATGTTCCATTTGACCCATTTGAGCAAATCCGTTACGTTTGATGAAACGCTTCCCGTCAACTTCGCTAATCCCTGGACACAACAATCAACCATTGCGATCTATTCAAATCTACTTGAGCGATTGCCAGTGAAGCGTGCCATCCGTTCGGACCGTCGCACAGCATGCCCCGGCCAGTCGCACTGTCAATCTCCGTGTCCGCCAAAAGTGTCCGCCCGACGACATTGACCGGAGCCGGAAATGGATCAAATAAAATGGATGAACAGCTTTTATCGCGATCTCTCGCGACAGAATTCGCAAACTAAAACGCTTTTAATTAAGATTGATAGCCTGCCAAAATGCGGCAAGCGGTCAAAGTCAAACGATTCATTCCGGCTCCGCCGGACTTCCGTGGAAGGCTTCTTCCACCTTTGCGTTGGCGGGCTTTGGCAAATATGTGCAGGAACAAGGGTTGCAAAAGCATCCGACAACAGGAATGCGTTTGTGGTTGACCGTCTCACCAGCACGTACCAACACCGGCCACGCCCGGCCTTATCTTACGCCGAGCGGGCCCAAAACCCCAGTATCTTCTGGATCATTAAGTATGTTTCTTGTCGGTTTGGTCGGTTTGTCGATGGCGTCGGCTTGATTGACTGCCCGTGTCGTGGGGTAATTTATGGTACCCGTGCAGTTCCTGGACGGGCCCATGTCGGCAACCTCATCAACCATCAACACTGTCATCCTCCTGCGAGCGGAGCGAAAGCTTTCCAACCGATTGATCGATTCCAGAAGGTACCAAGTAAAACACGTGGTTCCGTCCCCCTGTGCCGCGGTGGCGTGCTGATGAAGATCGTAGCGGCACATGCAGGTTACAATAGCCTGCCGTCACTGGATAAAGCGAGCGATTACGGCACGGGTGAATGCGCCCAGCCGCCCGAAAACGAAGGCTCGAAAACAAAGGCAAGCTATTAATCGAGCGCTAATGGAAGGTACAAACATTAAACTTTCATTGTACCTCTGGCAATGGTGACAGCCTGGCCGCCCAGCACCCGCTACCGCTGACAGGGACAGCGCGGGACCACTAAGCCTGCTGACGCTCTCATCAACGTCGTCACCCGCTGACTGACAGGTGCGTAAAAATGGCCGCTCAGAATGGATTACTTTGACTGCCGCCGGTGAAAGGGTCGTTAAAAAAAGAGCTTCCCAGCCGAAAGAGCCACATTCCAGTTCGGTTTGAAGGGAGAGAAAATGAAAACTAAAAAAAAACAGCAAGCCTTCCAGAAAGCATGCGGTTGATTATTTTCCATCACCGTTCGGCGTGTTTTTAAAAGCTTCCTTCTTATCGCGTCTCCGGTATGATAATCCATTAAAACACGACGCGGCTATTTAATGGACCGAACTTTTGATAATCGGGCAGAGTGTTTCCACTTTCCAGCACAATCCCTTTCGCTTCTTTTCGGGCGGATTAATTCTTTTGACCTGTTCTTTTTTCGTTCGTTCGAAGGTTTGGTGTATGTTGTAGAACACAACTTCTACCAAAGTTGATTGTTTGATTGTGGCTCTTCTCTTTTTTTCTTTTTTTCGAGGAAGGTATTTAAACCAGCGATGTCTTAAAAATACCATTTTTGTTGGTAAATCTCAAGCAGGTCCTTGCGTTCATGCAACACCAACGCAGGCAACGCAGGCAACACAGCGATTCGCTCTCTTTAACAGTGTAATTAATGAACCGACAAGAAGATGCTCATGCCAAATTCTCGGTAAAACTATTTCTCTGCAAGAAAATGTGTTTCAAGGGGAAGAGAATCATTTTTTGTTGTAAGTAGGTATGCTCACACAACCAGTGTGTCTGGTACAGTCAACTCCTTTCGCGATGTTCTGTCCCTCCGGGAGCTAAAGTGGAATTAAAATCTCAACAAAAAAAAAGGAGTAAACGCGTTCAAGTGAATTTTCTCGCAATTCCGCGTGCTCTCATTTTCCCTCATGAGTCCCAAGATGTTTTTGCGGCCCAAACGGTTGTCGTCGGCAGCTGAAGAGCTCCCGGAAGGATCATTTCCGCAATAAGTTCTTAGCTTTGGTTGCGCAGTACTGCTACTTTTTTTTAATTGATATTATTCTTTTGTGTTTTTGATGAATGAAAACCAACATTTTGAAATTAATTTGCATGAATTTCTTCGCTAAAAATAATTTGTAAACTAGATACAACAAGAGGCGTCGGAAGCATTGTAATCAGAGATCAATTGAAATAAAATGTATGTGTATATTACAATATCAATTAAGAGATTAAGTTGAGTAAAATAGCTGTATATGCTGCAATAATACAGCTAGGCAGTGTCTACTGAACGATGGAAAATAAATATTTTAATTATTATTATACATTGTCCAACGGATACAGTTGGATCCAAAAGAACAATTCCAACCTGCATTCCGACAACTACGATACCTTAACTTATAAAACCCCAATCTGACCCAGTAATTAACCCAATTCGAATTTTAAAACAATCGCAACTAAGTTTAAAGTCAAAATATTGTTAGTTTTTCTTGAAGCTTCTACTCATGTATGTAATGGGTTCATAATCTGCGTAACGTGATTTCTTTCTGGTGCATTGATGTTTAAGTTAGCCAGTAAATATGGTGCATCAATCTCACCTCGTAAAATGTTTGCCAAAAATGCACATTGCACATTCATGTGTCTTAAATGTACATTAAAAAAAAACTTTATATAGGTTCACCTTCTTTCTAGCCCTTATGCCGCTTACTGATAAAGATTTAAAATTAGCTAAGCATAATTTGTGATATCCGAAGAAGCAAATCGACTGAGCAACACTGAGCCAAGAATTCCCAATTCATTTGAAATAAGCTAAATCAAAGCAAAAATCGTGATCTTCCTCACAAGCAATTGACACAAATTGTACAACATGTCTGTCAAACTGCGTATCATTTAAGTTTTCTTAAAAAAAAAATACTAGACAAACATTATTGCTTTATCCTCTTCAAAGCATCCTCTATTCAGCTCAGTTTGCAAATAAACCGGCTAATATCAATTTCCTAATTGAGTTTGTTTTCCGATAAACCTACCATTGAACATTTCTTCATCACAAACACCCCCCAAACAGACCAGTCTCTCTTAGAGCATCCTCGCCATGGACACCACATCACATAGCCGCTCAACACGCCCCATTTCCATCCACCTGGTGAGTGGGGGTGGATTTATTTTCGTTGTTCATCCTACTTGATAAATTATCTGTTTCTGTCGAATTCACTCTCCTTCATCGCATAAAAAACGCCAACCAAACTGTGCACTCGCCAAGGTGGCACACGCTGCTGGGTGACGAGACGAAATAAGGCTTACCCGCCTACCCGACACAACAATGTAGTAAACAGATCCGTCGGTGAGCGGCGAAAAACATTTAAATTCCAACCACACAGTGGATTTCTTATGCCTTCAACACGTGCCCGGCATGGCAAAGCGATGCGCAGCCAAAATGAAAAACTTTCCAACGTAACAAATCGACACGCGAACAGTAACGGCAAAATCGCATCGATGGCAGGAAGGTGTTTTATTTTACGCCCGCTTCGTGCGGCCGCCGCTAGATTTATGTCCCTCGGGGACACAGCTCCACCAGGCTGTGGCTCCCGGATGGGTGGCCGAATAATTTACTTCACAATGCGCTACCGAGTGGTGTTCTGTTACTGTTGGAATGTGATTCTGGTAGAGCCGTCGTTGTGTTGCGGTTGTTTTTTTTAGCCTTGTCTCCCGTTTCGATGCCAAGACTGTTTCGATTTGGTTAGTTTATATTGTTTTCCTTCCGGTGGTGGTAAGTGTTAATTTTTAAGAAAGAAAGAAAAATGATGTTTTCGAGATGTTTCAGGGAGCCGTCGGCTCTAAGCTTCCTATTCGTATGCGGATGATGAAATCGACCAATATATATGACCCAATAATCTATGCCAATCAGCATGTCGTTGTTTATTTGGTTAGAGTAGATTAAGTTTTGTTGCTTTATTGCTAATTTATCAGTATCTGCTGTAATTGGATATAGTTTTACTATAAACAATAGATTTGTTTTTCAAGCGAAATGCGCTAAGAAATTTGGTATTTTATTTATGTCAAATAGTTCAAATTGATCATTCTAAATTGAACTATGAAGAATATTTCTAGATTTATTTTAAAGCTGTTAAAGAAACATCAGATATAGAGGCATTTTGCAAACGATTTTTATTCAGGAGGAACGGCGACAGCGACTCCTAGTAAGCCAACATAAATTTCAAGCCCCCACGTTCAGACCAATCACACCAAAAAGGAATACAAAACACCACACTTACGGTATTTAATCGCTACTCTTTATCTGATGATAGTAAAGCTCCCAGTAAAGACGCATCCTGTCAAAACCTTCGTCGTAGATGCTCGGTGCAAGAAAGGGATAAGCAGACCTATATAGTAAAAAACACTCGATTATTCCATTCACCCAGTTAAGTGCTTCTATCGGCCTGCTCCAGATAGATTCGATTTGGATCGAAATTCAAATGTGTAACACTATTCTGCTCGGAAGGAAAATCATCTTACTCACAGCACAACAACAAAAAAAGGAAACCCTTTGCCATCACGCTTGCCCGCCCCAGAAGAAGCACTGTGCTGCACGTCTTCTGGCTTAGCACCTTGAACGGCACCATACAATCCATTCATTTCGGTGCAACTCCACACCCGCCCGTGCGATCCGAACGATAGATGCCCAATACCCATGAACATTCAATGAGCGGGATAAATCCAACCCAGCACAGGAATCTTGGCACAATAAATTTCCGCCATTGGTTTATCTTATCTGAAAGGAACGGATTTGGTCGTACGCGCCCGGGTGTGTCCTTCGAACTTTTGCTGCCCGGGCACTGTCGGGCAGCATTATTCCACAAGTTCTGCGTCGCATTACGAGTGATATTCATTCGCAGGTGGAAAATTGAATTCTGCTTCAATGTAAGACGTGTGAAGAGAGGGACCACAAAAAAAAGCGGAAGATCATCTAAATTCTCGTAACCGACCGGGTGAGGGTATGTACCAGTTTTCCCTTACTCAGCAAAGGACCAACTGAGTTTGGGCACTCTGGTCTGGCTTTAGAGGAGTTTTTTTTTGTACCAACCAGTTCTGGCTAGGACCTTAGCACGAATAGAATACACCAAGAGCAAATAGTACCCTTTCGGGAAATGGAAGACCTTTTGCACCCTAGCCGGATAGCCGGAAACCGGACAGCGCACCGTCTGGCGACAGCAACGGCTCACGCAGCGGCTTCCGGGTGGACTGGCAAGCTGTCACCGGGACGAGACCTCGTTGCAATGTCGTTGACGTTGCTGAATTTTTGCTCAGCAGCAGCAGCAGCACAGGAAGTCCGCACAGCCCTGTACGGAAACTTTCAGTTTACATGCACCGTTACGAGTGACCTGGGAAAGCGACACGTGAAAATCCAGCCACTGGACAGCTCGCTAACACCGGTTGTGTGCCAGCGAACGGCTTCACAAAGAGAACAGAACCACTAGCTTGAATGTGGAAAGTGTACCTACGCTACTGTAACGGCTCGTAGCAAGCCATCGGTAAAACCCAACGTTTCGTCGCACCTTTTCATCGCAACTTATGTCAGCGGGCATCCCGTACCGTTCTGTGCAGTCGAAACCGAAAGCTGCCACGGCACACAAAGTGTCAGAAGACGAGATCTCTCGCTGCATTTCTTACCGTTTTGCGGGCGAGGGCAGCTTCTTGCTACAAATGGAATGATACGTTTACGATAAAGTTTTTTTTTTTCTATTCCATTCCTTCATCGTCCATGTGACGCAGTTCGTCTTTCGGTGTAGTCGTGAATCACCGGATTAGGTCACATCTAGCTGTGGATAGAAAGACAAAACCACAGCAAAGGTAGAACGTAAAGCATCGCTGAAAACCATTATAAATTTTATGCCATCAGGTTTTATGGTACGGAATGATTCGTACAGGGAACATGAAGCCTAGGGAACATGAATCCTAGGAGTGAAAGACACACACACACACGCGGTCGCATACAAACGTGTTTTTAAAAGGATTTTATGCGCAGTTCTACATAAATGTTTTTTGAGAGAGAATTTTCATTTCAACTTCAGTAAGCCGCTTGGGAAAAAGAGAGTGTGGACAATTGCTTTGCAAATATAGTTTAATGCGTTTGATTAATGAAAATTTGGAAACATACTTCTAATATCTAACCTACACAGCTCAAAATTAAATTTCTTTTCTGTGTGTGAGTTTGCCAAACACTAGCTTAGTCAATTTAATGTACGAGCTTAACACATTTAACATACTTCTCTTATGTAAAAGGTCCTTTTTCCAATAAATATCCACATCAACTCAATGAATATTCCCATAAGATTCCGAATTAACTGATCAAACAAATCCTCAAAGCGATTGATCACACTTTTCACACATACAAAAACTATGATCATAAACTCAAAGCTGTTCAAAAATTTTGTTGATTTTTCTTCTTCTATTTGGCGTAACATCCTACGCAGACATGCCGGCCTATACAGGCTTTGTAGGCTTAATTCATTAATTATCACGCAGCCGGATGGATAGTCAATTCTTTGTTACGGAGGGACGGTCCATTCTAGGCTTGAAGCCATGACGAGCATGTTATTGAGTCGTTCGAGTTGACGACTGTACCATTGTTGTTGACTCACGACTGTTGATTACGAGGTTTCAAAACACGCTTTTAAAGTACCAAGTTAAAATTCAAAATCTTTTCATTTAAACTACAGTACACGTTACTGTTCCGTTTGATCTTGATTTTACAATTACTATCTTTTTCTACAGCATCAAACTAAAAGTGATACTAGCAAAAAATTGCTTCAGCTAAAAGATGAGTAGTGTTTTTGGAGATAAAGTTTGCATTGAAGCAATGGACAAAAATTGTAGCTTTTTTATGGGATCATTTTAACCCGCACTAACAAAACGATGATTGCATTTTCAATAATAGTATCCCATGAGTCAGTAGACAAAATTTGACACCACTATCCGTCGAACTCTAACCGCTATGGCCAAGAGCGAAGCATTTTCGTTCAGGGGCGTCTGCGATCATCGCGTAGCGCATACCGTAGCGTCTAAAGCGGACTCCGTGGGTCAGTTTTTGGAGGACGAATAAACCCGTTCCGGCATTTACAATATCTTGGCACTATTAGACAACAATATGAGCATCGAAAGAAGTTAGTTCGCTTAATAATCGATCCTTGAACGACAATCAGCTCCAAAGGATGCCTAAAAAGGAAACCGAGGGACAGCATTGCAACAAAATTACGTTCGCTTGGCCGGGAGATCGATACAACAGGCCAAACAGTGAAATAGTACCTGAGAAACATGAACAAACGTATCAGGAAGCAGAAATTGCGTCCTCTGGTTTCGCAGCGACAAGCAATGACACCAAAACTCAATGCGATAATTTCAAATTAATTTCCACTGAATTTCGATATTACTAGTCCCTAGAGTCCGGGCTAGTCGTACAGTCGTCAACTCGTACGACTTAACAACATGCCCGTCATGGGTTCAAGCCCCGATTGGAACGTGCCTCCATACGTAGGACTGACTATCCTGCTATGGGTAAATCAATAAGTCACTGAAAGCCAAGCCTTGTAGTACAGGCAGCCCTTGACCCACAACGATTGTCGTGCCAAACAAGAAGAAGAAGTCCTTAATTCGCAAACTGGTCTAATATCGCTCAACAGTGCACCAACGAAATTTTCTAGACCAACACAATAAAAAAGCTCTATTAAACCATTTTGTCGCGACAACTAAAAAAAATCTGTTAGAAGTAAAGGTAAATCATCAAAACATGCCTGCAAGCATGTCTTCATCCACCCTGGCGAAAATTCTCAAGCTCACAGTTATGGTTCTTCGTATTATGTATAAATACATTTGAAATTCTCATTTATTTTTATTTATTTTTTTGAATATTAAACGACTCTACCACATAATAGACAAAACTAACACTGCCCTTTGCCACATTCACGTTCGATCTGCCTGAAAGATAACAACATAAAATAGAACCATTCAATTTCCATCCCACCCATTGCTGGCACTAATCACCATTTTCCCGTGATGACTCACAACGAGCTAAATTTTCATGAATCTCTAATGGAGTGTCTTCTTCTCTCGTCATAAACGATAGAGACTTTCTGGAAAGTAAAAGCTCATAAAAATAGCAGAAAAAAACATTAACGCAACCAACCATCCTCGACCGTTGACCGCGTAAACAAATTGTTTTCTCCGCTTGCCCGCGTGCGCACGCTTCTGTCTTCGTCCCTCCCAGACATACCATCTTCAGTGCTTTCATCATCTTCTCCACTAAGCCAAATAACCTTCATAACATGGTCCACCTGCCAAGGGAGGATGATCCCAGTTGCCGGACGAGGCGAACTGTCGTCCGTCAATGGCCGAAGCTATGGCTGATTGGATGCGAACGATGTCTCGTCGGGGCGAAGCGTAGCACCGAAGCAAAGGGTAGACTAATTTATGTAAATTGAAAATCATAATTTATCCCATTCCGCTCACTTTCGGTGAAGCCTTTTATCGGGGCATCTTTGAAAAAAAAAAGGATTGTGTTTTTTTTTCCTTTACGTTAGCACTTGACGGGTGAGCGAGCGACTTTTGACCGGACAGGTGTGAATTGTTCGAGCGTTTCACAGCACTTTCAAAACATTTTACGCGCTTTATACGCGTAGATAAACAAGCGAAAACTTGGTTTTGTGCAAATAGAAATGAAAACGTTTACATTTTTGTGTTTATTTTCAATAGTCATTCAGTAAGGAAATCTGGTTCCAAATCGCAAGCATCAACGTCAACTCATTGCCACAGCCACACATTTCCATTATCCTTCCATTTCGCTCGACCTTCCCTAAGTTGTTCAATGATTGCGTTTACCGCTGTCACTTTACGAATCAACACGGACGGGATTGGTTGGAAACTTAAATTGAAAATTAATGAAGATGTAAGAAATTGAAAAGGCTTTCCTCCCTGATTGTCGGTCCACGATACAAGGTCGCAATGCGTCAGTGCCTTGTATTACAGCGCACGATGGAGCCGCATACAGCAAAAAAAAAACATATACTTCCCCACTCAATCCATTTCCTCTCAATGTAGTTGAAAAGTTTTCGATCCCGATAAATTGCTGTTGCGTTTTATTTTCTCACCCGATGAACCACTTTGCATCCGTGCCAAATAGGGTAAACGGACGGCTTTGGTTTTTTGCGCTCTTTGAAGGGATAATGTACCCCGGTTCCAGTTTACTAGCATAGAGCAGAATAAACAGTGCTCAGGCAACAGCTTTTCCAGAACTCAAGGAGTGGTAAGGGAGTGAAATGTTTTCAAAGTTAAACCATTAATCAAACTTGTTAATTTTGACCGTTTTTGAGTGAAGCCAAACTGTGAGTAGAACGCTTTACGTCTAGCCTCTACCCTGATGCAGTCTTCCTTACCTTGCGCAGACTCCTCAAAACGCTTGTAGGTAGCTTGTTTTATCTGCTCATTTCGGAACGGAACACCCTCCAAACATCTTGCTTTCCGCTGAACAGTCGTTATGTCTCGTACAAGTGCATTGACGATCAAGTTTTTCTTTTTGCGCTTAAATGCGTTTTTCTGTCGAAACCAACAACCAATTGTAAAAAAAACACCTTCAACTTTACTCGAATCCAACGTCAATGACAGCTGGTTTCAGAGCTTGTATCCATTGGTTTGTATAATGTGTTAAGCTACAAACGCTCTTTCCGCCTCCTGCCACAGATGCAAAGGAAAGGCACACACATTAAGCAAATAAACTTTGACTGCTCATGTAAATGAACATAAAATATAGCAGCTCTTCAGAATTTGCGTTAACCGCACTGTACAAGGTTTAAACTCAACTCGCACACAAACACACCCGTTTCTGGTTAATCAGGTGAAGGTGAAAGGTACAGTGGTTTTACCTTAGTTTTTAGTGGTCGTTCCGAGGACTACCGATTTGATTGAACTTCTCTAGGAGCACCAGTTGGGTGTAGTGTGGTTGGGCATCCGCCGAACAGAGCTCCTAACTTTGCTAGCAACAAAATGTCTTTGCTGGATGGTCAACCCCGTGGTCGTAAAGTAAAAGTGTCTTAATGAAGATAAATAAAACGGAAGAGCTTTATGACGGCAAGCTTTTATAACTCTTTCCCTTTTCTTTATTTTTGCTTTGGATTTATCTTTACTCTAAAATTGTACGTAATGTATATAATTTTGAATGATGCTCAATTTCAACAGCTTTCTGTATTATTAAATTTCATTCTTTTTTTCGATTTATAAAATAAACTAAGATCTGTTAATCATGATGGAATTATGTTTTTGTAATACCACATTAAGTAATATCTCATAAAAAATCATCTATTTTTCAAATACTTACGATATTGTTTATATAAATATTTAATCTTACTTAAAGCTTTACGTCAACAATTGCTGTCTCAACAATGATGAATCTAGCACAAGCAAGGATAGCTAAAAACATGTTTGAATGAATGTTTCTGCACACTGGGGTACGAAGGAAACGAAAGCAATCACCTTTCTTCCGTGCCACGGCACTCACGACAACTGAACAGCGATAAGAGGAAAACCCATTCATATTATGAACAAAAAAAAACCCCACCAGCAACAATTCAATCGTATTCATTCGCTACATAATTGATTCTATTCCCACGGCACCGACCGACCAGCCCGCAGATAGATCAATAGGCTACGCTTTTATTTATGAGCCCAGGGCAGCGCATCTTCGCTCGTTCACGTCTTTAGCGGAAACTCTTTTATTTCTTGCACCGCGCTCACAAGAAGCCAATATCAAACTCTAACCAATCATCAGCGATCGCCTCGACCACCGAGTCACCACCGCTTCCAGAGTCTGATGGATCGAACGATGAGGTTAAAACCACAACCAGTCTCGATTGTGCATTCTCGTTCGAGTATCCATTCAGACAAAAAAACAAAATAAAAGCACAAAAAGCATGAAAGCAAAATACGCCTCCGCGTACCAACACGGGTGCACGGTGAAGCGAAAGGAAATTTGATTACACCGCTGCGCACTGTTTGCACACGTGAGCGGTTTCTGTGCCGGATCGCTTTCAATCGCACTGGTTCTGGCTGTGCTGGCAAGTAGGTTCGGCAGCAGGCTGACAGGCAGGCGGATGAAAAATGGCCGACAGCGAACGGGAAAGTCAGACGAGGGAAAAGTTTATTTTATTAGCTATGCTTCCCTCACCTTAACTACCGACACTTACATACGCGCTCACCGTGACCAATTCCGATCGGGTGCGTTTATTTTCTCCCGAGATAGGATGATTGATAGTGCGATTATTAATTCAAGCGTGATAAGGCTTCGGCTGCGATCGTACGCTAGAAGGTTGTAGTGGTTGAGCGCACGGTGGTAAAGAGGCGAATGGTAAAGGATGTAGAATGGGAAGAGTAAATCTCTGATAATGAAACATTTTCTCCGTTGATACCATGTGCAGGTTCAATCACGTGGTCGCATGTTACAGGTACCGATTTTTTTTTGTTTTACTGTTTACTACCGTGGTTCAGATTTATCTTTGATATGTCAGGCCTTGTTTTGTACTATGCGATAAATTCATGTTGGAAAAAAGGAAATTTAACAAAGCACTTAAAATTGCAATTTTTGTAACCTTCAACGATGTGTGAATAATGTCATTGACTAAATATTAAATGATTATCAATACAAATAAAGTCCTCAACAAGGAAGCGATGGTTAAATATGAATCATTGCAACTGAAACGATTACCATCGTACTTAAAATAAAGCGAGAGGCTTTACGTAGAGCTCAACCTACAGAAAATAAAAATACTTAATATTTGTATTTGCAACATGTTCTCTCCTAAAGCACAACGTCATGTAAATGAAATCGACATCCGTCGTTTGGCAGCTCTTTCTACCGCAAGCACGCCACTCATTCCGATCCGCACAAGCAAGTAATCCGAAAGACAATTATTTGATTAACGCCAGTCTTTCTACGCCACATAAAACGCCACTTTGTTCTGGTACAGTGCACATGAATAATGAAAAGTTATGCTGTCACCACCGCTGTTCCACATGGCATGGCGTTGATGACAGTGTGAATGGCACGTGCGTTTTGATTGAAAAGATTACGCTCGCTTATTGCTATTGAACGGGTTAACAACCGTCGGAATAGTGTATGAGCAAATGGGGTAATAGCATATGCCCTTTTCGTTTATTCGTAGTTGTTTTGTTGATGCGAATGTTGTCTTTGTTACAAAAACGTTGTTTTCTTTATGGTGACATCCTGCTGTGTTCCCATCCCTATCAATTCCACTGCAGCACTAGGGTGTTAACACAATCTCATTCGAAATGGTTTCTCACTCATTGTATTTCTATTGATCATACATTTTCTTTGAAGCAAAACAAAGAATTGTTTCGTAGAATTGCTGATTCAGAAACAACAAAGAACAAACGATGGATCAAAAGCTCTACTGCAAATTCTTTAAAAATAATCACGTTTCATGTTCGTTAACCAGTGGGTATGTTTAACTGCTTGCATCATCAAAACCTTCCATCGTTTGGTGTTAAGGTGGAATCTTGTTTGAGCACGAATATTATTACGCCACTATTCCTTTGGAATCTCGTAATGCGCAACAATACGCCAACGGAAAATCTCAAGTAGAGTTTACATTTGCTCTCACTCAAGCGCGGGACAGTTGCTACAAACTGTCAGCTAATGCTTCGCGTAGCGCAGCAGAAGGAAACGCAAAAAAAGACATCCCAGATGACAATTATTCTTGAAACGGGATGCAATTTATGCACCAGACCGTGTCAAATCTCGCAAAGCCTTTCAAATAACGGCGCAAATATCATTCGGAGACAGGTTTAACAGCGAGGAAAAGGAATGATGCAGGTTCGGTCATGTGTAGTACTGGACGAGGAGAGCTTTTTTTTTTTTGCAACGATTTTAGGACGCTTTTTGTTGCCAGTTTTGGCAAGAAAGTGATTGAAACGTCGTCAAGTGCCTGTGATTAATGCGTTGGTTTGTATTTGTTCGTTTAAGAGTTAAACCTTATTTATGATTTATCTACAAAAGACTGGAAAATCGAGATATTCATAAATTTGATTGTATTTTACATAGCCAAATGTTTTAAAAACATTCAATGTATGCGATTAGGAGAACATTGTTAATAATGTTCAAGATAATGTTCAAGACGGATTTAAACTAATTTTATTTTTTTATTATTTATGATTAGTGGTATAAGTCACTAACTTTTTAAAAAGTTAGCAGAGATTCAATAACATACCTTAATGCTCACAGAAGCTTATCGATCCACACACTCGCTTCTTTATCGGTGGTTCTATTAATAACTACCGCTTTCCTCTCAGCGTATCATATTTTCCGCTTAAACTCGAACGCACTCGAACAATTCATTAGTGCTACTTGTTGTTTTAATATGAAAACCCTATGAGCGAAGTCCCTATCCTCCCCCCCCAGCACCGGAAACAACTTTCCAGCAGACCGGTTCACCAGCTGCTTGTCTGTTGACAAAACCCTGCTCCATTGTTGCAGCGAACGGTGTTTGCCTGACTTCCGGAAATGCATCCCTTCGGCTAGAAGCCCCATCTAAAGCACCGGAAGGAAGCTCCAGAAGCATCTCACTAATGGACAACGCCAAACCAGCCTGCACCGGAACACAGGGCTGCAACAGCAAGAGTAAGACAGGGCGATACTGCGTATGTGTGTAAGTACGTGTATGTGTGTGTACGTGGTTTCATGTGCATGTGCTCGTTTAACGGTAAAGCGGCATCAGGTTCTCGAACCTGGTAAGCCGGAACACTCGAGTACTACTTGATTGCCGGCAGTTGCTTTGCCAGACGATGCAGCGAAGCTGAGAAGTCACCCGAGTGCCTTCTAATTCCCCTGTCGATAGAAGTGCTTCTCACCCCGGGGGTTGTTTCCATTCTGCAGAGCACTATCACTGCTTCTTCGAGATTCTAGATGGACTCCGTACGGAGAATGCATCTGGCTGGACCGAGACAAAGCTACCACAACCAAGTTACCAAGCATTCCGACACACGGGCGACCGGGTGCTTCTTGGAACATTTATTTACCCTTTGCCGAAAGGGAGCAGGATTTATTCTCGAGCGGGCAAAGCGGAGCGGACTAAGTTCAACATTTCGCCCCTATGCTACAGCTCCGTCTGCTAACTTCAGCTAGCATGTCGTGTCGTGCGACGAGGTAGAAATTGTAGCAAAAATATTGACATCCTTACCGAGCGAATCCACACCGAGCTGCGTGTTGCGTGGAGCACAGTGCAAGGCAGCCGATGCCCGACATTTCGTTTTGCTGATTTATGCAAACACACCGACACACTCACACACACACATTTCATCGTTTGGTTTTGTGTTGTGTCGGCGTGTCAATGGCAGTGAAGCGTTGCATTTCCTACGCCCAGCAGCATTTCCGACGATCCACTGGGCGATGTGCTTAGGGCTTATATTTTACAATACCCACAAAACCTATATGTGACAGGGTTGCACGTGACAGCTGAGGAGTAGTGTTAGTTTAATGGTAGGCTCGAGAATGCTTCATACCGATATTGCTCGATATAACGAACCGTATTTAGTGCCGCATCGATCATCCATTGCGGTGATTGCAAAGGTTTTACCACCGATGTGTATTTTGACGATATTGAAGCGAGGAATATTTCAATTCCTCGCTTCTCTTGCGTAATGATATGCGTAATTGAAAAAAAGTAGCAATTGGCTGCTTGAGAACAATCTAAGGCTTTATTAAATGCAGCAGCGGCAATATTCTAATAAATTGATCATTCATTCACTCTTACTATAATATTCATAAGGTGTTAACTCATATGTAATTTGCAATTTGACTAAGCGATTGGAATATAGAGCATATTTTCAATATAAAATGATATGTTGTTTCCTAAAAGTACAGTATTACAGCCTGTAAAGACTATACGGATACAAATTATAGTTACAAGCTAAGGTGATTCATTTTTTTTAATAAAAATCCTTCAATTACATCGGGCTTTATTCTCCACAATTGTATGTTGTAAAATTTACTATTTACGGAACGCATGATGCTTTATTTAATTTTTAAGAAATTGCAATCTTGATGGGACTTAACAATTGAAACAGAAGCAGCTGAGGAACTTTTCTTATCACGTACATTGGGTTTTGTATTAACATACTAGTGCCCGTAGGTCACTCGACGTGTTTCTACGCGTATAATCAACGAATGGGCAAATCTACTTCAACAATAACAATCCATTAATATATTAAATTTCAGTTTAGCTACAACCAAGTGTTGAGAGTAATAAATTGTTAACTGCTATAAGAGCGAAAGTAAAGAATTACTTTTTTTATTCTACATGCAATGTATGAGAACCCAAATGAACCTAACAGCCTACATCTATTTGTTGCGATCTAGTATTGTCAATGTTTTATCTGGCCTAATTAAATCCAATCCTGTGTTTTTTATTATTTTCATTGCGCTTCCGTATTTACCTCATTAGACTTAGAACGAGAGCAAGCTTATTTCACTTGTTCAATACTGTTTCCAATTCCAAGCGAACTTTTATTGCCACCGATGTGCTAAGAAGAACGTGTTTCCTCCTGCCTGCACCACTCTAACATCGGTTTCTAAAAAACGTTTCCTTTTGTCTCGCTTCTTTCCATCCTGACAAACATCAATCATCATGAAGCCATGCGCTTCGTCATACCGTCGACAAATCACTAAGCATCCCATCCAGCCATCCGATCGCTCAGCCTCGGCTAAGTGCCGATTATGAGTTCGCACGCCCGGCTGAACCACTCCCGTGCAGTCGGGCGTTATTTTATTCTCTTTAATTTCCTTCACACAATTCATCGCACCACGGCATTGCCACGGACAGGCGAAAGCCTCTTCCACCGCTGCAAATGTTAAATAGAGCACTCCATTCAAATCGTACGCTTCAACTTTACCGTTGCGTGTTTCCCTGGGACAAGAGAGTGAAAGAAAAGAAGCAAAACCAACGACAAACTACCAGCTGAGAAATTGAGGGAATGATTGGTTTTCGTCCGCCTACTGGTGACTTTCCAATCGCAGCTGGGCATTTCAGCGCCTCGGAAACCTTGCCCCACATCTCCCCACGATTCCGTGTTCCGTTTTTTACTGAAACTTTGTTTCAACTTTGACCTATCGATCGGCTACCGATAAGGCGTGCGCCGTGTCCCTGTATATCCCACGGATTCGGGTGGGAAGAAATATTCAATTATGCCCGGAATGACTGATTTGCATGCGTCCGCCCGCTCCGGCATTGTTACCGGCGGGCAGCGAAGCAGCAGTGTGCTGCCGCATTCATTGTCACGCTTGCAGCCCAAGAAGGTGCTTGGATTATTTCGCTTTTTTTACCCCACTTTCGACGGTCACACGGGGCCCTTTTTTGTGCTGATGATGTTTTTTCCCCCACGGTGACAGGGGCGAGTGGAACAGGAGAGCCTTTGAATAAGGAAGTGGCCTCGGTCTTGTAATTTGTTTTCCGTCGCCGAGGATATTGCCAAGTGTCATCGTGCACTTGTTGAAGTGATTGATATTCACAACATGCCACCCCGGGGCGGAGATGATTGGTGCTACAAGGAGGCGAAAAGTGGCACAAACAATAACACAAAAACAGCAAAATTACATGCACAAAACATGCAGATGCCGCCGAGCTTTGGAGGGGATCTGAAAAAGACATTTGTTTCATAAATCAATTAGATTGTGAATAAATACAAACCAATCTTTTGGCCTGAGAAAGAAACGTAGGTATCAGCTTTATTTAATAAAAGTACTACGTCATGTAACAAAATACATCTAAAAATTTTTCGCTTTCAAAAATCACTTAAGCATCATAATGATTATCATAACTATAAAAACTTTAAAACGTTAAATATGTATCGTTATGGTAATTCTCTCAAGACTTTTCAAATAAAATGTGATTAAGTAATTAAAAATATCCACAATAAAAGTATCGTTCAAGTAAACATATTTTGTACAAGCCACGGCCACATTCTTAAACAAACGCACAACACCTACTCCTCAACCAGATCAATTTACCCGCCCGTCAAAAGGGAAACAACCCCGAAATGAGGTGTCAGCATCAAACGTTCCGTTTGGCGAATAAACAATGTGTCACTGTGTGACATCGAACCCCGTTACCCCGGTCCTTTCATCTCTCGATGACTCTTGAAAGTTATCCACCGTGACCACAAGGCTCACGTCTACTTGGCAGCACAAACCCCTAAGCCCTAACCGCAGAACCTACAGTGCGAAAACAAAACCCACCCGAGACGGCAGTGTGAGGTTTCCAACCCGAGGGTCTGTGTGACTGTGTATGTGTGCTTTTTTCATACGCACAGACTAGGAGTGCGTCTCACAAGTGCTTGATTCGATTCGATTCAATTGCCGGCAAAACGCCTCCAGTTTGCTTTCTCGCCAACGTTCACACACACACACACCAACCAGATTCATGTCCACGTGTTGCGCGTGAAAGCTGCTGGGCGCCTCCATCGGACCACGTGTACCATGTTTATCGTTTCGTCGTGCAAATCGGTCTGGTACGCACACGTACGGTATGCCACTTGGCAAAGGGTTCGGTTTCCCCTCTTGGTACACTCACAGTGCTACAGTGCTGTTGCTTCACGACTCTTGGGACTTCGGTTTCGCTGGTCGGAAAAGAGGATTTCTTTTGATCGCATTGCGTTACTCGAAACAAACCACCCGGTTGCCCTGTGAAGGTCGAAGAAGATGGGATTGTTTTTCTTCTTGGTTAGCTTGCATTTTGTACCTTATTTTTAAGAGGCTGTTTTCAACCGATAAAACCACAACCACGGACAACCACGGAGCAAGTATTCAATGCTATCGGACTGGCATAAGCGGGTCGAATAGATTTGGTAGGTTCTGATTGAAGCCAAGAAGCCAACTGGAACGATAACAAATGATTTAGAGTGATGTTTGATATAAAAGTAAAGTAAGTTTATTAAATGATAAATTAAAGCATATATATATATTATAAACGAGTCACAACATATTACTACAACTTAGCACCCAATTAGTGAACAGCAAAACACTTTTAAATGCTATGTATTATATTACCATGCAAGAAATAAAAATAAACACCACATTCTTACCCTCATACCATCTCAAAGCTGTAAAGCTTCATGTTTTATGTATGTCTAAATGGTGAGAACATCGACATTTATCGTCGCAGCGCAAATTAACATACGCCGAGCGTGCGTGCGTCAAGGATATCTCAAACAAACACACGTGCCGTGTGCATCCTGATCGGTAAGGCTCACCACGAATAGCCGCGACGATATCCCATTTCCACAATTAGCACACCTTAATCGCTCTCTGGATGGCGATACAACTTTGGCATGTAATTTCGTACGAATACGTTGAGCCCGTGCCAAACGGTCATAACGTAGCTCCACGCTCCGGATCATTCCACCCTTCGAAAGGTTCTACTTTATATGGCTTCTGAACCACTCGTTCACCACTTCTAACGCAAGCACAAAAGAGGAAAGAAAACACCACACCGTTTGGCTTTTGGCGCTTCTTTCCTTGCCTTGATACGACTTGAAAAGACGATAACGATTCTTACAGTGTGGTTGGTGAGTTTTTTATGTAAATCAGCCGAATAAAATAGGCCTAAATCGGCTTTCAGAGACCATTCAATAAAAACGGCAAAATGATGTAAATATTGTGCACTGCTCTATCGGTTTACGTTTTCTATATATGTGAAAGAGCAACACGCCGGTCTCGTAGTATAGTCGTCAACTCGTACGAATTAACAACATGCCCGTCATGGGTTCAATCCCCAAATAGACCGCGCCGCCATACGTAGGACTGACTATCCTGCTATGGGGGGGAATCAATTAATCACTGAAAGCTAAACCCACAAGTGGGTACAGGCAGACCTTGACCGACATCGGTTGTTGAGCCAAAGAAGAAGAAGAAGAAGAAAGAGCAACAAAATAAATGAGTAAACTAACATGCAATTAGTTGATGCTTTGATAAAAAAATTGTTCGATAGCAGTTAAATCCTATCAATGATTTTACTCCTCGGAGCAAGTTTGGACAATATTATTACAAACCTATTTTCAGTTGAACAATAAATACAAATCAAACTATCAAATTATCACCATTTCAGTTTTTTATACTTATTTTCTGATAGGAGAACTGTCAAACATTTACTGTATGTATACATGTTAAATTGTTTATTACTTTCGCTCTTAATCTGCTGGGGAAGTGACCAAGACCGCATTAACGATTGCATTAAAGCAATGGACAAATATTTCACTAACTAAACGTTAATTGCATTTTCAATAATAGTATCCCACAAATCATATTCACTTATCTGGGGTCAAAGGTCAGCAACAACAACAGTATGGAAGCTGAGTTGCGCGCAAGGATGCTGGCAGCCAACCGGTCATTCTACAGCCTGAAAAAGCAGTTCACCTCAAAGAACCTGTCGCGACGGACGAAGCTGGGACTATATAGTACCTATATAGTACCAGTACTCACATACGCCTCTGAGACATGGACACTGTCCAAATCTGACGAAGCCCTCTTAGCCGCGTTCGAGAGGAAGATGCTCAGAAGGATACTTGGCCCCGTATGTGTGGAAGGACAATGGAGGAGCCGCTATAATGACGAGCTATACGAGATGTACGGCGACCTCACTGTCGTACAGCGTATTAAGCTCGCCAGGCTCCGGTGGGCTGGCCATGTTGTACGCATGGAAACGGACGACCCAGCCCGTATAGCCTTTTTAGGCCGTCCACAAGGACAGAGGAGGCGTGGTAGGCCCAAATTGAGGTGGCAAGATGGCGTGGAGGCGCCCGCCATTAAGGCCGGGATAACGGACTGGCAGACGAAGGCGCGAGACCGTGAGCGGTTTCGGACACTCCTAAGGCAGGCCAAGACCGCAAAGCGGCTGTAGCGCCGGATAAGTAAATAAGTAAGTATCCCACAAATCAGCAGATAAAATTTGACACCTCTATCAGCCGATTTCTATCTGTGATGGCCAAAAAAGAGAAGCAACTTCGTTATAAAGCGTGCACAATCAAAGAACAGCACCCCGTAGCGCCTTAAAAAGACTCCGTGCAGCGGTTTGTGAACGTCGTATAAGCCTAGCACCGTGATTACACTGCTCTGATTACACAGAGCATCGAAAGAAATCCCGGTTCCGAATGAACGAAAATTTAGACCGTGTGACAAGTGGCTATTTTGCTGCGTTTGCTTGGCCGGGAGGTCTATGCAACCCACCAAATAGTGCATGAACATGAACAAACATATTTGGAACCAGAAATCTTGTTCACTGGTTCCGCAACGGCAAACAATAACGTCAAAACTCAATGCGATCATTTCAGGCTAACTTTGGCGGTTTTGCAATATGACACCCTAGTCCGTGAACCGGTTCAACATCCCCCAGCTGCGTAGCATCGTATTTTTCTAAACCAACGTGGTGCAAAAGCTCTACTCCCTCGAAATTTATCACGAAAACTAAAGAGAAACTGTTAACAATCGAAGGATAGATCTTCAAAACATACCTACGCGCATTTTGTCGTCTGCTTTGGCAATAAATTTGGATAACTTACGACAGCCAGCTCGCAAGTATTGATTTATATTTACAAGTAAGCTTAAATAATTACCTTTCAAAGGACCTTTCATGGAAAGAATCTATCTCACTTTGTTTTTTTTTACAGGGAACCGAAAAATCTATTTTTAATGCAAACGTAATCACACGCAGCTTCGAAGTCAATGAAGAAACGGTACGTGTTATTACTTCTTCGCCAAGATCTGCCGCATGATAGATATCGGAATCCTCTTTGATAGCTTCCAATTGTCTTTGCGATGAGAGGGACAAATCGATCCTGAAAGAAGATGAAGGGATAATATTTTACAGGTGTTTTTTTTTTAATATTGTTGTTTTGATATAGTGCCAGAAATTAAAAAAAAAACATCTTAAAATAGAACTCATACATGTCTTTCATACCGATAATATAAAGTTTAATTTCTATTAACAAAATAATTTGTACAACAACACATTGGTACAAGAATGGGTTTCAGGAAAAAACAAATTTGTTATTCACTTCAGATTTGTAACAATGCTTCTGAAAAGTTTTCCGCTGCCCGCCATCGATCCTTACTGACGCTTAGATCGGAAAAAGCGTTCAAGCAGCATTTAAAACACGTCCCAGCTTTATCTCCTCAGCTAGACATGCCTGCCCGCACATTCTTTACCCAACTACCGCTCTGTCCCCGCCAATGGGTGCATTTTATGATGTGCGAACTTTCACAATCGCTTTGCCCTCAACCGACCAGTTTAATGGTGGTATTGGTGTTGGCAAAAACTTTACCATTCCACCAAACCGTGCACCCGAAGCACCCGCACGAGCGGGCTAGCTTTTGGAGGCAAAAATGCATGCTCGTAAAATCACGCCAGTCTCGACACACCGGTATGTCGACGGCCTTTTAATGGCACCACGGTGGTGATCATCCTGCAGCAGCTCTGCCGGCCCAACGAGCCGGGAAGGTGTGTGCGAAGAAGGGAACAGTCGCCACTCTGGGTGGTCGTTTATGGCTGTGTTTAATGGAGCACTTTTACCCGTGCGACCGTGCGCATGATGATGGTGATTGGATTGAGCGTGTGTGAACATTTTTGGAACTTGGGCACTTACTTTACAGGCTGATGATTTTTCGATCAATTTGAATCACTTTGTTTGATAACGTGAAAATTCACTGTGGCAAACGTTGCTTCCCATTAAGCTGATAAGGATGGTGCGTATGACTGACACGCGTGCTAGTTCACTGTAACATTCAAGCATCTTTCTCATTTCATGCCGGTGATTTCCTGACTCCGATTCCATTTTCGCTAAAACTAAAACAATTGTAAACTTCCAATTGCAGATACCACTTTCAAGCTCCTTCAACATCATCCCAGATTGCACCAGAAGCAAACCACCAAACAACGTTCCGTGTTTTTGGGTCGTGAAACGACAGCATCATGTGTTTCATAGTAAAAAAACACTCTCCTTCCAAAATGTGTCCAAGTTGCTTCTTCACTTCTCTTTCAGCTGCAAAACAACAACATAACCTTCTTCCACAAAGTCAGCAAAACTTTCACACTAAGCAAAGGGTCGCAACACAGACGCCAAAGAACCACACAAGGTAAAATAAATTTTATTCCAGATGCAGTTTATTGAGTGTTTTATGGGTGCAAAACTTTCCTAGCCCTTTTAGGCCCGGACCAGATTAAACAAGCTTTCTTGTAGAATAGAGAGAGAGCGAGAGAAAGAGAGAGAGAGAGAGAGAGAGAGAGAGAGGGACAGAGAGTACAAGATACCTTGTACACGCTCACTACAGCTTCTGCAGTACAGCCGCAACAGTTTTCTTCTGCCGTTGCGGCAATAACGATGATCTCCTCGCACTGTGGATTCAGCGGGCAACATCGGGCCTCCTAATCCAGCCACTAGCCAGAAGCATAGCTTTGCTCTTCCACTGTCTGCAGGCTAGCCTACACACCATTCGCCTTTCCCGGAGGCTTACTGGCAGCTTTGGGGCTAGCTTGTTCGCCGCACGTGCTGCACCGAACTAATGTTCACAGTCCTTTCCGAGGTGGAAAACTTCATCATGTACGCAAAAGCTTCGGATCTGCTTTTTTCCTACCTTTTTGCTTGTTTTCCTACTCTAAAGACACAGTGCCTACCTCTGGGAGCTTGCTCAAACGCTGTGTGCTCCAACTACAAAAGAAGAAATACTACTCCGCTCGGAGAATAAAGGGAATTGCACAGTTTCTGCGTGGCACCATTTGTGCGCGTGTGAAACGATGTTCTCCGCGAACGATATTACTGCCGTGTTTGCAGGAGCCGCGTGGCACTGCTAATGGTGCAAGGTCGAACCGCGGTGCCTGATTAGCATTCGTTAGTGCATCACGTTACTGGGTTTTTGGTTTTTGCAGTTGCAACGAAATCAACAGCTACATCCTTACCGGCTTTACGCCACCAGCTGCTGTGGCGTTCGAGACAGTTCGTAGTGGCGTTGCGGCAATGCTAGGAAACCCAGTGACGGCATGCTTGCGGTGTGTACATCAAACGTAAAATCAGCAAATTATAATTCATCCGATTTTCCGCTTGCTACTTACGAACAGTTGCTTGAGTTTCTTGAGAGCTGAGCAGATAGGATAAACCATTTATCGTAAATAACATTAAGAGATGACATAAATTAACATTGTACTGGAACAGGAAACAGGTATCTTTAATATTTTAGGACAGTTTGAAACATTTTTTATTATGCAAATATGTTTCAAGAGAAAATAAAACAATTCATCATCAACTGTTATAGAACAAACATTTAATAAAAGGCAAATGAAATAAAAAGTAAAAATAAACGCTTTTAATGATTTTCAAGGTAGTATTGGTGTTGGCCGACGATACTGGATTCAACCCATCCTTCAACGATGTAGACCTAACGCTGCAAAATCCATTCGCCTCGTTTAAGCAAGTGTTCGTTTCCGCTTGGGCCTACAAGTCGTAAAAAGAAATGAGATTCATGTGAAATCTTGAAAATGCCAAGAATCATCTCTATCGGGAGCAGTAAAACGATTCTAGTCATGATGGGAATATGTTTTAAATCCAGAATTTTGATGTAAATTGAAAAAATACAATGCTGGTAGAATTTATGCTTTATTTTTACATTAAGTGATTGAAACATCGAGTTCATTCAAAAACAAAATTATTTTATTTTGGTGTTTTGCTTGCCGAAAGCTCAATTCTAAAAGCATTTGTTCAACAGCATTTATTTATTTATTTATTATTCCCAGCAACATAGGAAATTAGTTATTTAATTTGCTTCACACAAACCAAACTTATTTCGTTTATTATTTTTCAAAATGCATTTCGAAAAAAAATTAATTTATCATTTCATGGAATCTCTACCATCCAAAAAACATATTGAAATATGAGTGAATTGCGTTAAAAAGCTGTAGAGAGAGAATCTATTGAAAACTCACCATTTTTTTCCTGTATCGTATTTTCAATCATAAGAGTTGGCAAATATTTGAATTTCAAATACCAGCAACAAAACAACATAGGAACTTCAAGTGGATGCTTGAAATCATTTTGAATGAATCTGTTTAAAGCGTAGCATGGAATTGTCACAATTGCATAACTGAATTAGTAATACTCCATATGCCGAAACATATAAAGCATTTCAAGTCAGACAAAATAAAGTTTCAAATTGAACTACAAATTATTAATTTCATTCAAAACATTAAAACTGCACCCTACGCTCTACCAACCATGTCAACATTCCAGTCAAACATAGCATGTTGTACACGGGTAACATCATGTTCCAACCAGTGGCACAGCTGGAATGTACATTGATTTTTTTAAAGCCCCTTTTCCTCCGTCCAAAATCATTTCATGAAGAAAAAAACGTCCACATTACCATTTCCTTCCCTTACCTACACCAACACGAGCAGCGGCTGTGGTAGCCGCTTGACGCTGCACCCGCGAGCGCATTAGCATTCGTTGCCGCTTCGCAACCACGGCCATGTTTTATGTGCGTACAATCTGATGTTGCCCCATAAAACCGTGTCACACGGTTTCAACTCGGGCATAATTAAACTTCCCAGCTCAATCCACACCCATCCCCACAGCTCAACTCCCGAAAGGTGTCGTCCGGAAAAGGGCAAAAATCCTCAACAGCCGGAGAGCCGGACAAAACAAAGAATGGGAAATCCCTTTCCACCCCAACCCGGAAGATAACTAACCCTATATCCTTTCGAAAACAGCAAACAACCACCGCCTTGAAGCAATCGAGCTGTTTGTCCAGCTGGTAGCACATACAGAGCATTCCTTTTTCATTCCACCACAGCAAAGCCGCCCAGCAGGAACAGCTGACTGGTTGACGAAAAAGTGCTTCAAAAACACACAAAAACGAAAACCATGCATTTTGCATTATTCCAATCCAAGCTCCACTCGCCCAGCTCGCCAAAAACATCCCACTCCCTCTCCAGTAGGCAAAAGCGTAAAAGCTGCCGTAAATAGCAGCCGGAAGAAATAAATCAAACACTACGCGTGTGGGCAAATCCTGCGTACGAACTCCGGGCCACCACCATACGAACAACCGCTGTGGCTGTGGCGCCACAGAAGATGGATTTTATATTGCAATTTCACCTCCCCCCCTTCCTCGGCAAGTAAGTGCTTTATGCACATACAGACATCCGCTCAGGGAAATAAAAACGAAATACTAACTGCCGTTGTTCCGCAAACCGGAACCAAGTGTAGGGGCATATGCGTGTGTGTGTGTGTGTGTATGTATGTACCTTGGTTGCTTCGAGCGACGAATTGTAAATAGGAATTTTACGATTTGCATCCGGTGAAATGTCGTGACGGCGAGGAAGGATGTTTTGTTACCACCGACACACCACGGGAAAACGGCAAAATCGAACTGAAACGGCACACCGTACCTGTGAGTACGCGCCGCCAAGATGATGCAGCAGTTTGTGTGTTTGTTTGTGTGTTTTTTTCTGGTGCGAAAGAAAAACCCTGTGCTCAGGACGGAGAAGTGCTGCTTAAGCAGGACGGCGCTGCAACATCCGTTACCGTCGATCGATGAAGAGAAGTGGCAAAGCCATCCTGCCATGGTTTTTTATTCCTTCATGCTTGCCTTTGCCTACACGAGTATAAAACATCAAAACGGTTCACCTGCAAAAATGGAAAGCGAAACGCTATTTTCTTGCTCTACCTTACATTGGGCATTGAAGCTTACTTGAGATTTTGCACGATTTCCCATTTCGATGAATTAGTTGATGTAGTTTTGGAATGTGCAATGCTGTAAGAATATTCAAGCAGTTCGCTTTACTGCTAATAAAAATACCTTTTATAATTTAGGAAATTTGGTGATGTTTTATAACTAATTTCCATCATTTATAATCACATTATCAAAAACCAAGCACTGTTGGAGTTTGTTATTACATGCTCAATTAAAAATGAACCACAATCGACAATCAAAACTTCCAGTTTGATTACTGACAGTATGAACATTACACAATTTTATACGTTTAATAGATTGTTTTGGATATTCCGCCGAAAGAAAAAAACACAAACTTGGAGTGCATTTGAACATTATACTTTCAAGCAATTGCAATGAAATTGAAAAGCTTTTGAATTTTCTAAAGGACACTAATCTCTACAAACAAGTGTAGAAAGTATATGGATAAACATATATGTATAAAAACATAATTTAAATGAAAATTAACCATAATTAACAAACATTTTCACCTTTAACCATTGTCATAAGAACTATTGTATTTTATTTTCTTCTTGAACTTTTATTTCATATTTATTTTTTATCTCATATATTATTGATAGTTTCTCAATTGTGAACTACGAGAGACGAATACTAAAAAGCCTCGTAAAAAAATAAAGCAACAACAACAACAATTTTACACGGGATACTTAAAACTTTCTCATGAATTCCTGTAATCATTGTTAAGCAAAATAGCTTCTGAATAGTAACTAAAAATTAGCACATGATCTATTTAATTACACCACAAATTTTGAAAAACATATTTTTCATGGTAAACATTATTTGAAAACAATTGATGGTTCATTTTTCAACACTGATGAAATATGCACTGCCTATAACTATGTATAAAGCTATTTATAACATAAGCTGAACATAACTTACACATCACGTAATGAAAGTTCGGATAGCACACGGCAATTAGAAAAAAAGACAATTTCTTGCCCAATTCCATTTTTGATAGCATACTATGCAAGAACCTAAAATTAGAATATCATTGAATAATGCACACCTTGCAAACCTCTCTTTTCGGTCGTTTCGCATAGTTCCGCCGCAACGAAAACCATGTCGCAGCCACGCGGGCAATTATTTCATTACCAATTGCACACCAAACTAAACGCAACCCAATCAGTTGGGACGACAATCTTCCCCGCGCAAACGATTGCGCGTGTCGCAACGGATGCACCGTCGCATCGGCAAATGGAGACAAATTGACATTTCAGTAAATCATGATTAAAATTATCGCTCAATTTGCTTCAATTACGCAAACGCTCGAGCACAATCGCACGCTCCCCCGACCGCTCGTTACCGTTTCACGGAATATTTCTCCAATACACACACACACACATACACCGGCACGAGATGCAGAGCAAAGCAAACAAAAAACTGCACTCACACATGCACCACATTGGATTGGAAAACTTTGCTTGCGGGCTCCATTTTCCTGCTCCCATTTCTCGAGAAATTTGGCATGTCTCCTGGCCTTTGGTGGAGCGATGGCAAAACGAGGGCAACGCGCGCGTGAAACCGTCGCACGATAACGGTCGCAATTCATACCGAGCTGCAGCATCAGCCTTTTTTCCGTGCTCATGCCCTGTGTTCGGAAGGCAATGGGAGTGTCATCGCCGACCAATCCTAACGCCAAATAAGCTCAACTGCAATCTACTTCCCCACAATATGCACACACACACGCACACAGGACTGCTGCAAACACTCACCGAAACACATCGAATGTCGATAATCTCAATCTCTTCTACAAGAACGTTCGCCAGAGCATTTCTAGTGGTAGCTGCAATAGCTGCCGCTAGACGGCCAGCCACTGGTACGTTCCACTTTTTAATGATCCACTGCAACGACTGCAAACGATGTTAAATCGAATGAATGGATACGGTGTGCCGTACAGGGTTTTTTTTAGTAGCAATTGCGATCGAATCTCCAGACATCCTTCGCTGCCGGCGAACGCGAGTGTGCTCGTTTCGGCTCGCCACATTTGTAATGATGATAAATTTGATCCTGATCCCGAAATCATTAATAACCGTAATCGTTCCATTTCTTTACACTTTCGAACAAACGTACAGAACGGTGGAATTTGCAACAGCTTTCTCTGTTGAGTCTAAATGTGCTGTTGCTTCTATTAGCCATTTGTAGCAGATGGTCAAGGGGAAGGGAACTGTGTGTAAGGCATGGGTAAGAAAATTGAACCGAACGTCCAATTCATTTCTTTCGTTTATCAATGCATTTAAGTTAGATATACTATAAGCCAACACACGCAATTTTAAAAAACTTTACATAAATTTGTCTAATAATGCTAATCAGCTACAATTATTGTTCGACAAAGTTTTTTTTTTTTAATCATCATCAAATTCTTCAAAAATCTATCATCATATTGCTCAAAACAACGAAACAAGTCACGTCTCTTTGCGCTGATTAAATGACTTCGTATATGTATATAAATCTCTACCGTGCTTTGCCCTTCTACACGTTCAAAGGGATGCAGCAATGAATCGTTCCATGAATGTTATGCATTCTACGTACATTCTTTGAACTCATCTGTAAATCATCCTGTGCCAATATCATTGCATTAATGCGCCAGATGCTGCAGCGTTTGGTTATGCCAGCTAAAGTTTTTAGGAAACGTTCCATTTCCTCTCTTTTTCCTGCCACGGCATAATGCACTCATTGGACGGGTAGAAAGCGCATACATCATAGCCTAATCCTAATTTATTGCCATCACGCTGAGAGATGGAATGTTAAACCATGACTCATTGCTCAAAGTACTTTTCAGTGAATACGAATGTGCTGCTATTTTTGCACACACCCCCAGTATGAGCGTGCTTGTGTAGTTTAGCAAAATCCAATCGACAAATTCGATTTTCCTCTTTGGTTAAATCACATCAAAACTCTATATCCAATGTAAACAAATTTCCTCGAAACCCGAAGGCTCAAAAGGCTTATATTCTCGCGTTGCATAAGCCCGTTTGTAACATTCAACGTTGGCTCAATTTTGCCTGAGTCCCAACGCAGCTCGAAAGCTCAGGAAATAGAACAACGGTGAAATATTTACACGATTATCGAAAACCACAATGCAAGTATGAGAAAATGGAAACATCAATCGGAACACATAACCGTGTGCAATTTCCTTCAATTTACAATTTACTAAATCAGATTGAAAATTGGATGGTTGTACGGTTAGGCAGCGTATATAATGTGACAAGCTTTAAAAAAGGTAACATAGTCGGAGTAATAGGGAAAGTTGTATCGCGGTGCAAACAATAGAGTTTAAAATTCACTGCATTAAAATTCAAATATTAAAATTCAATTCAAATTTATTTCTTGAAACACAGAAGTTTATAGAAACACAAAATTTATTCTTCTTCTTTTTCTTCTTCTTTGGGACAACAACCGTTGTCGGTCAAGACCTACCTGTACCACTAGTGGGCTCGGCTTTCAGTGACTTATTGATTTACCCATCGCAGGATAGACAATCCTACGTATGGGGGCAGGGTCCATTTAGGGTTTGAACCCATGGCAGGCATGTTGTTAAGCCGTACGAGTTGACGACTGTAGCACGAGGCCGGCCCCACAGAGGTTAACTAAACATTAAATGATTGGTCCGATTCATCGATCAATATACATTGAGAACAAAATATCAGTAACAACGAGTTAGTATCGAAATAAATTTACGATAGTCGGTAAAAAAATTACAACGAACACTGTAATAAATTATAAACAAAAGGCAATTCATTTTCAGGATAACTAGGCCCAAATAATAAAGATGATAACGCAAATACCAATTAGAAGATGATGGGCATCCTGAAACAGGAGCAATGAGGAGACACAGAACAGCAAGTCAAAGCACCAGAGTTTAAGAGAGCCAAAGCAAGATAGTGATTTGCATGGTTATGCACCCCGTTGAATTGATAGAGTGCATACAAATTCATCATATCTAAAAAGCACGAACCGGATGAAATTTAATTGGTATGCTGTATATAGTTTTGTTGGAATTGATGAATCCGAACCAAACCTATAATTTATTTATAAAACGTCCAAGTAATTGAATTATGTTCTATAATAGAACGAATAAGTCAACAAAAACTAGTAGTTCACCGTAAAATGTTTGGTCGTTCTTTATTTATAAACGTTTTCAAACCTTATAAAGCATATTCATTAATTACTAGAATGCAATTGTATTGTGATGTGTATACACATTCTTCTCGATCATAATAGTTATACGGAAAATCTGATTTTCCTTTCATACATCAGAAATACTCAGGACATGTATAACATCACCCGGAGTTTTAAACGGAAGAAATACTTTTTTATTTGTTCCTCTTCTAAAATTTCCTTAAAAATTTAAAACAAATGTCTATATCTATTCTTATACTTCACAGAACAAATAATTCACACTCTCCAGATACTGTCTCACATCCGAAGCAGCAACCTTCGGCCCGTCCACCATGAAGGGTTCCAATGGAACTTCAACCGCCTCAGTGAACAGTGCAAGCAGTGCAGTAAAGTCTAGAATCTCGATCAGATGCATAGCCCCTGTAAAAAGAATAAAAAAGCCAATGAATGCAATGAATCACAAGAAAGCAACTCAATCTTACCTTCGCCAAGATTCGGATTCCACTTGTAGAAGAACCGATCCGTGCACTTCAGACGCTTGAACTCCAAACAGGTTGATTGCGAGACGAGCTTCGGCATGTGGGCCCCAGGGTAGGCGCGCTGATCTAAGCCCGAAAACAGCACATCGATATCACCTGGATGCTCATAGTGATGGGCAAAGAAATTCACCAACTGCAAGCAAAAACAAAAAGATTTAATACCATAATGTCACATTTCCCTGTAGCATTCCGCACGGTTATTATTCACTTACATCAGGGCTGAACATATCTTTCAGATCATCGAACGTGCTATAACACTTGCTCTCTTCGCCGGCAATCTGTTCAATGAAATGTTTGTAAGTTACCAATGGACATAGCCCAGAGTCACGATTCCTCGCCAGATCAATGCATGGCAGACAGCTACCTCGTTCGCCATTAGTAGTGTAGAACTTGTGCATAATCTACAAGGAAGGAACATTTCAATATCTCTTCACATCCACACCAAACTCAGCAATCCCTTACCTCATCAACCAATCGATTCGTTTCGATCGGCGTCTCGAGTACTCCCTCCAGCGTTGCAGTACATTCGAATAACTCATGATCGTGGAAGTACTCATTGAGAGGGCGCCATTGAGTCCTACCCTGGTACTTGTACGCTACCGTCTCCGTAATCCACACGTGCGGGAACCGTCCCGGCCCGTTCTTGTACACCTGCGAGATGGCACTCTCCTCATACGGGTTGTACTCGCAATCAAAGCCAGCCAGATTGTACAACTCTTCACCAAACAGCAGCGGTAGCAGCTGCTCGTAGATCAACTTCTGATATACGCCGATCGTAAGTGCACGGCACCGTTCCTCAACCGAACCCTTCGACTGGGAACAGGAGCTAACCCGATCCACACAATAGTTATGCAGCTGACCGAACAGACCGATGATTGCCTTAAACTGTACCGCAATCGGGTGTAACTGTTCGACCGGTCCCGTAGCGCCACATTGGAACAGGGGGAGCTTCCCACTCGCATCATAGTGCGGTACCTCGCCGTACATGCTCGACAGGTCGAGATAGCTGCTTTCCATATTGCGCTCGGCCACATGCTTCAGCTCGCACCGATCGTTTGCTTTCTCCTGCGGGCTAAAGTTAAGACAGCGCACTCCGAGAGGCCCGTAGTACGGATCGTTAGGTGATACGCGGAGAGGATTCGATAGCGTCGACACGAAAGCGCTACGATCCTGCCCGTCCGCTCGGCAGCCGCGGAAACCTTGGGTCGGACAGTGTGCCCGTTTGTTAGCCCTTCCAATCATATCCGAAGAGATCGTTTCCATGAAAAACACCATAAACATGCTCAGGGAAGAGGATCTCTTAGAATTCCTGTTATTCAGAAAATCGGCCAGCTCAACCATTAGCTTTCGATTCTGCGGTAACGGAGCACCCGACTTACTGCGAGCCGGCTTCGATACCACGTCACTGTAGCACGGAGCGAACGGATGTTTCAGTGCACTTCCACGCTTTCCCCAGCTCGGATGCTCCAAGTTATTACAGCTTCCGTCGTAGCTTCGATAGCTGAAAAGAGTAGGCTTCAGTTACCAAGTTTGCGCATGCACTAAGTCATTCAAAACCCCAAATACTTACGGATGGTACGGATCACATGAAATCTGTTCATGGCCATTGCAGCACGAAAGCGTCCTGTTCGCGCAACACTTCCCGTCCAACAGGTTTCTCAGCTCACACTTGCTCAACTTTTTTGCCAGCGTCTTCAAAAACTTATCCGTCGTCAGCGTGCGGCGCACATCGAGATCCTCGCCCGATTTGATGGCCTTCGTTTGGAAAAGCTCAAAGTCGAATTCGCTTTCTCCAATGCGATAGTTACCGTTTTGTGCCCGCTCGTCATTGCTCAACAGCTCGGCGACTGCTTTGATGAACGCTTCCTTTTCGTACTCACTGAACAGTGCCACGTTTGGGCAACTGGATGGAGAGATTGGCACAGATTATGGCAAATTGTAGCTGTTCGAAGAGTATAATTTTCAAACAAATAACCTACCTTTGGTCACCGTAGCACTTTGGTTCGTAACCACATTGACTGTCATACCCAGCGTAGTATTCTGGAACGCTAGAGAAGTAGTATTTATCTGAAATTTGAAAGGGAATATAAATTTAGTCATTCTCCTTGATAAGGTAGATCAAAGGATGATCATTTGTACATCGCCATGATCATTCGATTTTTATGAATAATATGAATGATATGAATAATATGAATTGATTATTTAAAAAAACAAAAGTAACTTGACCACTATTATTTTAATAGTTTTTACTGAAAAAAAAATACAAGCAAAAGGTAAAATACACATTTATAGTAATCACAGTATATAAACAAATAAAGAAAGCTAAAGAATGTATATGCATCAATAAACAATTATAATCATTTTCTTTGTGAAATTCTGAAAGAACATTAGCACGGCAACTATTACCAACGAGTTTTATGTTGAATGCTAGCTTCTATGTTTATCTTTTGATCTTTATCTCATTCTGTTTCTTTCACTCATGTTTGTCAAATCAGTAACAGTCGTGTTGTTAGTTTTCAATCGCAGGCTAGGTCACGTAGACAGCCCACTGCACTTGACCATGCACGTCTGGCGCTCGAGCTTAAGGCCCGTGCGCTTTGTTTATAAACATCAGCAACGGATAACAAACACCACCGGTGGCAAACGCCCCATCGTCTGCCATCGCAAACACGCAACACAGCAGTTTCGCAACGAATGGTTTACGTCTAAATTTCATAATTTGCAAAGTGAATGCTTTTGTTTGCACAATTTATATTATTATTTTCACAACTTTGGTTAAAAATTATTAAAACATATACACCACCATACCGAACGGATTCGCTGAAGCAATCTGTACGCAGAGCATAAGGCAGCACTCTAGCACCACCACAACTACCGCCAAGCGGTTTGAAGATGTCATTTTTTGTTACTTCTTTGCTTTATTGCAGTTTTGTTTTCACCAAAACACCTCCACCAACACTGGACACACCTCGGCTGTGTCACCGCGCTCGGTCACACCACACTGAATGGCACCACACCGGAGCTAGAAGCTTTTATAAAATTCTACCCATCATGCGGTTTGGTGCGATTGGTCCACAATGTTTACTATGTAACCGTTTCACGTTGTGTCTTGCCGATGTAGCCCTTGCAAACAGTAGCCGGCTTTAGTGTACTTTGTTTTTATATACAACAAGATAAAACGAGCACCCGCCCATGATACGCTGAGCATGAAGAATGCTACAGAAATCTAAACCTTTCTTGCAGCAAACAAAGCACTTTAGAACCGTTCTTGTTCGACTGATAGCATTATTCTACTTAACATTCTTTCAATTGTCTCATTTTTTATTATATTAGAGTCATGTTGTAGTTGTTAATCCTTTGTCGTTTCACTTATCCAAGAAAAAATGATTTACTTATTAATAACTTTCAGTTGTATTACAGATCGGAGAAAAGATGGTCTAATGATTGCATGTAGTCTCGCACATCACACGACGCAACAGTCGGGCTGCTGACGAAAAACGGTTGCAATGGAACTTCCTCCATTTCGGTCACCAGAGCCAATAGCACTGTAAAGTCCATCGCTTCTATAAGTTGTCGCGCTCCTAAAAAGTTTGTAAAGTGATATCGTAAGACACGATAACAAAGAATCCCATCATTTGAGCCAACGTAAAACATGTTGTGTTACTACCTTTGCCTAGATTTGGATTCCACGTGTAGAAGAACCGATCCGTGCACTTTAGACGCTTCATCTCAAGGCACGTCAATTGAGCGACCATCTTTGGCAGGTTAGCACCCGGATGGAATCGTTGGTCCATGTTCGCAAACAGTACATCGATATCGTCCGGATGCTCATAGTGTCGGGAGAAGAATTCAATCACCTGCGCAAACAATGCGTCCATTATCCATTAAAAATCTGTAAGTTTGAATTTCACCCTCAATCCTGCACACTTACGTCTGGTGCAAAGATATCGCTCAGATCCTCGAACGTGCTGTAACATCGGCTCTCCTCTCCGAACAGTTGCTCCACGTGGTGTTTGTAGGTAACCAGCGGACACAGCCCGGCATCACGATTACGTGCCAGATCGATGCATGGTAGACTAGTGCCACGATATCCATCCACCGTAACGAACTTGTCCACGCTCTGTCAAACGGTGAACGATAAGTACATTCTTTTCGACGCAAACCAGCCATTTTTCCTTTACTTACCGCACTGGCGAGATTTCCAACGTTGATCGGCGTGTCCAGCGAACCGGCCAGCGCACCCAAACAATCGAACGATTCATAATTGTGGAAGAAATCGTTAAACGATCTCCACTCCGCCTCCCCACGAGCCGGTTTGTAAAGCATCGTTTCGCCTATCCACACGTGCTGGAAGCGACCCGGTCCATGCTTGTACACCTGCGAGACGGCACACTCCTCGTTCGGATTGTATTCGCAGCTAAAATCGCACTCACTGTAAAACTCTTCACCAAACAGTACCGGTAAAAGCTGCTCGTAGATGATCTTCTGATACACGGCGATCGTAAACGCACGGCACCGTTCCTCGACCGGTCCGCTACCCTTCAGCGGTGCCCGATCCACGCAGTAATTGTGCAACTTTGCAAACAAACCGGCAACGGCGAAAAACTGCACCGACATCGGTCTCCGGTTCGTTATGGTCTCGGGCGCTCCACACTGCTGCAGCAGCAGCTTACCGTCCTGATCGTACGTCGCTTGCTCGGTGTACAGATTGGAAAGATCGAAATAGCTGCTCTGCAAATTACGATCAGCCATATGCTTCAGCTCGCACCGATCGTTTGCCCTTTCCTGCGGGCTAAAGTTAAGACAGCGCACTCCGAGAGGCCCGTAGTACGGATCGTTGGGTGAAACGAGCAGTGGATTGGAGAGTGGCGTTACGAACGGACTCCGATCATAACCATCGGCCCGGCAACCGCGGAAACCATCCGTCCTCCGTTTGGTGCGCTTGGTCGACCGGCCAATCATGTCCAGGGTGAAGAACTCGCTCAAAAACACGGAGCACATGTTCAGCTCGGCAGTGGTGCTAATCTCCCGCTCTTTGAGCATCGCTGCCAGCTCGGCTATAAGCTTACGATTCTGGGGCAATGGAGCACCCGACTTACTGCGGGCCGGTTGCGACACCACATCATCGAAGCACGGCGCGATGGGATGTTTCAGAGCGGTGCCACGCATTCCCCAGCGCGGATGGTCCAGGTTATTGCAGCTTCCATCGTAGCTTCGATAGCTAAATTTAAGTTTCAAAAGGTTCGTTAAGCATTACTGGTCAAACAATGATACCCTCTATCAACACTTACGGATAGTGCGGATCACAGCAAGGTTCTTCCACAGCTTTGCAGCAGGAAAGCGTTACGTTCGAGTAGCACTTTCCATCGAGCAGGTTGCGCATCTGACAGCGGCTGCTCCGTTTGGACAATGTTTCCAGCACTTTTTGCGTGGTTAGCGTATCTCGCACCCCCAGCTGCTCCGAGGGTTGGATTGCTATGGTGTTGAAAAACCTCACATCGAAGTCCGTACCATCCATCAGAAAACGAGGATCATTCACTGTGGCTTCGTTGTTAAGCAGCTCCAATATTGCTTTCTTACGCGCCTTTCGCTCCAAACTGTCGAGCCCATCCAGTGAAGGACAGCTGGAATTAGAAGGCTTTCTTATTATTGATTATTGATTTCTCATACCTTCCTCTCAGTGCAATATTACCTATTCTCGCTGCAACATTTGCTTTGATAGCCGCATTGCATGTCGTACGATTCATATGTCATCGGTTGATCTTCCAGACGGTAAGAGGCTGATTTAATGAAATCATCAAGGTGAAATACACCGTTGTACAGCTGCATACAGTTTCTTCACCTTTCACAGTTTCTTACCACACTCAACTTCTACCACTCGTAGCAACTGCAGCACTGTACAGATCCACAGTGGGAAAGCAATCCATCGTTGCCTAAAAAAATAATGCACCATCCTCCCGTTTGTTGGGCTGCAATTAAACGCATACCTTAGGGATGGTTCCATTTATAAGAAACTGACACTAAAAAACTACATTTGTCTCTTACACATACGTGATGTTTGTATGTATATGTTACATATTTTAACCTGTGGTGGTTTGCGCTGCAACAGTATCAGCAAAGGTACTATTTTGACCGTGGAAGACAAAGAGGGAAAAACCAAAATTACACAACAACTGTACCACGTTATTGTTTGCATTCCAACGGTTTTTGGTACGCAAACAAACATTTGGTCTAACGTTCTTTGCTATCGACGCTACAGGCGCAAAACCCAACGCACTGTTTGCAAAGGAGAAAGGAAAACAACGAACGATTATTAATTTAATCTTATGTTACATTGCTACTCACGTGCAAAAGAACAAAGATTGTACTTGCGCTTGGCGTTGTGCAATAATTAAACTTAGTGGGGCATTTTTATTTTATTTGTAGTAACACTAGCACCACTGTTAAAGTAAATAAAAGTTTTCAGTTTCTGATATATTCATGTACGTAGAATGCAGTGCAGCTTATTTTCTATGAAGCATAGAACAAATTATTCACAGAAATAACGAAGTCTAATATATTTATGTTATATCTATTTTATCTGTTTGCTTAGTATATTATGCTTTTCTTACAGTTTTTTCCTACACTATCGTTCAAATAGTCGTAAAAGGTTAAGTTTATCAAATTAATACACATCATTTCAACCCTTTTTTACTTGTTTATTACTTGTAGTACTTGTGATTTAATTTATACATTTCTGGTTTGATGAGTTTAATGACACGTTGGTATTGCTTATGTTATGTCTAGATCCATGAACACGATTCACATCCCTTTATAGGGTATTGCAACATGTAGAGTATTTATCTATACAAAAGTCCGTTAGCATAACGCTCAAGATGCAAATGTGACATAATTCTGAAAGATAGTTATTACCGGGAAAAGTTCACGATGCCATCCCATCTGTCTATCAAAGGTTACAGGGTCTTCTGACGCGTGTTGTTTTCTTCTTTCTTTTTTTTTTGTTAAAAAGTTTCTTAAGATTTGCATAAGAATCTACCCGCCCACCCTCACTATTTAGTTTGGTGTTGTACGGATGAACGCAAAACTTTTTCCATAAATACAACCACTTGGTAATATTTATTGTTCACCGTCGCTTCGGCCCGCCCTTCCACTGCTACACTGCACATTGCTCGCATACTCTGTAAGAGGAAATATTTACAGAGTGCTTTTTTCCCGGAACATTTCGCAAGTTTTGTGCGGAAGTGTTCGAAAAATGTGTACCAGAGAAATGGCATGTCTTTCGGTATGCTGTCCGTGATGCAACAGAAGTTGTCCTGTGCATTTTGTTTAAATGTTCTGCGATGTTCATTGCATTTTTCGATGTGATTATCTGTTTGGTAGGAGATACGGAAGGGAGAGTTTGGTTTTTGGTTCATTTTTGTTATTGTAACGTACGGATGAAAGTGCATCTTTTGTTGAAAACACATATAAATGTGTATTATATATTAATATTACGTACTAAAGCACTTCCAATACAAGGACCTTTATGATTTAAATTACAGTAATTATCCGATATACGCTATCGTACGGGACCAAGCGCAATAGCGTATCTCGAGTTTTCGCGTATAGCGGATTCCTATGGAAAAATAGTTTACACTACCGGATCGAGGGTTGAAAACTATCGACACAGAGTTTTGCATTAAAGTTTTTTGTTATAAAACAGGTATCTTTTGCCCAAATTTAATGCAAAATGCCTTAATAACATTAAGGAAATTCAAAAAAACCATACAATATTTCAAAGAATTAAAATATTTGCAAAAAACACATGGAGCTGTCAAATTTAGAGGAATCGCGTACTGCGAATTCGCGTATATCGAGTATCGCGTACTGCGGATAATTGCTGTATAAGTAAACGTGTAGTTTGTGTATCAATTATCTAATTCCAGTCTGCTGATTTTTGCTGTTTGTTTTCACTGAGAGAATTATGTGCAATAAGCAACGCAATGCGCTTTTGATTGATGTAAGAAAAGCCTAAGTTTGTGTGATTTAAGAAAAATCCATTACTACTGCTGAAACTGTTTCATAGCACTTTAATGCGCCACTGAATAATAGGAGAGTGTGAACATTTCGCATTTCTTAAACAAACATCTAATCCAATGCACCAGCATATCTAATATCTTCGAATGAGTGCCTAATGCTCTACCAAACTACCGCACACTACGGTCATACATTTAAAGTCAAGCGCAAAACCCTTGCGGCAGACGACATCCTTTGCCATCAGGGAAGGGAAATCTTTCATCTGACAAACACTCAACACTCAATCTCAAACCGCTAACGACATTCATGACCGAACAATACTTCCTCCAGGCAACGACATCTTCCCCGGGGAGAGAGGACGCTGTAAATTAAATGTGTGCATTTCGATCACACACTGCATGTACACACCGCATTTCACCCGACCACACGCACCACACACACAACCAACCTCCCCTCGCTCTCTGTCTCCCACACACACACACTCTTCTACACACACACACACAACGCACACGCAATTTATTGTATCCCACCGGTATTCCCATCCTTCACCGGATCGGGGCGTGTTGCTCCAGCGTCGAAGGAATGTCATTGTTCGACGTAAGGGAATGGAATTTATCACCGACCGACACCTCACAGCACGCCACATAATTGCTGCCCTTGTGCGCTTTGCATATATCGCCCAGGCACACAACCCGTGCTGGCGTGCACTCTTCCCGGTTGCCCGATGCCCGCAAATCAAAGCCACCGATCGGGACCGATCAGTTGAATGACAACGGTGCTTCTTTCAACACCGAGGTCTGCCGAAATCAACAAACGCAAACGATAATTGCATTCCTGTCATTCCGTCCGCTCCAGCATCCGGATTCCGGGGACGGTATCGTTGGTACTAGTTCAAAATTATGCCGCTTCCGAAGCCTACGGGTGAATGTACCCGTAGCAATAGCAGTACAAGGGGTATCCCTTCTGCCACGTTCTGCACGTGATTGTCTGAATTTTGCATCTTGGGCTGAGCGATGGGAATCCCTGATCCTGCTCCATTCATTCCATAGCCCGTTCGGGGCCGATGTGTAAAGATTTTCAGTAATTACACAAGCCTCTATACAGCTCTATCGTCCCGGGTGCGCATTGTGCGGCTGGTGCGTTTGTGGCGCTCTCGAACCAGCAACGACCTCCACCCGGGCCCTCGTCCTCCCACCAGATATTGTGGACAGTTTGATGTAGAATGCCGGGTACCGTGCGTTTCATGTTTGGTCCTTCCGGGCGTTAGAGCTCCCAAACGGTGAGTGAAGAAGTTAGCAGGACGAATGTAACAATTCATTTGTGGCTGCCTCCATTCAAATGCCTGTGGGACGATGCACTCGTGCAGCTGTGTGAGCGTGAGCATTGTCCGTGGTGATTATACGAAATTATGTGTCGCCCCCGGGGGGCTGAGCTAGAACCCCATTTAGGGGCCCGGGATGGGGAGGGGGACATAAATCTACCATTTTGCAAACATTCAAACCCTGATTCCGTTGGATGAATCTGCACCACACAACTCCACTCCATAATTCTACCGACAACAACATCATCATCATTAACATCATCATCATCATCATCATCGTCGTTCTGTCATCTCTGTTTGGTTGGTCGACGGTTGGGTGCATCTTTCATACCGTTCTTCCCGACCGAGCGACTACCATAAACGCTTGCACATCTCGTCGTCGGCCGCGCAATCTCGCCCAATCGTCCCAACCGCTCGCAAGTTGACGACATTTTATGAATATGTAGTGCGAGTTTAACATTCATTAACATATTCTGTAAAACTCGATCGATGCAACTGCACCGGGAAGCACGCGCTGAGGACAGCGTTCACTGTCACCTTCCTTTACTGAAGGGACTCCTGCCCAGGCCACTGGGTATGTCACTGAGCTGATTGCTGTGGTTTGCTTCTGGTTTGCTACTATGCAAACCGCAAATTTATACGAATTTTCGGTGGCCCAGTAAATAATCCAAATTGCAGTATGCAATTGCGGTGCATTTGTTTGCCGCTTGTGCAGCGGCACCGAACTCCGCGTCGAATTGGGGAAACGCATTTACGGATGTGCTTTAACATCGTAGTCATTGCAGTGGTAGAGAAAAGCAGAGATCGTTTTTCTATAGCACACTAAATGAATTAAACAGGAAACATACAAGTTAACACGCCATTACTAAACCAAATTATGGAGGACCCTTTTCAGTATAGAGATTTGTTTACGTTAAAAGTATCAATATGTTTATTCATTCATTATATTTCAATCATTACAGTTAACCTATGACGCATTTTTATGAAAACGGCGTTTCTTGTTGGAAGAAATTTACGGAATACTTTTGTCTAGTTTTACAGGGTTTTCCAAGTCAGTTTTGAATGTAAATATTGTTATTCACCGCATCCTAGATGTTTTTCAACAGCTATCAAATGGTTTATTTGCTTCAAAATGAAATTTCAATTTCAACACATGATTTTCAAAACATAACAAAAAACTGTCAAACTCAATACAGCTTGAGTCGTGTTGAAAATCATACTGAAGAAATTAAAAATTATGATGGTGGAAATTAAATATCAGATTGCTGTATATTAACATCTTGCACACGCTGAATAACAATGTTTACACTCGAAAGTGACTTGGAAAACCCTGAATTATACTTTACATGCCTTTATATATGCCCTGCGTATAGCTCAACGACAAAACTGACCCATTCAATGCTCAACCGTAACCATCGATAGAATTCTAACCATCTTTCCCACCAACACAATACAAAGCGCTTCATTTGCATCGTTTACCTACAGTAATTACGCACCGTTAAATACATCCCACCAATCGGAGTGCTCCCGTTTGGCTCATTTTTTACCACCCGAAATGACCCCATCTTGACGCAAATTAATCCATAATAACAAATCGCATCGACGGGTAAGTGCCTCGATTGGGACGAATCCCGCCCAGTGCGAACCTCCTCCACCATACCTCACAGCATAGCGGTTTGGTCTTTTGCGCATTTCGGAAGTAATCTGAAAGTCACACAAAATTTTATGAAAATCATCAACGTCTTCTACCCGCACCGGCGTGAAGAAACGTAGCTACATCATTTCCCTCTCCTCGGCCACGGTTGATCCCATTAAAACGCCCAACGCAAACGGCGTACAGTGAACATTACACAGCGAGCAAAGAGAAAAAAGAAAATCATGCCTTGGCCGAGGTGCTAATCTTGAATGAAATATTAATGAGATAGTTTCGGGGCGAAGTATTCGGGAATGGTGAAATCGTTTCCATTCCCTGGTACGCTTAAGCCTGGTGATCAGCATCAGCATTGTCTACTGGTCCCTCGCGCAGCAGTATCATTTCGCCCGTGCTATCGAGCTTGCCTTTCTCGACTGCTTTCTTTTATGATTCTTTTATAGCGAGGTGGTTTTTTTGTTCTTGCACACACCGTTGGCAAGGAAGCAAAATTAGAATCCAGTCAAACTGCTCCGGACGTTTGAATGATGAACCGAGGCTGCAAGCTTACCTGCTCGCCTTCTCAATGGTTAATACGCAAACGTACATTGCTTAATGTTTTATGCCGTGGCATAAACCGAACGGTGAGAGTATTTCAATATTCAAAGTTCTATATCTTATATTTTAGGTTATTGATGCTAAACAGTATAATAAGTTGATGTTGAATGTTTTACTCCAAATTCAATTCCTTTCCAAACATTCCATGAATAATGTCTTTTATCTAAAAGGACTCTAAGAGGCTTTCCAAGAAATAGGCACTTTTAAGCTTAATCATTTCAATCAATTTTACTACCCCCAATTTTTCACCCGTACACCCCGCACATCGGTGCTAAAATGCTCGGAAAGGAATTGAAATTTACTTCTCTAATGTAAAAATATTAACCCACCCCAGTGACCTGTGGGAGAACCGCCCCTCCTCCTACAGAACGGAAGCGATTGAACGAACAACCCGTGCCCAAAACCCCTTTACCGAGCGAAACTTTAGGAAATAAAAATTAAAACTTTCGTAATCAACGTCCTGCGCTCGGGTCGGCACTCGTTCAAAGCCCACCGTCGCCATTCGCATCGGAAAGCTTCACTCACCCATAATCATCACAAAATGGTTGAAGATGGAAAGGGATCATCCTTCTTGCCTACCCCCAACCCAGAAAGTTAGATGAGTCTCTGACACTGACACAATGCCACAGTAATCACTCGCAATCTGATTGCCCTCGGAAGCATAGAGTTGGGTTGCTGCCATGGCTTGGAACACAGTAGCAAAGTACCGACCTCTAGCGTGTCAACCGGCGCATCGCAAGTCGTACTACTTTCGTAATCAAATGACAATTGTAAAATTTTCTCGCTCGCTTCGCAGGCTTCGGCTTGAAAGCAGCAAAGACCGGAGACGTGACCATAGCACACAAACGGACGTCCGACGTGGCTGGTGAATATTTTTTCTCCAAATAATTGGCTCCTGGCTCAGCTGTGGGGACAGGGTGGGTTACGGATGGTAAGTTTCACTCACTGTATTGATTCACGCTGAATTAAGGACAAAGTTTTGGAATGGGTTATTGTCAACTGGAAAGAAGTGGTGAAACGATTAGTAGAATTATTGGAAAATTGATGTTCAAAACTCGTCTGACTTTTAAGCTATTCAAACAGTTTTCCCAAGAATTAAAACTTTTTTTTGTTTAAAAAAATAGTAACAAATCTTACTCAAAATAATACAAATAGTAACTCTGATTAAAATTTATTTTTCATCAACAATTCTTCAGGAGCCTCAAACTTGCCATGAATTTAATTCATTTATATAAAGTCTTCATATTTCTGTTAAATATTTTGTTGTTATAGCTAATATTTTTGCAATCTAATCACAAATACAAATCCCGTACTCAAAGAATTCCATTCGACGCAAAAAAAAACATATTTCTCTTTTTTGTGTTTTAAAGCTCAACCTATTCTATGTGAATGTCTCCTTTTGGTTTCACTTTGAGCTCTTAGTTTTTTATTAAACTAACAAAAAATAAATTCGCCGGATACTTCCGTCTCGCTCAACGCTATTTTATTATTAACTTGAATTAAATTAACGTATGTGATGAGACTCTTCATTATTCTACTTCTTGTAAACTTAAAATGGTCCCATTACACTATTTTATTGGTTGTCACACGATCCAACAATTGGTGCCAGCTTACGAATAACCCAATCAAACCAGACGCCACTAGTAAAATTCGACTGTATGGCACTACATGGCAACAAGTTCTCGCGCGTTGTACTACAATGTCAATGTATCGATTAACCTCAATCAGCACAGATCACTAGAAGTCCGAGTTCACACCGGCGAGAGGGAACGATTTGGCCGAAATCAAATGCCACTTAATCTAACACATCAATCAAACGCTGACCTTTATCCGGCTCAGTAACCGTAGCGAAAGAGCCGTAACCGTGTACCATCCTTTGTCACTTTAGTATAAACGTTGCCATCACACTAATCGTTTATGCTGGTTCGCTATCAACAAAACACGTGCAGGTATATAACAAATACTGATACTTTCACTTCCTGGAAGGATGCGAATCCTTCGGATGAATATCACCATTCTCGTCGTTATTACACGCTACCGTGCAAGCTACAGAACGGAACTAATAACGGATCTTTAACTCACAGTGAGCGTACGAATCGGACGGTAAAGGTCATACTATAAACCGTTCAATTGTGTCTTTTGAGCGTGCCGTAAGCTAACTTGAATTTGAGGAGAGCCATAGGGCATAGTTACGTGGAAGTCACTCCCATAAAACTAATCCACGTTGATGCTCAAGGGCAAAGTTTCTGCTTACAACGGAAACTCTTAACGAGACAATAAAGTTAGCAAGTATTAGTCAGATGATTGAATTGAAATGGTCCCTTTTATGCTCCGTCTATTGCAAGATAAAAGCTAAATAGTAACTGTTGAGCTCACTGTTGACATGCTCTGAAAGAACTTTTTCTTCTCGGTTTTTATGGTGATTTTTGGTCTAGAACTCGGCAATTTTTTTAACATCGATGAAATTGTACTTTACTATAAGTAATTTAAATCGTCCAGCACAACCACACATCAATGATTTCTTTAAATCTCACTTCCCAAAACAAATGTATCGTTCCGAGTCTTCCGTTTTGGATTCTGTTTATTTATTTTTTTTTACCAGAAAAAAGCAAACCATCAATCTTTGCAATGCGAATGCGAAAACCACATTTACCGGAATAAACCGAAATCAAGAGCACCAAATAGCTGGCCGGAAATGAGAATTTTGTGCATCGACCCGAGTGCATCAGTCAGTTGCACCGAATGGTTTGGATTGTGTGAATCCGTTCCATTATAGTACAGTTTTCTGTCAAACTCTTTCCTCGCAAATCACCCGACACTGACCTGTGTGCAGCCGATAAGCACTGGCAGGACAAACTCATTATTATGCTGCTGCTGCTGCTGGTGTCGCTCCTGCTCCTGCTGCTCTTGCTACTACATATAGCTTTGGGTAAATAAATATGGGATTTTGTAGAGAATGGTACGAGCAGGCTTGACCATTTGGGAGATAAAATGCCATTTCAAACAGATGGATAAAGTAAACCCGACACCTATGCGGCGACATATGTATTACAGCTTTATTTGGTTTAACAGCTTTACCCATAGAAAATGGAAGGAAATTATTTCTGGTTTGGAATCGTTTGCCGCTCATACACCTCAATTTAAATTTATACCTAAAATTTGATTTCAAATTGCTTTTGTGGAAGTGCTGCTGTTTTGTACATATATCATCTTATTGCTCGGTTTAGCTAATCCCCAGCAGAATTTTCCTTTGTTTTATGATTAACCAACACACCTTTTAACGAACAATTGAAGTTTCAATTTTTTATAATACTTGTTTGTAGCACAATACATGGAACATTATTTCATAGTAATACCATATAACATAAACTCTTGCCACACAATAATAAAAAACCTTCTGCCCCCATTTTCCTAAAAGCAACTAGCTACAGCCTACATGTCACTCTAGTACTAATTTCCTTCAACCCATGTCAATGTAAATGCACTTGAACGTTTTTCACACCTTCACACGCCTACGAGCTCAAGGACCCTTTTTCATTTAATGCCATTTTTTGTCTCAGTGCATTTTTGCTTGCTTTTTATAACACACTTATACCGTTGGTGTATGCGCAACACATCAAACAAATTACAACGACTAGATGTCAGTCGTGCTTGATGGTTGCTCCCTTTTTTGTGTACTCATTCCAATCCTACTCCTTTTCCAGTTATATCCCTTGTCCTGCTTGGGTCGTTTGTTCAGGCTCATCTGCGTCATAAATCATGCCAGCATATCGTTCGGCTATGCTGACAGCAGAACGACCCACACCTTCAACACCTCCGCCCAGGAATGGAGGCCAAGAAAACGCAAGGACGTGCGATACAGTGCTACCGATTCATGAGGTGTTGATGTTGATGATGAAGGATTGGCCAGAGACCTGGGTACCTGGGTACGACAGGGTACACTGAATCTTAAAGGAAATAAGCCTGGTGTGGCCTGAATTTTCCAACGGGTGTATGTCTTAACTTGCATCTCTTCAAAATATCTTTGCAGGTAAAATAGGTATTACTTGTGAGCTTATTTGCAACCTTTCATTAGCTATCAAATCAAAATGGAATTAGTTTATTTTTATTCAATTAATTGATACGTAACTATAAGTTAAAGAGGCTTATATGAAGTAATCTGTTTCATGCTAATAAACACATACCACATACACATACATTCAATTACCTGAAGATTCTTTGTCATTTGTCATTCACTTTATTAGAAATAGGTGCTTTAGCATGAATTTAGTCATGTTTTATTGTAAAAAAGCCTGAATCTTTCATTATTTCTAAGTAATCTGAGAGGTAAATAATTCTCATTAAGACTAAGTTAACACATAAACCTACTGAATGGACATTCTTATGGAATTGAAGCATTGTATTTTTATGCAACTTTCACTGTAAACTAAGTAAACTAACATTCTGGAGCAGTATTAATTTTCTACATTATTATTCTAATTAGTTGGTTGTATAAAATGATAGCATCCTACAGTAAATATTATCGTCTTAAAAAATATATTCTTTAGATACTTTCCAGCCCTACTCAATCTCTCAAATAAATAGTACATAAATAAAATTTGTTGATAATAACAACGCACTAGCAAAAAGAAACATCGTAAATTGTGCACGTTCTATAGTTCTCTTTCGGTTATTGTTAATTGAAACAATCAATTTCGGCCCCGCCACATTCTGCCATGCCAAATTTAACTTGTCTCACTGCAAAAAAAGTAAACCACATCTCTCTTTCTCTTACTAAAAAGTCACTGATTTAAGTCGTGGATAGTTTACTTTTCCGTGCTTATTACCTTTTTATTTGCTACTCAAGATATAACAAACCTAGAGTCTCGTTCAGCAGAAACTAAAACACAACCGAAACGAACGTGAAACGAAAAGCGTCAGCACACTCGAACCCGAACTGGGCTGATGAAAGTAAGTGACAGAAACTTTAATAGAAAGTACCGTTCAATTATGTTACTCCGGACTACGTGATTTATGTCCTTCACAGTGCTCCGCTACCATGTAACCGTGCCAGGCGGTGCCGTGGCATTTGCTGGAGTTGGGGATAAAAAATGTTTTCCCTTGGAAAACAACAGAGCATGGACGAGGCAACGATGGCGGCAGCGTGTGAAGCGTGGTTTGTCGAAGAAAATTAACGGACAGCCTAGCAAAGTTTGAACCGAAAGCGGAGCAAGACGGTTGCAATTATTGATTAGTGCCGCAACCGTTACAGCTACCGTTGTGCACAAACGTACCGACGAAAACCCAATGGAAGGCAAAGAAAATGTCATTGCATTATTGATTTCTTAGAGTTGTCAAAGTTATGCTGGCGTATGAATGTGACATTCTGGTTCCAATATCGAATCCCTTCTTTCTTTTCGTTTTGGCGGAAATGCATTGTAATCAATATTGGCCAGCCCAACGATTTATATTTGGAGAAAACTATAAACGTTCCTACAGGATAGAACTTATTAATATTTATTGTAAAAGTTTACCATAATAAAACGTATCATATATAAATTCAAAAGATTTTTAGTTATTCATCCAACGTTTGGGATGCATTAATGATATTATGCTAAAGAGTTATTATGCTAAAACAAACTGTAAGAAAATGCTAAACCCACAATAAATTAGCTACAACATAAATTAACCTATAATATTAGCTCAGTCATACTGAAACACTTACTTTAAAAGCACCTACACCTCATCAAGCATCGGTCCTCCACCACCACGAATTACAACCTATCAATTTAGATTGATTGATTTCTCTCCTTCCATCGCCGGCTACAAGGATCAAGGGCAAATACTAGCTTGCATAAACACAGCGGAATAAAAAGTAAAAGCAGGCACTACGGCCTCTCAACCGTACCGTAGAGTGAGAATGGCGTAAACAAAATAAATTTTTCCAATCGCTCCCTTACTTAATGGGTGGTCATCATTTTACGGTCGACCCGGTGTGTGTGTGTGCGTGTGTCGACTGTCCCATCAGCGACGTGCACCCGGAAGCGATAGGTCCGATGGTTTTAGGTTCCGGCCTGTAAGCACCGTTAAATGATTAGGATATTGAAGCTTTTAACCTTCTTTCTTTATTTGCTTGAGATGAAAAAGAAAGAAAGCAAAAAGTCTCTTCCAAACGAACTAGCGGAGCGTGAACGAACGAAAATAAAGATGAAGCAAAAAGTTTCGAACGGAACGAGCGGACGGAGGCAATAAAAACCGAACCATCCAAATTGAGGTAAATAGTCACCTCATCGATAGGTTAGCCTATGCATCAATAAAGCGCTCACCCAGGGATGATGATAAAAAATATATGACCCTGTTGATTGAAGGGCAATACATCAGATGCGCTACGATGAGGTTCGGATATGCAGAGAGTCAACGAACAAATCAACTTATGGTAAGTGTTTTAATTGTTTTAAGCTGAGACTATGAATGTACTATTGTAAAACAAGAGCAAATATAACAAAATTTGAATTAGGTTTTAAAATAAATAGAGCTAGCATTAAGGAAGGAATAGCACAAGAGTTTCTCTTATTTGTTGTTGAAATAACCTTTCTATTGCAAGTAAAAGTAACTGATAGGCTAAATGCATTCATATTATAGACCTTAAATCAGCATAAAAAAGTAGTATATAGGACTCGCTAAGTACAAAACAGTAATAATGTCGTACAATTTATCAACTTGCAGAATACACAAATAACCATAATTGCTATATTACAACATGTTGTTTTTTACTTGTATTGTATTGAGGGAAAGCTTACTATACGATACATTAGGTGTAATTTGAAATTCAAGCAACCCACAAATAAGCCTGTCCCTTAAATAGCACAAAAAATATTATTCATTGTAATGCAAATGAGAATTTCAAACGTAACGTATTATATGAATGCATTAATGCATAACGTAATGCACGACATATACATTTGAGCGTGTGAGTATAACAACCTTACAAATAAATGGCCTCAAATATGTCGAAACAATCAACCATCCAGTATCAACCGATGAGTACATTAGTTCGATATTGAATCAAGCTCGACAGTTACAGGTCATCAATCTTCCAGCAGGGCAAACAAACAACAACACATAATTTCATAAATAATTGGTGCATTAAACGCACACACCATAAAACACACACACACACACACAGCACATTTTACCACGCAAAACAGGGCGAGGTAAACCGGTCCCAAAAAATCCAGTTGTATTGTCACATACTTTTGCTTTTGTTTTTTAGCCGATGACAGACACATCGTTCGTGTGCCGTTGTGCGCGGTACGGTACGGGCTACGAACTATAACCAGTATACCATATTGTCACGATCGTGTCGTACCGTCTGGGCTGAAGTGGTAAGAGAAAGGGCCACTTCACTGCGGTGACATATTTATGACTCTCAAATAAAGCAATAGAAATTATGAGTTTACTTCAATTGAGCATCCCATCTTCGGTGTCTTTTCTTGTACGAATGTGTATAGCCCTTCCCTTGGCCCTTCCTACATACTCGAGGCGCACCTACCTCGAGCCAAAGGGGATGGCAGGCAAACACTAAGACAAACTGGCAACGGACTTAAATTCATAGCAACAACCGCGAATGAGCGAAACAATCGGAACACGGCGTCCGAGAAGCAGAGCATTCCGAGAAACGCAACAAAAAATGCTCGAAAACGCTCAAGGCTTCGCCATCCAAAATCCACCCGGTGGAACAGAAGGGTGGCAAACATTCTTTCGATGGAAATATGTATTCACCATTATCATGCAATTCATTACGCGAAGAAGACCCTCTTTAGCAAATGATCACCGGCAAAGGATCGCCCCCCATTCGTATGTGTGTTCGTTTGTGCTTTTACACGACACAGCGCCATTTCTCAAAACGGCGTACACGAGACGCGTTTTGCGTGGCTGTTTTACGGGAGAAATTGTTGTATTTTTTACCCCATACTTTTTCACGTTCTACTACTGTTGCTCCACCTCTTCGCATGTTGCAAACGCGTCGGTATTTTGTGGTACGCGAATGATGGCAACAAAAACCATTTACTATGCATGAAACAATAACCGTAAACATGACACGGCCAGCCCAACATATTGTTTTTGCTCCTGCCGGGACAATCCATGCCCGCGGGCGGATCGGCAGGACCAGGCGTCATGGCGCCCTTCGCTTCCTTCTTGCGCTCGTGTGGCACCGTCCGTTCGTGTGCACAGGGCCCGATGTTCATAAATTTCAACTTTCGATTAAATATTACCGAAAGGCCCCGTGGCTTCAGCTACGTGCAAGTTGGTGAAGTTTTGTGCCACGCAACCGGTTAAAGGAAACAATGCATGGGGCACAGAATGGAAGGACACTTCGGGTGCTATTTTATTTGGAACGCTTTTCAAATGCTTGTTAGGAAGATTTGTGCTCAATGGAGACAATACAAAAATATGGTTTATTTGCTAAAGTTTCATTACACTCATTGAATGAAATTAAAGACAAATTACTTATATTATTCATTTTTTTATTGTTCAACACGTTTGAGAGGTTTTTCTAATAAACAAAATTAATAACAAAAATCGCTGAAAAAATGATGAGCTCGTTAATATAAGGGCGTTGATTTGCTCATTTCCCAATGCACATATACCCATTTCAAATTTTTCAAATACCTACCCCCGTTTATAATCTCACCAAAACGACAGTAGTAGAAAGGAATGGCAAGCAGCACAATGTGTAAGTTGTTCGCTCTTAATTACAAACTTAAAGGAACGTCCGGAGCGCTACTTAATAACTACTTTGCACGGCACTCGTATGCACTTCTCTATGCCGGTGGGTGTGGCTGAAACAGTTTTATAAGCGGATCAAGCAGGTTATGTTTTATAAACTTTCATCTAACCGACTGGAGGGAGTTTTTTTGGTAAAGTAATTTTGATGTGCCATGTACGAGAATAGTTTTAAAAACGAGAAAAGGATACTTTTCAAAAGCTTTTATTATGAGACGAAAGTTGCATATTTTAAACGAGGTTTACTTTCCGATTCCGAAATAATTCGTTCCGATGTTCTATTTCCTGTAGGGAATGGTGATGGTGATGGAATGGTAATTAGCATCCTTTCTGTTAACTGAAAAGGAAATTAATCTTAAATTGAATGTTTCAATTTTAATCAATCGAAATAAATTATCTTTCTTATTAGCTTGCCTTGTGAAGCTTGATCTTATCAAGTGAAAATAAAAAATACAACAATGAGCGATTTGACCACTCTAACATTTACAATACATTGTCATATTCAATGTAAAAATTCCTTCATAAAATCATATACCTCTCGCAAAACAAACAAAATACATGTTATTATATTAAACATTGATCAGTTCTTTAAAACTTTTAACTCCATAACCACGTCGTATCTATGCTGGGAATATTTTTGTACGATACATAATTTAGATGTAAATGTCTAACTCGAGGAAAACATTGAACCATTCTCAAAAAACAATCACCCCATTTCGCCGAACTAGTTCGCAGCTCTTAAGCTTTGATTGCGTGAATGTCATGGCCACAAGCTCACACACTCACTCACACACAATCCGATCCGTTTGTCGATGCGAAATGGGAACCCCACGATTCGAAACGAAACTCTTAATTGCTTTTCAATGTACATCGCCAAAAACGTCCGGTCGGTCGGTACAGCAATGGGGCAATTTCCATACCAGCAGATCCAGGTCGTCCATTGCCTGGAGGGGTACAAGAGCAAATAGAAAACGCTTCAATCTCCGGCAATTCCGATTCCATGTTTCCTCATCGATAGATAGCATGCCTCTCTATCTCTCCAGCTCGCTCCAGTTATAGCTCATCGCCCTCCACCCCATCACCGACTGAGAGACAATTGTTCCAGCACTTGTACACTCGTCCACCATTGCGAAATGAAGGCGACGAGGCGCCATCTCCACCAAACAACAGTAAGTTTGGCGTGCGGAGGAAGGGGATTTAGTGGGAAAAAAGTGTAAAACAGAAATAAAACAAAAAAAGCCAATTTCCCTTCGCCCACCGCTTGCTTGCGGAGCCGGTGCTTGATGGATTTTCACTAAATTGAATGTGTGTGTGTGTGAGGGCGCCTGTGAACGGCAGTCGAGAAAGTTCGCTGCGATAAGCTTTTTGCAAAACACCTTTTATCGGAAGGCGAAGAAGAAGCGCGATTGCCGCCGCCTGCCACAGTCCGGAGGAGTCCGAAGTCCGGCCCGGTGAACCGGCAAATGAGATCGCGGAATGCAAATCGAATGTCACGAAAAGTTGCCCCCGCAGAAACCGAACCGCAAATGAAAACCGTTGGTGAAAACAACGAAACTTTTCGATTGATTTTTCCTCGGCCCGCCCTCCCCTCCCGTGAGAACGTTTTCGACGAACGGCCGGATGAACCGTTGATATCCGGTGTGACTTTGCCGTTGTATTTACTTTTTCGACCTGATATGTACACCTTCCTGGAATGGTACGGAACTGCCCCGGGTTGGAGGTTTTTGTTGTTGTTTTGTTTTGGGAAACAAACATCCAAACTGTACAGGCCTACGCTGATAGTGTAAACGATGCTTTCATTCTTGTTGCTATGCGATTAAGCTGCCAGCTAACTGATGCTTTTTAAGGGTACGATTTTAATCTGCGGTGCGTTTTTCGGTAACGACATTTTGGTGTCAGGGCGGGTTATGTACCAAAAAGGCAAGTGTCATTGTTAAAAGACAAATCCTGTTAGTTGACATAAAATATACAAAATATCTTTTTATTAAAATTGTTGCTGTTGCGACGAGTCTGGCAACTGTCCGATGTAATGATATGAACGCGTATTGATGACTGCCCGGTGTAAAATATGCCACACGGATACTTGATAACACACGGATAATTGATAACACACGGATAAGGTGAACAGAAAGGATAAGGCGGATGTACGGAAAGAAACAGAGTGCCGCAGCGCTTTTTTTCTATTCTAACCGTACGACGAGACAGAAGTTTTTTTACTTGTTTCACCGTTAGTTAAGCTTTCGGCAATAAATATACTTTGCAAAGATATCTGGAAAGTCGTCGCGTTCGTTTGACTGTTGCTCAACGCAACAGTTGCCTTAACGGCTTGCAAACATTTCATAAAAATGAATCAAAATAAAACGGTTAAATAACTTAACAAATGTCTTTTTCATTGTATTGAAATTGCATCCAACTGAAAGAAAAGTCAACGCGGTACGTGCCCCACACGACAAATACTTTAAATCACTTTCAAACACTTTCCCAAAGCTTTGGAAAAGAAATCGAACAGAACTGCAAAAGTAATTGCTCAGGGGAAAGCATGTGCTTACAGCAGGCCTGAGTTGATTCACTAACCTCGAAAGAGCATCAAAAACGCCATAAGTAAAACCACTCCCATACCCTCACCGCGGGAAGCAACCCTAGTCTTAGTCTCTTTTTTATGCTGCAACATTCAAATCATTTTCTATCATTTTCTGTATTTCAAAACTTGGTGCTCGTTACTCACTTTTTTCCCTCGGTGCTCCCTCGGTTGTTATACGAAGCACGGGCATCATTTGTGTCGGAAGAAATGAAACGAACAGAATTCCCTTTTGACAGTGCAATCAAATCACCTTGCAAGAGAGAGAGAGAGAGAGAGAGAGAGAGAGAGAGAGAGAGAAAGCGAAAGAGAAACAGCTACGTGGTCCACAGAAATGGAGATGCACAGCTTCAGCATAGCTTCTGTGGGTGCAGCGCTAAAGCTTTCTTTTCACCAAGAGAACGTCACCTCGTCGAAAAAGGGTAAGTTCTGCCAAACCCCATTTTGTAGCAGTCTCGTTTCCAATAGGATTCTTCAGGTATCCCCTCGTCTGCTAGCCAGGGAGCAGATCAACCATTTTCAAAGTTTCCATTTCATTTGGCAGTTTTCAATTTGGATAGACTCTTTAGAAGTGCCATTGTTACGCTGCTGCCGTGGAAACTTCGTCCCATTGTGCAGCACACGGTAAAAGATTATGAGTTTGCGAAGGGTTTCTAGTGCTGGCCAAGTTTTTCTGCATCATGTACATCATGATTAGATAAAACTTACACAACATATTTAAAATGTAGTGCAACAAAATGTGAATTACGGAAACTTTCGCACCGAGCATCGGGCAAGTTCCTCATCTTCGTCGTGAACAATAATAATTCATTCAAATAGTCTCGATAATGGTTGCTAAAAGCATTATATCAAAATGGAAAGGGGCCATCTACTATAAATTTAAATTGCCATAAATCCTCTGACTCTTATCGTGCCTTTTCACACATTTGTTTTGTCGTTTGCCACTTCCTCCTTAAAAACGACATACTGCTTTGGAAAAGTTCAAAAACGACCCAAAAAAACCCCAAGAACATGACACGCAGCAGGTACAAAACGAAAACTTCCGCACTAGAATTAATGTGCTACTTCCGGTTCAATTAGGTGTTGCTGTCGTACCCGTAGCGAAATATAAAAAAACACACACACACACACCGACACGCGAAAGAAAGAAACCACACTCACCCGAACCAGTTCACACCTGGGTCCCATTTTGTTTCGGTGTGGCACGACGACAAACGACAAATTAATACACACCACATAACAGTCTGTCATAATCACCGTGGCGTGTGTCCGGTAGGTCCGTCGGCAGGAGGCTATCGGTGGTCCTCAGCCCATAGCCCAAGACAAATGGTTAAAGTTCACAATTTATGAACTATTCGCACACACACAAATTACAATTTAAGTCACACAGGCGACACCGTGAGAGCTTAATGCTGGCAAACCACTAGGCAAAGGCAAGAAAGAGAGAGCACATGTTGTATCGAAGGGAAAAAGAGATAAGTGAAAACAACATAACATCACAAAAAAGCTCCCTCCATCTCCTGAACGAGCATGGGTGTCTTGAATGGTGGCCTGTTTCACTTTAGCTACGACACATTTTTGCTTCATTAGGATTTATCAACACACACACACAAGCTGTGTACCCTGCCGTTCTGCCTTGTACGTAATCTAATAGCTTATCGATAAGCTACTCCGACTGTCATCCTTCGAACAGCTCAAACCAATCTTCACCGCCGTTGTACACCGGGAGGGGAGGATTAAATCCTCCCCTAACCGTCGCACTACACAGAACGGTTTGTGTGTGTGTGTGTGTGAACGGGTGTATGTATGCTCATGGAAAATGTTCCTGAAAGCGATCGAAAACAAGATGAAAGGATCAAGCCGAGTAAACAATCGTGTTGAGACCGGGTGCTAGCCACGGTTCGGCGTGAATCAGACAAAGACGAAGGAGAAAGATGAACGCGAGCGGCTCAAGGGTTACACGGGGCCAGTAAATGGTAAATGGTACGAACGTGTGGACCGCAGTTGGCAGCATCTGTCAGCCATTACGCGAATCCCGAGCTCTCCCGGTCAACATGATTCTTCTTTCTGCGCTGCTCTATGAGCTCCAACCAACACCCGTGTACAGAAAACTTCCTTCGTAACGGCGTTCACTCCATCACGAAGGGTTAGCTTCTGCCACGAGGAGGTACACGCGTCCACCACTTTCTTGGCAGCTGCACACCATCGCTTTGAACCGGCGAGAGCACTCGGGGACAATATAATGTCACATAATATTTTATTTGTATCGGCAAAAGAAATCAACTCCACTTGAACCTGACCCCGAGACTCTTTCGCAACTGTTGACGACGACAACAAGGACGGCGGGCGAGCATTACCAACCAGGTGGCGTACCCGTTGCCAGTCGTTGCAAAGTTCTGCTCAAACTCTTGTTAACTCCACGCCAGTGCCATTTCTTCGTGTTTCGTTCTAGCTGTCACGTTCTAAATTTTATTGCTTTATGATTTCAACCTCCCCGAACTAGAATTTCTCTCCACCCCTCGTGGCAAGCGAATTGTTCTCCAGGGACCCCGCGCAGCGTACATCTCTTCCGTGTCAGCTGGCGCCGAATGAAGAACGTAACGGAGGTTTGCGCGTGGGATGGCGAACTTCCCGAGATATTTATATATGAGTGGGTGTGTGTGTGTGTGTGTGTGTGTGTGTGTGTGTGTGTGTGTATCTGAGTGCAGTTCTGTCACTGGCAGAGCAAACCCACACCCAAACCGCCAGCCACCGTCGCTCCCTCGGAAAGATTCGAAAACACGCGAGCACTGCCGGTGTATCCTTTTCAATTACATTATCTAGCTTTCATCTACTTAACGGAGTTATAAATCACTTGAGGGACCGTGCCGTACCGATTCGCCGTACCCATTGCGCCACGGTAGGTGAAACCGAAGTTGAAGAAGACGTTCCATGTCACCGAATTGCCGCAGCAAGCCGCCCCACAACCAAACCCACCAGCAGTGGAAAGTTTTGTGAACAGTCTCGGGGATCGGGATTTCCAAATTGCAAACTTCCAGCTGGCTTGCTAATCGTGGCCTTCCCTCGGGGCATTCAGTGTGCTGCCTCCCCTTGATCAGAGGCTAGATACTCCAACACACACACATGTCGGTGTTGTGTACAGCTCAGCGAATTGGGGATTCACTCGTTTCGATGCCTCGCTACCTTTTGCTGTTGCTGCAAGCAGGCAAGGGTTGTTGATAAAATCGATCGGATCGAATCATTATTGAATAAAATGTAATCGAATCAAGGGCATTTTGGTTTTGTTCTGGGGGAATGAAAGTTGACGTATAATAAGGCCTCAATGGTGAACACAGCTAGTGTGAACATATTTTTGAAAAACTAGTTTTAACATATTTTATTCGGATCGTGCTGTGGAAAATTATGGCATTTTAAGTGACGCAACATTTGCTCGCTTTTAAGATTGTATTGTACACATGTAAAGAAATTCACAATCCTTTTTTGTAAGAAAAGACTCTAACCTTCTATACCAATTTCGATTACTCTTGAACACTACGTAGTGGATCTTCGACACTGCTCCTTCCAGAGAGTACAACTTGAATTGATATTGAGAGTAAGATTAATGATTTAATTCGGTTTGGTGTCTTTGCTCCATCGGATGCATTTTCATCCGACGTACTATCAAATGCTATTTCGATGTATATTGCGTTTAACTTGAATGAGTTCAATATTTTAACGATTATAAAACAAATACATTCAGAATTCATTAATTGCACGCTCGATAGTTGGCTGAGAGTTCAATTAAAAAGCATGCGTTTGTATGGAAAAACAGTTTTTTGGAAAATTCAAAAAAATCTAATGGCATACCGAGAAAACTTTTCGAATTTTTGTGTGTAAACACGTGCCAACTAAACAGAACATATTCAATAGTTGGCAGGGAATCCAAGTGAGTTCAAGCTGTATTTGATTTTTTTCCTAAAGAACGTACATAATATTACATTGACAGATAATATTAGTGATAATGTACGACGGAAACAATCGACTGCATTGGTTTTTTTTAATGTTATTGTAATACAAATTATATTATTTTCTGGTAAAACAGTAAATCGATGATTTGAAATGTACACCTACAAACTCTGTACGTTGGCTTTGAGCGTTATTATAGTTTGTAAGTCTTTCTTTTTTTTATAAATTCACTATAAATAACATTCATGGTCAAAAAGATTCAGGATTAGTAAAATAATTTCAGAAATAAAAATGATAATAACGATATTTCCTCAACTACTTTTCCCTTAAACAAACATTTGAAATATTAAGGGCTCGCGATACGCACAAGACGAATGCGCTATTCATAACATCGAACATGGCTAGGGAAACCGTCATAAAAGTCGCTTGTTTTCTTTTCATTAGCAAAAATACTTTGTATCTTACCTACACAAAGCTATCATTCAAGGCTGGATTTTGCCCCAATCGGCACTCACCGGCAGAGCTAAATACCATTTGATTTATAGTGACAATGGCGAAAGACAAAGGTTCCTTCTACTCGTTCCGGTAGAGCCATCGGTTTTGCCTTTCGTCTGCACATCGTCTTTATTCCGTGTGTGTAAGTGTGTGTCTGCAAATGTCATTGCTATGTTGCGACCATTTCCTGTTACAATACAAACGATCGTAGAAAAGAAACGCAACGATTGTGGGTACAATGCCATCTAATCTTCTTGCACCGCGGAAGCTTCAGCTTTTCTCCAACCATTACTCAATCGTATCTGTGTGAGTGTGTGTGTGTGTTAAGAAGCGAGAAAAAGCGCTAATGAATGTACTAGTTTTACCAGCTTTTCATCCTCTTGCCCCCGTTCGTGGTTTCCCGTTTGTTGCAATTCCATAACCGCGTTCCTGGTACGATCCGTCAACGGACGAGATTTTTCGATTAATCGATCGTCGGATATAAAACTCCCTCAAGGCAAATGTTCGATTACGATTCATTCGTACCGTCGTTGAAAGTGGAAGTTTTTGTTTTGTCCTGCTTCATTTTTCACAGCTTCCAACAGTTCCAATTTTAGCAACTTCTCCATCATCCCAGCAGTGCAAATCTTAGCGTCAATGAGCTCGAACGAGCTGTGGGGTAGTGCTTTTTGTTTTAAGCTTTCCCGCCCACTGTTATAACAGTGCCATCCGCTCCATCAGCTGCCGTGCTGCAAATCACACCAGGGCCAGAAATATCCGCAAGGGGTTCATGTGTAAAGTTTCTCTCACTCTTGGCAGAAAAAAAAAATGCACCACAAACCACTCTCCCATTATTCCTTCAGGTCCACTCCCCCATTGGTGAGCGAATCGAAACAAAGCTCCGTATGCAGAATGGAGTTTGAATACATAAGAAAATACCGCCGGGAGCTAAAGCAAGGATTAGTCAGCGATTGAAAGGAATGATTGGACCAGGGGACCGAGAAATAGGGTGGGCGTGAGCGTTACCAATCCCTGTCCGGGGGAATGCTCCAGTTACCTCCCTCACTTTTCCACCGCGCTGAAGCGTTGGATTAGATTGAACGTTTGGAAAACAGTGCCCGAGGAAAGGACCCAATCGACGATGGTTTTGGGATTGGTACGGCGGTTCGTACAGCAGGAACGGACACCGGTCCGAACGAACGCTGGTCGGTGTATTAAAATGTCGATTGATAGCAACAGATTGCTGGCGAATGGGAGTGGAAAATGGACACAAAAAAGAAGCAAACAAACGCACACAGCCCATAATCCTTTCGCCCTGCACGGGATCGCTTTTATTGAGCGCTGCGAATGGGTGAATGGTTGAATAAATATTCTTTCTATTTATTTTAGTTTAAGCATGGCAGAGTGGCCACTCTTGTCTGCTTTGCCTTTTTGGAGGCGAATGTTCGTGAGTGTGGGCACAGAAGGATGGAGCGATAAACCCAACTGACATGCTGACGTTTGGAGACAAATTTGAAACAATACCTTCAGGGCAAACGGAAGCCCCCGACTCAAGTTCGTGGGTGGCTAAATATCAAACTCGAGGTGGGACGAACCAAAGCAAAGGGAACTCAGCGAGAAGATGGATGCCTTTTGATTGGATGATAAGCTTTCTTTGTTGGTGACGGGATTTGTATCTTCTTGGCATGCTATAAAAGTTAATGCACTTTTAAATAATGTTGTCAGTGTCATTTTAGACACGGTTAAAAGTAATTCTCAGCTCGACAACTTCATTGTATTTCGTAGGAAAATGGAAACGGAATGAGTTTTTTGCTCATGCGAGAGCAAATAAATTGACCTTTAACACGGTACGTCAACTTAAGCAATTGTCTCAATGGCTAAGTCTTTAGAATCACAAATAATCTTAAGATGTTAGTCCCATTTAATGTAGTAGAGTAGTAATTAACACTACTATATCTTGCTAGCGTTTATTTAACTTTTTTTTTAATTTTACAGAAATATACAACTTTTGAAAACTTTTACTTTGTACTAGCCATTTCGATATATTTTCTTTAACTATACTTTCCGATTTTTTTAAAGAAAATTGAGTAATATTAGAATGTAATGATTTCCTTTTCTTAATATTGCACGCTAGCTCTTTGGATATAACTTCATAAAGAAATTAAAAAAGATTATTTCAAAACCAAAAAGACAAAAGCAAAATACAAAAAAAAATCAGTAACTGAGTTTGCTAGGTCAAAGAATTACAAAGATAATAAAAAAACATGTAAGATAAGATAATCAATAAACACATCACATTCCCTGAAATGAACAAAAAATTCAAAATAGAATAAAAATATGTAAACCAGTGAAAACGTTGTTGTTAAACTGAACTGTCCAATTACAAATTACGTGAGCAACAGCTATTGTTCTTTCTTCCCGTTAACTTGTCAACATGCTTCACCTACAAAGGCCTTGCCTGTACCGATTAATTACTTTCCAAACATCCATTCCGTCCTTGATTGGCACGATTTGGAAATTATCAACGGGTGGCGTGAATTAATAAATTCCTGCTAATGACGCCTTTAATCCGATGACGCACGTATTTGCATCGATCAAGCGGCAAAGGTAATCGATTATTCGCTCAGCTCAGGATTGATTTTACATCTGGTTACATTTTTAATCAATGTTCAGCACGCCCTTATCCCCACTCCATCGGGTGATGGCTGTGATTGTTTAATCGTTACCACATCGATTGCACCGTTCAACGCATCCAAAATCGCACACACACACACACACATGCACACCCTGTACACGAGAAAACACACAACCTATACGCTGTACCATCTGCCAAACGCATCGCAAGTTTTTGAGCGGGTAATAATATATCGACCATCGGATGCTGCCCCGCCTGACGCCTGTAATTAGGTTCAATAAAACCGTACCCGTCTAAGCCGCTAATTACGGCAGACATTTTACGAGCAATTAACCTTTTTTACCACCAAACCCGCGCCCCAAACCACCCGCGTCCCCGCGTGCAGGGTTTCCCTACTGCCACAGCTTAAGTGCGCCCGCAGAAAGGGGTTCTGCAAACAGGGGGAAGGTTTTGCTCGGTACCCCGTGGACGAAAGGGTGGGCGAAGGGTCTCGACTGCTCGATACAGATTTTGCCCCAAAAACAGTGTTACGGTGTGCACAGGGTGGGCGGGAAATAAACGATAAAGCAAAACTCTCTGCCAAATGCTCGAATCGTTAATCAATGGCATGTGTGGGATGTGGGTAGATGCGTGGTTTCGTTTCGGACGGGAAGTGGCTCGGAGGGCTGCCGGAAGTTCGAGGCCGTGTGTACCTGGTGCGGGCTTTCGAGTCCTGGCGACTGGTGTGTGCAGCATCGCTGTTGTGGCTCATAAATCATTACTCTTGGTTGTGGGGTCTTGAAAATGGTCCTTACTGGTATATAGCAGGAACAGTACAGTGTGGTACAAAATTTGCTTCAAAGTGAGGATGATATCGAACGCAAGCATTGAATATGATACAATTTTTAAGTGCATTTATTTATGTAATAGCTGTTTTTAATTTTGACAAACTTGGTGTTGTATTTAAAAAGGTACTATTTTTAAAGGGCATAATATTTATTTGTTTATTTATTGTTTAATCTTCAACGAGCTGTATGGTCTAATTAAAATAAGTAACATTACACAAAAAAATACATAGCAAAATAGCAAAATCAAGATTTGTATCGCAATTCACTGCGGCCATGGCAGAAGCACGTTCCTTGAAGCACTGAGTTGAGATGTGGAAGTCGAAGCAATCCTAAACATTGTTGAAAACAGCCGACATGCGGAACATAGTGTCAGACCGACCAGCGCTGGAACGAGGTTGAGCGATCCGTAGAGTCTCTATAGACCTAAGTGTTCGGGATGGTGCATAGATATTGGCTCGATGCAACAAAGGCGATGAGTCCATAGAGCCATTTAGCAAACCAGCGATGAAAGAGCACTGTGCATTGCGGCTTCTAACCGAAAGAGGTTCAAGGCCTAGAAGACGGCACCGCGCAGCATATGGAGGAAGATTATTGCGATCCTGCCAGGGAAGTAGGCGTAGGGCATATCGCGTGAGCTTACGTTGAATCGCCTCAAGTCGAGCAATTGAAGAAGCAGTAGTTGGGCTCCAGACTACGCACAAATATTCCAGAACCGAACGAACGATACTATTGTAGACAGCTTTGATGCACATGGGGTTGCGGAATTCATTAGTTGTCCGGACAATCACGCCAAGTAGTTGGTTTCCTCTGGCTACAACGTCATCGATTTGCTGTTTAAAGTTCAAACTTGAATCAAGAAGAACGGCCAGGTCTTTGGCATGATTTTGTCGATTAACTGCAGTGCCGTCTATGAGGTACCAGTAATTGAGCTCCTGCATCGACAAAAAGACACATTGCCTTGAATTATGATTGATCCTTTCAACAAACAAAATACTCTTTTATTCATTTATTTTTCTTCTTTTTAAAAATACACTTCAAAAGGAAACATTTGTCCTTTCTGTGATTCACAAGGTTTAAATATTATATAAACTGATGATTTTCATAAGAATGCTTCTACTCTTACTAAAATACCCAAACACAAACCAGCCACAAAAAGCGTGCCACACTGTGTACCACAGCGCGCCCAGACCTACCGAGCATTGCGTTGCTTGATGGTTCTAACAATATCGCCTTATCCCATCATGTGCCAATGCGCAAAAACAATAGCAATGCCTTCACCCTCGCGCCACCATGACCCCTGTCTCAGGCAACACACCGTATTCGCAATTCTTATTCTTTCGCTTTTATTGGTGGTGTTTAAAAAAGTTTCACAATAAAATACCGGCAGAGTGGCTTGTTTTCTCTCCCGGCGAGGGGGGTTTGTTTTGGGGTTTGCGAGAAGCAACGGGGTGGGGTGGAGAGGGGAAGCAAGAACAAAGTGATATTGTAAGTTTACTGGCACGTAAGCATAATTCGTGAACCTTGCCCTTCAAGCTGTAAGCAACATTAAATCCATCCATCCAGCAGGCGACCAGGGGGCGTACGAAGCAGTGGGCAACTTCGGCACGGAAGTCTGCCTTATGGTGTGTTTCACAAGAATGAAAAGCCTCTTTTTTGTTGCTGCTTTTTGTTTCCTCGACATTAAATTGTGCAACTAATGTTTTCAGCGTTATTAACATGTTGCAGCGTTTTCGGCGTAGGCACGCATACGCTTTGTGGTCGACCGTAAGTGTTGCTAATATCTTCCCATCTCGTACAAGTGCCCGTTGTTTTCACATGTGCTACAGCGAGGTTAAATAACGTTCTCTGCACCTCACTCCCGCTTGCGCTGTGCTCCATTGTCTGCCGGTTTTAAATAAACCAAAGGGTGTGGGCTAAACTTGAGCGTGAGTTATTGGCTCGATTATCCTGCTGGTTGGCCGTTTTAGACCATTCGGTAGATAGCGTGGCGTTGCACTTTTCCGGTAGCCTTTTGCATAATAAACTGCTGTGCCGAAAAGAAAAAAAAAATGCTTCAAACACACATACATACACACACACACACCTAAATGGTGCCGAAAGGCAAGCAGTTGGTCAAAAATTTATGGTTCCTTTATATGGCGACTTGTGCGGATGTTGTTTTTTAACCCCTTGAAGCCCCAGAAGAAGAACAAATGCTGTGAAAGTAAAGCGAAAAAAAGGCAGCGAACAGGCTGCCAAAAGGTGGTATAATGTCCCTATTTGGCACATGAAGTTGATTTAGTGACGGTGAAGCAAATAATAAAGGCTGAGGTTCATTTTTTATATTTTAAATCCAATCGACTGTTGAACAGAAAATCGGTTCTTGCAATCGGTTTTAAGAGGAGTAGTAGTAGTATGAAGCTGACTGGAGAAAATTGAATAACCCCTGCCGTAAGATCACCACATCTTTTTTGAGAATTCCATCGGCTTACATACCATTTTTTCACCACGATTGTCATTCGGCTTGAAACACAAAAGCAGGTAACATAAAAGTAGCCCAGAGCGATTAACAGTGTTATCTCTGTTGCTTAGTTATCCGCATTTTTTATATTTATGTTGTTAATTTTAGATGTATTTTTGTGTGTGCTTGTGTTTTAAACAAATAACCGTTTTGATGCATATCTTCCACCTAAAGCACAATATCTCTATTTTAAGATGCGTTTAGGCTAAACCCGTTTTTCCGTTCCATTGCTGCGTGGGTTTGCTTTAAAGGAAAGAAGTTTCAAGGAGGATTTTTTTTATTCGACGGTGGTAGTACACGGCTATAATGCTCAGCTATAATGTTATATTATTTGATAAATTTTTATCTTAAACTATCACTCTTTTCTAAAAAAATATTCCGCACTAGATAAATTTATGCAATTATCAAACGTAAATCACACACGCATACACACACTTCCAAAACACTATCCCACATTGGTCTAACGGGGACTAACAGCAATTTGCACTTATTTAATTCCTCCCTGAAAATAGCAAAGGGTTTTCGACCCCACGCAAACTGGCCAAATGCAGTGCAGTGCTCAAATCAATTCAGAACATAAACCAAAACAAACTTTCGACACAAATAATGCCGAAAACGTTTTGGTTTTTGTTTCAATTCCAACCTGGCAGCACCGCCAAGTGTGTACAGCGGGTGAGCGGAAATCCCTAGCAAAATGTTGACATTTTATTCTCCCTCTCCACACTGGTGACATCGCCCTGCCCGCTGTTGTCAGGCGGACAGGCTGGGGACGTGCACAGAATATGATTTTCGTACGTACGTTTGACGCTGAAGCGCCCCAGACACCAACGGGTTGGTTCGTTCGTGTTAGGGTTCGTGTCTGTTTTGGTCGAGATTTCACCCGGACAGCTGACGGGACGGGATATAGTTGTTTAATTTTGCAACGGTCACAAAACAAAAGTTTCCCTTACGGTCGGATGTGATTGAGTGGCTTAAAAGATAAATGGTCAGCTGTTGAAAGTTTGCATCGCACAGTCTTTGCTGACAAGGGAGGGGGGGGGGGGGGGAAATTCTGCATCAAAGTGGTATAGGTTGATAGTTGATGGAGCAAAACAGTTTTGTTTAGTTTATGTTAATTAAGGGAATCAGTTCTTTTAGGTTGAAAAGTTTTGAATCTTTTTTTAGCTAGGATCGCTTTTGAGTTGAATATGGTAAATAAAATTAGCAGAATATAAAAATGGTCAAAATTTTGTTCATTCCTTTATGTGCCTTTTAACAAAATCACCTTTAGGTAGATACCTTCGTTAGTATAATATCTTTGGTATTGATCACAGTTGGTTGGAAATTTGTTTCTTTATTTTATTTATTTATTTCCAGTTCTCATCAACTGCTCTTGTTGTGTATATTTTCTACTTAATATATGTTCTACCAATTTTACTAAACATCGATTACCTGCACATGCCCATTCTGCCCACTAAAGTGAACAACTCAACAAAACCCATTACTTACACCATTTGTTTTAAACGATCTGCGTGAACCAAAAAAAAAAACCCCGACTACAACCCTGTACAGGCTTCCTCGCTGTTCATAAACAATTTTCGTTTAACACTTTTAGCCTGCCGAAGGTGAGCCACGATTGGTTTACACATAGGTGCACACCAGCAAAGAAGCAAATAAAACTGATCGCATGGCACAAAAAAAAAACAGAGATGAAGCAAGAAAAACAAACGACGATAATAAATTACGGCAATTTATATTGGCGAACATATGTGCCATCGATGTTATTGTTTAAACCGTTGTTTGCACACAAACACACATTGCACCAGTGGCGACGCCGGAAGCTTATCAACGTTTTACCTTCATAGAGTGTTTGGTGAAACAAAAAACGCGAATAGCGACCACCCACCTCCTCGCCATGCCTTTGTTTATGTCTTTCATGTTTTGCACAACACGTTGCTTTGCCTTTTTTTGCTGTTTCTCTTTGTTATTGGTTTAAAGTATCATACCATACAGTGATAAAAATGGGAAGAGAGTAAAGCTAAAAAAGGCGAAACGCTGTTACGTGCGATGTGTGGCGCAGCAGATTGGCTTCATCGCAATGATGGACCCGATTCGTGGTGTCACTTTCAAAGAGCAATCATCGACAATTCTTACACACACACACATACTCACACTATGCGCTTATTCGACACGTATCCGGTATCCCTATCCAACACACCGTGGAGTCATCTTTCCCAAACGGTACCATTTCGGGCTATTTATTTGAAAGCTTTCATCTTACATTCCGTGTCTGTGTATGTATGTATGTATGTGGTTGTATGTGTGTGTTAAGGTCTGTGTGTTTGTTATCTTTTACATTGTATCCTCTTCAATACTTTGTCAATTGGCATGGTTATGTTACCATGGCGTTCGGTTCACACGTCATCGAGCGAAAGAAATCAAGCGTAATCGTTACAATGTAGCGCAGTTCGAAGAATAGCCATCCTTTGAAGCTTCTTACCTGTGCGGCAATCATTTGTATAAATTGACACGATTATTGTGCGGGAATGAGAAATGGAGAATTGTTGATTCATTATGAAAGAATATCCTTTTTAGATCAGTAACACATTTTTAGACACCGTGCATATCAATGTATAAGAAATATCTTTTTTCCTACAATTCATGTAATATCTCTGTAATAATGTAATAACTCTTCTACCTTCATTTTTCCTAACATTTTAGAATTCATTTTAGTAAGCCAATTTGATGGACAATTTAAAATAAATAATAATAATCATAACCATCAATAAACGCATCAAATATATCATTGCATCACTACAATAAATGAAACTACCATTAAAATTAAAACCAAATACGGAATGACACTAATACATCACATACAAATATGCATTCAGTACGGGACAAGTAGAAACAGCGAGCAATCAAGTACACCAAATTCATTTAACATCGTACCCTAAAACAAACTCCTTGCTCGTAATTCGCAAGTCCCAAAGAAAACTTGCAAAGACCCATAATTGTGTCACCGAAAGCACCGGAGCATCTTCTTCGAACTTCTAAATAGTTTTCCCAAACCTCCACTCACAAAAACACATTCACGCACACACGCACCCTCACATGGGAAGAGCTCATCGATAGCACCGTAAGGTACCACACTCACCAGTTGACAAGCCCCCAGTTGATGCTAAGTATATGCGCGCCTGTCTGGTCTTTGGTCGTACTGATCACGTAGAGCAAAAAACGGCTGTGCTATGAAACGCGCCCTGCTAAGTATGTAAATTGCCCATTTGCTCATTAAACGGATCACCCGGGGATCCCGTCGGCCTCCCATCCAAAACCCCTTCCCTTGAGTACTTTTGCACGGCTTGTGGTCTGTCCGGATCGTGTGGACGTGCAAGCTGTCTGCTTCGGATGTACGTTTGCCTATTTCATTACAGTCTTACTTTTCTCGTCTTCTTCTATCTGTGCTATGAAGGCTTTAAGATGCAGGCGGATTCCGTGTTGAGCAAAAACCGGCCGAACAGGATAATGTGAATGTCATCAGTGTCTTTTTCTTTTCACGAGCACTAGAAGACAGCTAAGCAAGAAGTGGCACTAGGATCCTTCACCAAATCTTTCATGTGGCTACTAGCAACACCTCAAGCGTGAGAAGCATCCTTCACCGTCAACACCAGGACAAGCCTTCCGCATGTTTTTCCTGCTCTATTTCTTGCTTTCGTTTTTGTTTCACTCCCAGGAGGAAAGCAACTCTAAAGGGCACTTCTAGGTTTAACGGAGATGCTGATGTTCGTGTTACTCGGCTATGTGCCGAACTCATAAAAAAGAGGCTTGCTTTTGGTAGCGTGTAGGTATGGGGAAGTTGCTATTTGCAGAATCAAATGTGCAGATGCCATTTGATGAGGTATCATCAAACCAACCGAAATAACCTTTCCTGTGGGGATATTTGTGTGCTCTTAAAAATAGAGCTAGTTTTATTTTCGAAGATCGACAAGGACTGATGTCCTTATCAATAGTACGTTTTCTATATTTATCTTGTGTCCTTCAAAAGAATACCCTTTACAAAATAAATGCAATGATTTATTTCTCAAAAGATCATTTGAGCGACTTTATTTTACACATTTAAAAATACCTCAAACAAAACAAAATTATCGTAAACATGTTAATTCTACTTTTAAAATAAGAACTATTTTATCACCAAAAACGAAAGTAAACCCACACAACGGCGTTGTACAAACGGAGCTTAAAAATCACCAGGGGTCTTATAAATCAATTAGAAGCAAGAAAAAAAATGACTATTCTTCCATTTTCCATTACCCGTACCGTCATTTGTACACATATCAACGCAAACCATGTATACACCCGTTTTCAACAAATCCTTTTCATCTGCTCTCCATCTTTCTCCTCCCATTACAAGACGCATACCGGCGGAACCGGCCTAGCTGGCAGGCAAGTTATGTACATGTTTTGAGCATTCATGCCACACAGCATACCGGCCCGCTCAGCATACAGCATCACGCCTTTCATTCGTTTCCATTTCAACCACCAAGGCGGCGGGGGCGAATTGAATTATCTCTGTACTATTTTGGTGCCATTTGTCGCACGAAAAGCAAACGGCTTTGAAAGACCCGGTTAAGCCTTACCTGCATTTTAAGGCTAGTTTTCTTCCGCCAAAGCTCCAACCAAACCGTTCGTTTGTTGGAATGGAAATATATTGGAATGGAATGGGTTGGGGGGGGGGAAGGACAGAACGAGAAAAAAGGTCCGTTTTGGTACAACAAAACCGAGATGCAGCTCAGGGATGGGTACAATACACACACATACATACAAACCCAACAAAAAATGACTAAATGAAATATCCTGAATCCGTACGATCTTTCCGACAAAGCCCACCAATCCCAACGTACCAGCAGTAGCAGCGGCAGCAGGATTCCAGCCTCGATGATATATCGCTCCAAACGAAGCAGTGGAGTGCTGGGGCAACCGAATTCCTGCACGTGATCATCCTAGCGGATGCAGCCCGTACTTGCGCGTGGTCCGAGTCGGGACCATTTTGTCGTCGGGATTTAAATGTTTTATCAGAATAAATTCGAGCGATGGATCATTTACATAATAATGGCATGCTAGGTAGGGATGCCGATCCATGGTAGGCAGGCAGGCAGTACCTATGCCTCCCTCTCCCTGTACCTAGCTTAGCATCCTCAACCGACGAAACCGAATCTACGGGTTGTGGCATTGCTTTGAGAATGGATCTTTGGCTGGGAAAGAATTTGCGAGGGATATGTGTTTGCCCGGTTCCAATTTGTGTCCGGCCGGAAAAATGTCGGTGCACAGAATGGGAAAGGACAGTGTGCAAAGCTGTAATGTAGTGATTGCGAAAAAAAGGACACACACACACACCGTTGGGAATCCAAAGGAATGTAGAGATAGAGGTTGGCTTGTTTGGTTCAAATTAGGAAGCATAATCTCGACCGGACCGGGTTGTTTGGGTTCCGGCGGAAAGCATTTCCACCACGCAGACAGGGATGATAATTGATTAGCACACCCGACAGGTTCGATGGAATGAATTATTAATACGAGTGAAGGATGAAACAGGCGGCAACCAATTTGTTTTTTTGCTTTTGTATAATTTTACTACATGAACGGTCCAAATTATGCATGAAAATTGAGTTACTAGTATTAAAGGAATGTATTTGTTGATATTTTTGTTTACAATTATGATTGCTTCTTTGACATGGAGCTCGCTACAGTGTTTTCCTCTTTAATATGAAATGTGTAAATAGCATATGTGAGTCCTTACTTGATTATAAGCCCTTACTTGATAATAAATATACGTGTATGAGGAAAAATTGCAAAAAAGCCCATTTAATCATAAAAATGTGGACAATAATGAAGGTTATGTTCCAATTTTACCGTGATTTATTCTTAGAATAAGGTACTTTATTCCGTTTTTTCCATACTTATTATTGCTATAAATAATTTTATTTATAAAATTCAATTATGTAAAACTTAGCAACACGCTCTGGCCGTTATTTCTGAATAAACACGAAAAAAATAGTAAAAAGATGGACATTTTTTATGGACAAGCTGCTTCTGTCATCCAACAACACGCAATTACACAATCATTCAGCATAAAGAAAAATTAAAAAAAGCAATCAAATTGCTCTTCAAACTCCTCCACTATCCTTCTACAGCTAGTTTGCCTACTGGAAAGAGTTTCGTGAAAGGTTTTTCTCATCCCTTTCGAGAAAATGACTTGTTTTCCATAACGTACGGGTTTATATGTTCCATTCTCAGAACGAAGCACGCCGTTGCGCAAAGATGTTCCTACCAACTTCCAGCATTGTCAAGACGAAGGCACAGGTATTGTGTCAGATGAAAATGAGATGAAAAAAAAGTTTTAACTTAAAAAGAACTCCGGCTGGACAGTGGAAGCACATTTCTCTCCTTCTCCGGATATTTAAGTTTACTATCACCCCAAGTCCAATGGAACTTTTTCCACTTCAGCAGACTTTCTGTATGTGTGTGTGTTCCCTGTGGAAGTCAATCTTCAAGTGAGGTGCTTTTGTTTGCTTTCAAAAGATGAAAACAGCCCCCGGATCGAGCCGAGAACAAAACGCACACACGTATACACAAAAATGCCACCGATCAGAACTGATCACAATATGCCAGCGCCAGCATTCTTCCCCCTCCCAGCCAGTCAGTGGCAATATCGAATGAGTCAAACCGTTCGAGAGCAAGAAAAACAAAAGCCAAACTACCAAAGACGGAAAACTACTGCTCGAAGTGCAAACCCACGCCAGTATGGTGCCGAATACGGAACCGCCGAAATATCCATTGGCTTCACTAACGACACTTCCGTCGAGATTTGATTTCAATTCAAACTTTAAATAAGAAAAGTTCATCCCCATCGGTAAGCATAAGCATAAGCATATGCAGTGTGCTGGGGGGGCTACGTGAGGTGGGGAGTCAGCACAATGATGCCGAATCTTTTCAGTGTTTTCCATGTTTGGGGAGCGTTTCCTTTCGAAATTGGATTTGCATGTGCTAAGAAGAAATTGTGCAGCAGCAGCTGAAGCAACTACAAAAAAAGAAGTCAGAAGGTCTGAGGCCTTCCAGTAGGCCTCAGGTGCTGAGAAGACATGGGACTAACCTGTGTGTGTATGTGTGTGTATGCGTTTTTTTTTTTTTGTTTCTATTGAGCTGTCTCGCGCACTGTGAATATAGTGTTTTAGGTTTGAGCATATTCCCACTTGCACAACTGTGCCCACGATCAACACTCTTTCTCTCTCTCTCTTTCTCTGACCTCGGCAGGCGTGCCCTAGGAAAGTGGCTGCATCAGTGGACAAAGCAATTTTCCCGCTCCTGCTCGTGCGGTGGTCGAAGAAGTTTTGATTGGTCTTCAAAATTTAGTTATTCGAACCGTTTTCAAAGAATTGAAATTTCTATCACAACGCATTAGAAACGCCCGCACACTGGCGTGGCGGGTACTGGATGAAGCGAGAAGAAGGAGTAGAAATTCATCGGGAATTCAATCAACCGGGTTGGCTGATGAGTCTCGAGACTTTCATCGACTTTCGGACAGCAGCAGCAGCACAATGGCAAACTAATGCAATTTTCTTTAATCTTGTCCCCTCAGTGGCAAAAGTGCTACGATCGTTTTGCGCCACCTCCCTCCCCCCATCAGCACAAGAACGGAGAGTGCAAGCGAAGTTAAGCGCGCGAATTAAGCGTACCGTTGTTTTGGGGTGGAATAAAGTGTGTAATAAAATTTACATAAAACGGTTTACTGCGCCGCCATGGTTGGAGGAGAATGTGAGAGCTTTTTTTTGTTGTTGTCACTTTTTAATTCCCAACCAACTACCCCACTCGAGGAGTTGAAAGTTGAAATGGAGTATTTATAGTGCTAGCTGTATGTTTTTGTGCGTTTTGATGGGAATTGTTTGAAATGCGAACACATGATAGCTCGTGGCTTAACGTGTAGGGTCGATTGGTCGTTGAAAACGTTCGTTGCTCCAATGTACAATGTAAACGCTGCTCGATCGTTGTTCCAATTCCAGCCGATAACGAATCAGGTGCAGCAAAAACATCACGTTCAAATATTGAATTGCTAAATCTAAACGTAAATTGCTGTTGTACGGTACAGGTATTCTGTTTGTTTGCTACAGCTTCTGCGAGCGTTAGTTGCCCGTTGGCTGTCTGTATGTACAGTTCTTAGAAATAAATGAAATAACGTTACAATCCCATGCAAATACGGATCATCGTTTGATGTACTTTCCTTCCTCTTGTTGTTTCATCTACAACCATCGGTGGCTACATTGTATGATGTGTGATTACATCATGTTTTCAAATTGATTCTTCAACTTGATTACTAAGTTACCACTATTGATTGATTTTACATCAAAATGATCAAAAGTGAAAATGAAAATGATCAAAAGTTTTTAGCACCAAACACTGTTCTTAGTATGATTTTTGATATCTAATTTAATTTCATTCCATGCTATTTCTGGCACTGTATGGCGTACTGTATGTCTGGAACCAATTTGGTCTTCATGTAATTAGGGTAAAAAATATTTTGAACTGTAAATTTGTAGAAATACGAAACTCTCACAGTATGTGACTCTTCTGGTTTGCATTTCAAATGCTTTTCTTGAAATAGTCATTGGTTTTATCTGCGTGTGATTGGTTCCTTTAGGGTTAATAAAACATTGAGAAAGTGCTGCAAAATGTCACGATTATCACGAGATTTTCACCAATAAAAGCAATGAACATATCCGTGGTAGCTTGATGCTCATTGCTGTGCGTAAAAGTGTGTCATGACATGCTGAAGACATGTGAATTCTTGAGTCCAACGCGATATTCTGACTGACAAGCTTAACTTAATGCCGGCGCAAGCATAATCATGATTTTTTCTGGCTGTGGACAGTGCTGCCAAATGCCTCTATTTCAGTCATGAACACTCATGACTAAAATGAAGCTCAAATCAGATCACGTACACAACTGAGATGACCAGTGACGACACTCAAACAGTTGGAGAATCAATCACATGCTTGGTGACATTTTGATTAGCACCCAACTCTTGGTCACTCACTTGGTCACGACATTTTTGTCGGTGATAATTACGACATTGTTGGAATATACTTGGCATGTGGCCCATAAGCAACAAAATAAGCAAGCTTTCTCACTCTGTCTGCTTTGATTGTCTGTTGGGTTAAACAGAGTGAGAAAACATGCTTATTATGTTTCTTGGAACCACTCGCACGCACCGCATATCTCCCATGACCATCGCGATGATCACCGACTGAAAATGTCGCGACCAAGTGAATGACCAAGAGTTGAGTGCTAAAAAAAAGGCACCAAGCATGTAATGGTCACACCAACTGTTTGAGGCTCGCCTCTGATCATCACAGTAGAGCTCGTAACGCTGATTTTGCAATGATTTTATTTCAGCCGGAATTTGTCATGACTATGTCAGTCACATTTTGCAAAACTAATCACAGCAAAAAAAAAAGTCGTGACATAGTGACTGACCAAGCGATGGTCGCAAACGTGTCATGAGCATGTATTGGTCACACCAACCGTTCTGAGTGTCACCTCTGATTATCACAATTGAGTACGTGACGCTGATATAGATTTTGTTTCAGTCAGATTTTTTGGTGACATTGACAGTGACATTGTGCAGCACTGCATTGAGCACTTATCTCATGGAATGGGGGAGCCAAATGGCAAAAGTTCTATAAAAAACTGTCTACTGCTTACGTTGAAGAAATTAAATATCGATACATTTTTAAACAGTTTCTAATGTATATTCTAGCACTGTTTTGCTGGTTTTTTTATCCCTTTATTTGACATAAGAACCAGTCCAACACACATACACGTTATGCAGTTACGAATATACACACTCATTAGATTGAACAACATCTACAGTATTGTGTTCCGATAAAATCTATTGAAAAGCTCCCCAAACAAAGCTCGCTACCAAGTTCAAGGTGAATTCCATTACAAGCCCCACACTACTAACAGCCAACGTTATCGAAATACTTTAAAGCAAATCTTTCATCTCTCCCCTCCCTTCCCCCCGTGTTTTTTCTTCTTCGGCCACTGTTTCCTTCAACAAAGGTCAACCCCTCGAAACATTGGATCGTAAAGCAAATTTACCGATCGTCCAGTGAAACAGTGCGCCGCCCAATGTGGAGAGGAAATAATTTAAATGCCATGAAATATGGTTACCGATTACCGTGCACACTCCACCGCCAGCCATCCCAACCGACCATTTCGAAACGAAATTTGATTTATTCTAATCGATTTTCGTGTAACCGTGTGCAAAAGCAGCACCTTCCCGTCTCTCTTGCCCCCGTCCGATCCACGGTACGTTTTCGCTTTTACACCCACGTAAAGAAACAATCCCACGGTCACGGTTTGTTCGCGGTGCAGAGTCGAGGCGCGCCCCAGTACCGGTGCAACCAATTTCACTGCAGACGATCAAAGAAATTGCTTATGAATAATTAATACTTTCCAGCCGCACGCTATTTCCAGCAGGCAGCCAACGTCCCCCGGCACTTGTCCCCAACCGAACGCCGCGGTAAAAGGTGCGCATCGGAACGGAACCCCTGTAACTGAATGGTCTGATCTTATCTGCTACCAGCCTTTACTCGGCTTCACCCTCACTTCATACAGCATTTCTTACAAGGCGTGTCTCACTAGGCCAAGAAGTGCTCGTACCAGATTCAATTACATTTCAACCTTCTTGCATTCGGGAAGCGATTTTGTTTTTTTTAACGGGGAAATAAAAACACTCCCATCTCCAACGCTTGGCAACTCGATCGGTAAGGCGGTTCGCGTGCGTTTCCACCGTGAGTGGATGGCACAAGTTTAATTTTATTCGTGATCACCAACCTTTAAATGGGCATCCATTTCGGCATTAAGCATTCGCTGCTGTCGCTGCTGATAATATGGGTTATTGGTGATGCTTCATAATTCCTCCCCTGCTCCTATCTTCACTCTTTTCTCTGTCCAATCCTTTACGCCCTGTGCCCTGTGCGGTGTTTTTAATTTTACACCGAAACTTCTCGCAAGCTGTCAAAAATTTATGTCTCTCATTAAAACGCATCACCTCGCGGAATGATGGCTGGCTTAAGAGCGAACGTGGGCTTAAATTGTTTGTTCGATCAGAAACACGAGGGGGCGGCCGGCACGCTCTCCCTCCTACCGACGTTTATGTGCGCACCAAATGAGTGTGTTTGTGTACATGTTGTCTGTTTTTCTATCATTTCATTCCAGCCACCGAGGCAAATGTCATTTTATTGAGCATTAAAAGCACATTCAACCTGTAGCTCACAGCAATTGGAACGGAACGACCGGAACGGAGCGGATAGGGGTGCGAGAAGCGGCAGTCCCGCCAGCCATCCGCTCGATGACATCATGTTTTTCCGACGGAATTGAATTTAATAGAAAATTGATCGTAAAAAGTTCACTTTAATAAACCCATAAAGACACCTGAATTATGGTACGGGCCCGGTTCGGGGGGGAATGTGTCCCAAGGATGAAAGAAAGCGAGCTAGCGAGTGAAAGCTTTCGTCTTTTTTGTACCTCTTTTTTTGTCCAGTAGCAGGTACAGTAACGACATTAAAAGAAAAGGGGGAGGTGCGAAAAGGACGCAACAACAGTGAAAAGCAACTCAACAGCATCGTTAGCAAACAGGATGTAAGCAGACGGATGAGGTTAGAGTGTTGCCACTCGGTATGGGTTTTCGCGCGTCGTAAGCTTGGTGCTGAACTTTCACCCCGTCTTGTTGTTGTGTGTCATGAGCGAGTGTGTATGAAATTGCATGTGTGTGTGTGTGTTTATGTAGCAAAAACCTCCAAGTCGGCTAAGAAACGGCTTGCTGTTTCTCGCCCATCGCCATCGTTGGTTGGTTTTAAGCTTGAAAAGTGAAAAACATCGTCCCCCACCATTCCCCGAAATCCTTTCACCTTCGTAATCGTGGTTACACTTTCCACGCCAAATTCGTGTAGGCCTGCTGCCAGTGGAACATAAACCACCCGTAAGACGGCGGCTCACTGTGCGCCTTTCGGACGGCAGGCGTAAGTCAACGTATGATCTAACCGACCAGCGCTTCCTGGCACGTGGCGTGGTGAATTTGTTTGCGACGCGTTAGAAAATCTCGTCTAAGAAAACCCCAGTAAAACAATACCCACGCTCGGCTGGGCCACGGAGAACGGACATAAAAAATGCTCGCCGCTGCGCCAAAGTAATTTAATGGCGGGTGAAAGTAACATTTTATGGGTTTTCCATTAACACCATAACGTAAACATGTAAAATGCTTTAATTTTGGCCTGATAACTGTGCCCGAACAGGGCGACGAGCATCTGCCGAAAGGGCATGGCACGGGAACCGAAACACACACAAACGCACGCAAATGGCGCCCATCCGTGAACGAATCGGTTCGGTGCCAGCAATTTATTTGTTTTGTTGCGGTGCGTTGTTTAGTCGTGTTCCGTTCCATTCCGAATGCTGCATCGTACCGCACGCGAGCGCAACACCTTTTTAAAGCTGCGCGGTTTGCTGCAAAATATGCTTTAAAGTGCTGGTGCCTAGTGGCGGAATGTAGGCTGCTGTATCCCATCACCTCCTCCGGTGGGAGTACGTTTGCGTCAGTTCCCGGTGGCGTAAATTTAATATGCGTTGAATTAATTTACGGTCCGGATGGTTGAGGAGTTGAGGACTGTGCATTACAGCGCACCGTGCAAGCAGCGTAGAAGGTTAGCGGGAGGATAGGCTCCGGAAGAATTGAAGGATGAAATGGAATTAGTTTGAATTTATTTCCGTTCCGTTTTCGGCTGCGTGGTTGACAGTTTGAAGAGAGAAAAAATGCGCGAACGGAAGTAACACGGTGAGCTTTTGCCTTGGAATCCCGTTGGAACATTTAAAGTAATACAAATAGTAACCGAATTATGAGAGTACACCCCTAACAATGTTACATTTGTATGTGTATTTCCTCTAAAGTGTTCGGAGGCTCTTAAATGTGTTCAATCATACGCTGAACAGTACACATAAAAAAACTACACAAATTCGTAATTCGTATTTAATTTTACCAAAAACGAAACTGTCTGCTTGCAGCCCTTACTTTCTTTTAAAAGAAAGTTATTATGTCTTGCGTACTTTAGATACATTCACTTTATTTGTGGTGCATAAAATTGTCTCATGACCTTCGTGGTCAGATGTGACTCAATTTCCTGGTAGTCAATAAACTGAATCGAAAAAGGGGTTCATTTCAAAGCAGAATCATGAGATGCATTATCTGAGTGACCATACTGTGTTAAACTAGTGTTACGCCGATCAAAAACGACACTTTTGATTAACTATATCCATTCCCAATATCTCCATTGTTTGTCTGAATGTGTCAGCCTCCCGTTTTCCTTGACATTGCCGTCGAGACTATGGACTAGTTGACAGAGCTGGTCAGAGTGAGCCGTTAATATAATGCAAAAGCGTTTTTTGTTTATGTAAATTTCGAAAACTAAGATTTTTTAAGGATTCAAAAACATGTTCTCTTGCGCAACTGCAATTGTTTTATGCATAATTTACCACAGGTTTGAAAAAGGTGCATAGTTATAGCAAGTAGTCCTATACCAATTAAGACTCAACTATAAGATATTTTCCGATATTAGCCACTTTTTTGGAGTATATGGCCAGTATGGAGTTAAAGAAAGATAAATTAAGAAATAAAAAAAGCGAAACTAGATTTTCAGCATAGATAACCCCTGCAAATTATGGAAGTAAACGCCGATTCGAGCACATGAAGGATTAAATTTTTTAGCTAAATCATACAGGCTTTACCAGTTAAAATAAACAACTGTCCACTTGTTTATAACAATTGCCTTTTTTCAATCGTTTTAAGCTGTCTTACTATTTATGTTTTCTTTAGAGACGCTAAAAAATCCGTCACTTGTCGTGGGCTTTGACGAAAGAGTGACCTTGTCTGATGATCTTTCGCTTAGCCTAGATCGGGATCCTTCGAGAATGCTCAATCCGATCAGCGGTAGACGTTGACCACACTAAACGCTGCCTATTTCGCCCTCTTTCGGGAATCACAAGAAATAACACTGTGCCAGCGAATCGATCGTTAATAATAATTAACACTTTGATTTGATATTTTAAATCTGTTAAAAGTACTAAATAATTTAAAAAAATATCACAGTGTATGATATGTTGATGTTAACAATAAGATTAATCAACAATATAATTCATCGTTATATGTGTTTCACTAACACACTCTCACACAAAACAAAGCGAAGCACCATTGAAACACCGCCATCATTTTTTTTCCGTCGGTAGCCATCTCAAAAATCCATCCATTGTGCCTGATAGGTCTGTCACGTGAAGTACGATAGTCTAAAACAGTCGGCTCTATCGAGTACGGTGGCGTATGACGACAAACTACTTTTGGCAAGCCATTATCACTGCCAACATTAAACCGGACAGATTTGTGCATCTTTTTTTCCTTCCTCTCTTTGTTTCTTCTTTTGCCATCCTCTAACACGGCCATAAAACACGGCCAACGCTGAGAGCAAAAAAATCTCCAGCATTCTTCATCCGAGCGACTATCACTCGAAATGGCCACGTTTATCGGTCCGCCTTCGATCACTACCAGTTATATTCGGCATTTAAAAAAAAACTCGGAGCCACTGGGCAAGCTCAAAGAGCACCTTCCCTGCTCCCATCCACCTCCTCCCAGCGGCACTTTTGTTTGCTCAAACAGACCCGGTCCATCCCGGGGACCGAAAAAGGCGCTTGATTTATGAACAGCTTAATTCATTGCAGCGTGAAACTGACATCGATTAGCGTTTCCGCGAAATACCGAGCATACTCATCTGCCGGGACGCACTGCGATTGTGTGCCCCTTTTCCTACTGCCACCTGGAAAATGTCCCCCCCCCCCCCCACCTCGGTCAGGCTCATACCGATGTCATCGACAGGCACGGCGGTGTAGCAATATTTCCTGTACGAGCGTACACACAAAGGAACACAGCTCCCCCGATGAGCGTCAATGAGCGGCGGCATGAAAGCGTTCGGGTGGAAAATAATGCATGTATTACGTGCGAAAAAGTGCTTTATGGAGTTGTTTGACAACGCTGTTCGCTATGCAGCCTCATTCACCGTATTTATGAGCGTTGCAAACAGAACGGCTGCAGTTTGGTGAGGCAAATTTCGCCCTAATTGTTTCAGTTGTCATGTCTGCAGCACCGCCTAATAAGAAATATTGATTTTGTTCCTTTGTTCAAGGCTACATTTTTTCCAGTTTACTCATACACTTCTTGGAATGTTTTTGCCTACTAGTTCCAAAAATATTCATCGCTTACTAGTTCTTTCTTCTTCTCGCTCCATCACCTTGATATAGCCCCATGATGTCTCTTAAAAACACGACTCAAATACACACACTACACGTGTTTTAAGCAGGTCAAGGTCACTTTCCTGTTGTACTAGCTGGGATTTAACTGCAGCATTAAACAAAAGATCGCGAGTTGAACAACGAGCATACGTTCTGATGAAATGTTTGAGGAGCGCACATAGCCTTACAAAGGGAGGCGTGCCATAAAAGGATGTCAAAAAGATTAAACGTTGAATAGAAGAATGAATGTGAAGACCTTACTTAGCATTGAATCTTTTGATTCGCGTCACATTCATCTTACTCAGTTTGAAATTTTTCAATAATTATACACATTTTGTGTACAAAATACATATTCACAAACAAGGTCAATATTTCAGGTTGTTTCAAGGTCTCCCTTTAACAAATTTACATTTTAAACAGTTTATTTGTTCCTTTGACGAAAGCTTTCGTCTCACAAACCAACACAATCCCTTACTTACAAAACAGGCACGGTATATTTCTATACAGCATTGCTACCGTTCTAGAATTTCCCCTGAAAACTATTCTCTATTTCGCTCTAATGCTCGGCTCCTTCCAAATCAGCCCATCACAGGGTAACTTTCTGCTCAATTTTCCTATTTGTTAAACTTTCAACCGGATTCGAAAAAGTTTCACAATTGAACGAGCAAAACAACCCCAAACGCCTAGCTCAGGATGTTCTTGTCCGTATCTTATTAACTCACTTCGCCCGCCGGCTACCGGCTACAGTCAATGTCGGCTAAGCACCAACACTGTTTTCCTTTGCCCGAGCCAACCCGGCCAATCCGAGCTGCTGCTGCACACCGTAACATACGCGATTACAATTAATAAACTTCATTCCCTTCAAGGCAGTGGGGCAAGCCGTTGCTTCTCGCATGCGTCTTTTCCTCGCTCCAGTGCCGCCAGCGAGGAACTGTCGCTCACACGTTCTGCTCGAACAACATCGCCGCCGTCGGGAGGATTGCGTTCGACGAAATCTTAACTTTTGGCTCAACCTTTTTCCTGTCCCAAATCGAGGGGGAGGTGGGGGGTGTTGGCTGCTTTAGCGAAGCGGTAAACCTTTCCCGCTTACCGCCCGAGGATAATTAGGTACACAGGCACACACAGGACGCGTAAAAGTGCGTCTAGCATGTAGCACACGCAACCCGGCAACTCGTTCCACGGCCACGCAGTGTACAAGATCCGGTGGGTAGGTGGATAGTGTTGGAGCTAATGGTGGTGGTGAAATGAACTTGCTTGAGGGGAAGATTTAATAAGCTTCCGTGTGCTGGGACGAAATCGGGACCAAATTAATAACATAACATTTCGCTCTATCTCCGTTTCACCCAGCGGTTGACTGTGCGCGCCGAACAGGAGGGCCCCGGCAAAACCCAGCGGAGCGATAATTAACTCGCTGTGGACGGGTGGAACTGTGAGGAAACGGATCCACTAGCCATGATGTAGCGTTACCAGGAAAAACCCTCCCGGCCCAAAATAACGGGTAACCGTGTGGAACACTCACAATACGGTTTGGAGTCTCCTGGGAGTCCTAAAGTTTGCGGCTAGGGAACATACGCCTAACAAACCTCACACAGATTACACCCAGATGTCTTGCTAAACAACAGGCAACGGCTTTCCGACGAGCTATTTCCAGCGTTCCTTCAGTGCTGAAGGTAAAAAGCATTGAAGCAAACAGAGTGACGCCGGAAGGCGAATACTTGCTCGATTAGCACAAGCCACACTACATGCTGCGTCTCACACTCATCCACACTCGCTCGCCTGCCCTTGTCTTGCAGCCTTCCTCAGACTAATTTTAACTTTTTCCTCTTCAATTCACACACCAACACCGACACCAACGCGAGCCGTTTAGCGATAAACGGTTCCGATCACGGCACACCCAAATGACCACACAAAGCAACATTTGTCGGCGACGGCGCTGTCCTGCACGCTACAAGAGTAAGGCCCATTCATCGACCATCATCTTCTCATCGTCTACAAAAAACGGTCACTTGATACCTTTCCGCCACTTCTTTTTCACTTCAATTTTCGTCTGTATTTAACGTGACAGACAGGTTTGTGCTTGCCCCAAGGGTGCACGGTGCCGGTATGCATTGTACTCTGGCTGGCTGGCTGGCTGGCTGGCTGGCTGACTGACTTTTCGTGTGCGGTGGTATGCCCTACGAGACGCAGCGTTCATCCAGTCATGCTATTTCAACCCTCGAGGGCTGTTTGCTTACCGACTGCTGGCAGGGTTATATCGGAAGCGGAAACTGTCTCGGTTGGTCTGGCTATTTTATGTCTGTAACAAACAAAGCTAGCTTTAACACTTTGACCGCCAGCCTGACGTCACAGTTTTTGAGTGAGCACGTAGCGCATGGCAAGAGAGCGATGAGAGCTACAGTTTCTCGTGCGATTGTTATCACTCTTTTGTTTCATTGCGATAAGCGTCGTAGCACATGTCGTTCTCGTTCTCTCTTTCCTACCTTATTCGTTCTGGAGAGAATCACTGAGCGTCAGATGCAAAGCTGAACGGTGAGCAAAACCGTCATGCGAATTTATATGTCACGGCGCTTAACACTTTGACCGCCAGCCTGACGTCACAGTTTTTGAGTGAGCACGTAGCGCATGGCAAGAGAGCGATGAGAGCGACAGTTTCTCATGCGATTGTTATCACTCTTTTGTTTCATTGCGATAAGCGTCGTAGCACATGTCGTTCTCGTTCTCTCTTTCCTACCTCATTCGTTATCAAGAGAATTGGTGAGCGTCAGATACAGAGCTGAGCGGTGAACAAAGCCGTCATGCGAATTTATATGACACGGCGCTTAAAGTGTTAAATGACACTGGTACAGATGAAAGGAAAGCAATATTAATATTTAGCTGCCATCGAATCAAAATGTTATCCTTTGAACTATCGCAGTGTCTGTCGATTTTGTAATATAATGTGAAATTATACAAATTTTTAAGAGCAAGCTCACTATTATAGCTTAAAGATGTGAGTTAAAAGATTTTCATTTAATTCTATTGATGCTCATCATACATAATTCTTGTAAAAATACAACAGGGATCCTCAAACTATCTTTTTTGATCCAAATTCCTCTGTCACATGCAAATAATTTTAGGTAAAACTATTAAACTAACGAAGTTCAGGGTAAAAAAACTACAAGGAAAATTTCCTTTTTTATTTTTAAATGAGTTCAATAAATAATTTCATACAAAATATTCACAAAAATGCATGCGATAACAACTATACTTGAAATCAGGTTAAAATCTTTTTAATTTTGGTTCTTTTTCGTTGCCAGAATTGCCAATTATTGCATCATTGTGCATTATCATCATTCTTGTAATTACATAAAACAATTATTTTATTTCAAAAATACCAATCCTTGAAATACATAATGTAATACATTTTTCTTCGTTGTATGAATCATAGAAATCATTTTTGAAATTTAAGCTTACTTTTATTTCAACTTTAAAACTGCAGTAGCAATATCTGCATTGCAAAACCTTACCCTGTGGTAAGATGCCACTCATAGGGTATTTGACTTTAAGCGGTCTAGAGATTGTAATCGTCTGCAAAAACATCTCTCATTCACCGAGTGTTCCTTTTGAAACACCTTCAAGTGTGCCCCATAGAAAAAGAAACACCCTTTTCAAGAGAGCTTACACAAGTGCGAAGGAAGCTTGAAATGAAGCTTCTCCAACGCTCTCGTCGCCAATGTGTTCCAACACAACCCCTGGTAGATCCGGTCCAGCGTCTGATCTGGTGTCTGATTTGATCTCAACTGAAGCGAATAAGTAGCAGCAATGATGAGTAAGTAGAGCGAGAATTTCCCCCTTCTGCACAGAATTTTCCCCTTTCGTGGCACAAAGGGCGAGGGGTAGAGATGGGGGAAAGGGAATCCAACCAAGCGGCCACTTACGGGACTTTCCCTCACCTGTGGAAAAGTGTTTTAGCCCGGTTGCTTTATCTTGCATTGACTTTCCCGTTCGCAGTGACCTTCCCGGCGGTAGATGATACCGTGCGATGCCCTGTACCACTTGAAAGGGTTCCGTTGCCAGCCAGCCACAGACAGCCATGCCAGCAATGTCGGCCGTTTCCACCTGGCCAATCAATTTCATTCCGCAACGGAAAACAACCATCAAATGATTGTATCGTTTCTCTCACACAGCGACACTTTGCTTTACACGATCGGTGGAAGACTGTGAAACACTGTGCCTACCAGCATCGTTGGCTTGCTGTCCTTTGATTCGGCACCCAGCGCCAAAAATGTAAGCCCGTATTTGATTGTGATTTTTCGATTGCAATCTAAGCGAACACACGAGTGAAATTCTGCTGAAACAGGAGAACAAAAACTGATTTATTTTTCTATCGCTTTGTATCGTTTCCAGCTACTCACTCTCCATTCTTGCAATTTTCTTTCAAACAGTCTATTCTGTAGACAATTCAATTAAGTATTGATCAAAGGATGACCCCAATGCTGACAAATCAATTCGAACGAAAAATAAAAGGGAAAATAATTTTAAACGCCTTTCACCTCCTGGAGGAATCGTTTCCCGGTGAAAGACATTCGCCCTTACTAGCCGCCACCGGAAACCGGTCCCATCATAACAAGGTACCACACAATCTTAACTTAGCCCACGCGGTGCTATTTTCACACTTCCAGGACAACTTTTCACAACCGATTAAGCTTCCGGGCAGGGCAGTGCGAGTGAGTGTTGTTTAAATTCACTCACCCGCGGTCTAGCCTGTTGCGTCTTGCGTCTTGCATCTGGCGCCCACTATGTACTGTCCGTGTTTTTCCTCCTTTACTAACGGCTTGCTTCAGCAGCAGTAAGTTGGCTGTCGGTGAACGTGACATCGAAAGCCAATTAGCTAGCGATTGACGAATTAATTAGCACAGACAGGGCCAGGCGTCCTGCTGGTGGGCGAAGTGAAATGGATACAAAATGGAAGGCGTGAGGCATGGATGAGAAAACACAAGCGATAGGGGATATTATTTTTGACAGTCTGCTACGCGACGGCCGTCCGGGCCGTACTGACGAATGAATGGAGCAGGATTAGGGAACGATCCGGATCGGTAAGCACAGCTGACAAGCCCGTACTTTAGGTATCGTTGGACGGGGTGCAGAAATTTGGGTGCAAGTTAAATAATCCCCTAGATTCGCTTTACAGCACATTTCATCGCACAAAGCTGCTGTTCGGTGCTATGTAGTAACAGCAACACGTATGGTAGTGTTTATTTACAAAAGTCAACGGAAATAGAAAAATTATTCAAAATTTTCTTTTTGAGCACATGATTTTATGTAAAATCAATGGACATGTATTATATCATATCTTAATCATCGTTCGAAATGATCTATAGCTATAACCTTTAAAACATAACACACTCCCTTTTGAAACCCTTATTTGATATAGAAAGCATCTGTTTTTTCCATTTTCATTTGTGTATATTTTCATTTTGTCATATAAAATGATTAGCCAAACAAGTCTTATCACTGCCATAAAAGTTAAATTAAAATAACTTTAATAAAATTTTACACAACAAACGGCAAATTGAATGGAATACACAAATAACAAGTAATGTAGACTTAATTTTGAATGCAATAGCAAAAGTTTGTAATAAATATTAGACATACTTACTACTAATAATAAAATGAAAAAAAAATTCATATAATTTCAGCCCAAGTAAATTGTTTTTATCAAATCAAGCGTTTTTTAAGCATCGATATTTTTATTTGCGAAGCTAAAAATCCGTCGCTTGTCTCGGGGTTAGGAGAAAGAATGAACTTTGTTCTCTCCTGCAGCTCCAATCGTAAGCGTTCGGAAATACTCGGCTCGATCAGCGTTGAACGTTGACCACACTAAACGCAGGCCGTGTCGCCCTCTATCGATAATTACTGGGAACAACACCTTGCGATCGAATCGGTCGTTAACAATAACTAACAAATATAGAATTTGAACTAAGTGGTCTCGTTTGAACTGTATTATTATACGATTTTTTTTATTAAAGAGGAACTCAACTAAAATGGTATCGTCAGATAAAACTAATATACGCGCATGTTAAGTTATATTGTTTCGGAACGTTCGTTACGTTCTCTTTAAGATCAGTTTATGATGCTTTGTTTTATTAAAATAGAATGACACTCCGAGACGCTTGCATTTTAGAAAAATGCAAAACAAAGGAATATTAACAATATTTTCATGGATATTACATTTATTTACTATCCACATGATTGCAAATTGTGTTTAATACAAATGACAAATTATACACAAAAATACAGGTATTTTCCTTTGAAATTTAACATCTTTTTCGACACCTCACTGGATACATGGGTCCTCATTTCCCATTCCCATGAAGCAAAGATAAAAAAATAATTAACCCATTTTACCGGCGCATAATTGGTAATTCTTCAATTCTTTTATATTCTTTTCTGGGAATATTAAGTAATTGCATCCTGCCGGGCCAATAACAACGAGCCACTAGTCTGTGCCGTGTGGCATTTCCACCCTGGTGCAAAAGGCATACCTACCCATCCCATTTCATCGTTTGATTGTGTTTGCCCTCGTGTTCATCATTGTTTGCTGGACCAATTTACGCTGGCCAAACGAAACGACTGGCGGTCGTACACGTACCGTACCGGCATTACAGCAGCACACCAAGTAGGCTCCCTCTATGCATGTGCGTATGTGTATGTGTGTGAGTGTGTTGTTTTTTTTGCCCATCTTTGCTTTCTTTTGTTATCATTATTGTTTGCCCATTCGCATGCTTGCATCAGCTCGCCAATCAGCAGTGTGCAGCAATTAATTATGCAACGCTACACATTTCACACATCTAATCATACACCCGGCGTTATCGCCCAGCACAGCCGTTCGCTCGCATGACCAGCACTAGCATCGTAGCGCAGCATTGGTAGATCCACCGTACCGAACGGTGCCTTACATTGTTTGCACTAATCAAGCCTCCAATTCCGATTGCCAATCCGATGATGATGATGATGATGTTGATGACGATGATGGTGCTGCAGCTATGCTGTTCGTCCGTAGTCGGTACCTTGTGGCATATATCACTCGTACACTCGATTGGGAGCGACTGCTCTACAATTAGTTGTAACTACTGGGTGAGAAATTCAATTTAGGATAGCTCGCAGAGCAGCGATCTTGGTGCCTGTGGCACCGTAAAACATCACCGTTCGGCGTACTCTCCTAAGGTTGATACAGTTTTTGTAGAAAAATCACAATCTACTCTTCATTTTTTGTCTGAATACAAAGCAATAGGTTTGCTAATAACACAGCTTTAAACATGTTTTAGATTATCATTTTCCCGTTCTGTTTAACGATCATAACAAAAGTCCATCGACGAACAGCGAGATAAGCGAGAGCAACGGTATTGCTGCTACGGGAGCTGATTGAATTATGCTCAAAGAAATCAAACCATCAAAACCCGTCCATCTCGAGAACCCCCGTGACGGTCCCCTGCCAGGACGCTTTTCCCCCTTGTGTGAGACCAAAAAAAAAACAACACCATCACCCAACCATAACGCGCCTGGGCTGGAAAACGTCAATCAGCACTAATGCAAATAACGAAACAGGGATAATTCAACCAGCATGTGGATGTCAGAACATGACGCGCTGACGGATTGAGTGAGAATGGTGTGAGCAGACTGAGGGTTTTCCACCACCACCACCAACACGTTCGCAACTCGGTGACTGCTCCCCTTTTCTCACGCAGCGCGTTTTTGGAGGGAAAAATGGAACACACGATCCGGAAATTGATTACATTTGCATATTAGCAGGGGAACGCATACCAGCATAGGGTCGTTGAGAAAATGGGACCGATTGTGCATGTGTATGGGTGTGTGTGTGTGTGTTTAAGTGCAGAAGAGCACAGAACAGTGCGGTAAGAAGAGAAAAAGCTCCCATTGAGCGGTGCATGAATCAAAAGCAATAACGTACGCAACCGGTTGACGACGGAGCGAGGCCACACGTTTGATAAGCATCAATATTAATACCGAGCCGCATGTGACGGTCCCGGCAACGATAACGTACCGGAAAGGCGTCAAAGCGCGCGCTCTCCATAACCGCTCTCACCCTCGCATCAACCGATCTGCCCGCTCCCGTACAGGATGCTGCTTGTATGGTGCCGCTTCCGAGTAACGATTTCATTTCCGGCGAGGGATGAACTTGCAATCGGGATGGCCTTACTAAGGGATTGGGGTGTGCGAGTGTGTGCGTATATGTTTCAGTACTTACGCACACTGTTACGCCGATGAAGTATATTTTTATTTTCAACACTGTTGTTTTCTCTTGCGCTCCCGTTCTCGCCTACGACCTTGGCGATGGTATGCTCGTGCTTGTGGGTGTGCGTATCGTCACCGGAAGTACCTGACCGGACCGGAGATGATTGGCAGGCGGGCTAATCGAATCGTTGCATTCGGAGAACATCCTCCGTACCGAGCTAGGCCAGATTTGTAGAGGTAACCGTTTAATAAACGCCAATCAATCATCCAGCCATTCGGCATCCGGCGTCACCAGCTTCGGCTGATTCGGTCGACGAGTGATCGTGGAAGGGAAGGAAACTCATTCTCTGTACAATCGATGAAGTTGTTTACTTATCGCATTACCGTGGATAATCTACGAAAACAAACTGCTAACATTGATGAGAGCGCGTCAAGAATGGCATTACTATTTTTTAGTATTTAATTTATTATTTTTCACTTTTGAATAACCGTAAAAGGTTATTACGCCAAATTAACCAACAAGGGCTATTACGTTATTAGCCAAATAAATATGAGAACTTTTTTATTACAATTTTTTACGACTTTGTTCGACTATGTTTAACCATAGACTGCATTTTTCCTTCCCTGTTTTATTAAATTATAAACATGACTTTACAAACAAAGCCAAATTAATGCCAGCATAATGCTCACTACAATCCCTCCAATGGTTGCATCGTCCATTGATGAACGATCATAAGAAACTGACACTGGCTGTGGTTATTCTTGAAAGTTAAAATTATACCCAAATTCATCAATCATTGCCAACAAATTTCTCGCATGCAGATTACAAAACCGAATGGCTTTCTATTCGAGTACCCCACGCACTAGCCAGTTTGTACACGTCCGACATTGTACCGGTGTGGGAGGTGCCAGGCAGAGATGATTGATTAAACAGATTCCATGAGCTGGCAACGAAAATGGATTGAACAACTTTCATCGCTTTATCCTCCGGCTGGATGCAACGTTACACTTGAGTTCAGTAACACACGTTAAGCTAGCTTTTCCGTAACTCGTCTCATATTTTGTTTAATTTTCACATTGTCAAACTACCAGCTATCGTACTTTGAAGCTTATTTTCACGATTAAATAATCAATATCATACATTTGAAATGTCTGTTGCATTCGGTAATGCTGCCTAGTACTTAATCAATATAATATAATACAGTGTTTTTAAGGATTTTTGATTTAGCAAAAAAAAAACTATCAAAGAAAGGAAAATAATAAATGAAAATGCTTCGTCCTGCAGAAATTAATTTCAATGGAGACGCATGGTCAGCTACACACAGATTACAATGGAGACGCATGGTCATTTACTTTTTTTTATACTTTTATCACTCTATTGAATGGTCGGAATTTGTTTTCTACGCTGCTGCGATTCACGGACAGTTTTACTACTATTTCATCCAATTTCACTACCCGCTAGAAGCTATTAATCAATCGACAAGTTTCTTTTTCCGGCTATGCTATGAATAATTATTTTCCATTTTACTCAGCGTAATTGCTAGATGGTCACTTACTCCACTTTTGGTCCTCTAATCAACCATTACACTAATCGATTTATTGTGATATTTACATGTCTCTTTCTACGTTCCATTTATTGCATCCATTTGTCTCTTAAATACTGTCTATATACAGTAAAACAAATCGATTCCAAGATATTTTTTTCTCTCCCTGACCTTTTCTAAACGTCTCTTTCTTTTACGTTTTTAATTGTTTCACAATCTCCTTCTTCTATTTACTATTGCTCCTGTTTCGGCCAGTACATTCAGTATGTAAATGAAAGTCGTCAAATACGAATTCACATCTAAATCAACTTCACTTCCCTTGCCAAAAGCGCTCATTCATTCCGAAAAAGTTCAGTCAGCAAGTGAGGAATGCTGAACGAAGGAAGTGATTTCTGGAAATGTACCTCCAAAAACAGCTATTTAAATCAAACGTCCACACACACTCCCGGAAGCCCCTCGAGGAAACATTCTTCAAGCCAAACACAATCTGTTTCAGTTTGGCGGTAAAACGCGTGCATAAAAATCACTCACCCGGCTAATGCCAAAACCGGAGTGCCCACCTTTACGCGCTTCAGCATCAAGCTATGTGCAGGAAGCCACTGGAATGAATGAGAAACCAGTGGACACTGGAATACAATCAGCATAAGTAGACAATCTTGTTCGCGTGGGAGGCTCAATGAAGCACGCGGCGAAGGAAGCTGACCGGAGGGATGGTTGGGAAGCAAATAGCTTCGAGGGTCGCCGGATTCTTAGAATGACCAATGTAGAAACGATACTACGCTATCTCAGTGACTGTATGTGTATGTGTGTGTGTCTAAGAGCGTCTGCCTCGAGGATATGAGGAAGCGAACGTCCATTACATTCGGACTGCAATAGATGAGACACCGTGCACGATTTATTGCCGGCGGATTAGTGAGCTTTTCGCTCTCTCCCACTTGCCATTCCGCTTATGCTGCTTGTGTGTGTTTTCTTTTCTACTATTTTTCCCTGCACGATTTTCTTATCAAACCGGAACGTAATAACACGCACCATAATCAAACGCCCCGTAATACCTTTTTTTATTGTGTTGAAGCGGTCAAACAGTTGAACGCCACAGGAAAGCGAACGACCGAACAAAGACCCGGTCGAGCGTGAGCCTCATAATGTATTCAATCACTAATTTTCCAATCCGCTGACCCGATCGGTACACGGTGGTTCAAGAACCATCGTCAAATCGCCTGCCCTACAATTGAGGGGGAATGAAACCTGAAGCCTGAAAGTTAGCTTCTTATCGAACGAAAACCATTACATAAAAGAACGTAAAAAGAAGTAAAATTCTTTATTCAAAAATCGCTACCGATACAACACACTTCTACCGTATGCAAACCGAAGCATGTTACGTGAAGCGAAGTGGAAGGTGTACGAAATTTGTAACGAAAGAAAAGTGTAAGAAAACTTCCAATTTTTGTCGGTCCCTGTCCGGTGCTGCTCGGGGCTGCTCGAGCATGTAGAAATAAATTTCCAAAACAAATGAAAATCGAATCGTACCGGTACGGTGGCGTCGAGTTTGTTGAATTATTACACTGTGCCGATCCGGTGCCTGGTCTTGCATTCAGACCGCTACACTACGGATGAAGCAAGCAACAAAACAACCAAAACTTTTCCCTCCCTATTGATGCGTGAAGAAAAGAAAATGAAAACTTTTACACCATCGATTGGCCTGTTCAGCGTTTAGCGTTGTTTTATTTTCTGTTCAGCCATTAGTTTTAGATACTATTCTTTCTCCTGTTTTGTTCATATAATTTTACTGCTCCGCTATCGATGTATTCTGCGCCCTCACTACTGAATGGTTCATCAATAGGTAACTGTCAACGGTGGGAGCAGCTAGTCAAAAAAAAACTTCCTCCTAAAACTGCAAAAAAAAGAACAGAACGTATCCGAGAAGGATACCAATTTTACACAGCAGCTTAACAAAAAAAAACAAATTTACGACCACCACATTTAACGCTTACAACGCTTCCTGCTTTCTACATCCTACCAGCCTGCCGCTTCGTGCACGCTTTCCGGTTCGGTGACTTTCGAGAGGTTTGTTTATGTTTTGCCTTCCAGCACAGCACAAACACATCCCTTACCAATGGACACTGCCGGCATACACAGCCGAAGCACTGGACAAACGCCGGGCAAAGTGAAAGTTGGCAAACGGGTCCGAAAAACTTTTCTTCAAGGTGTGTGGTGCGTAGGCCTGTAGACAGGTGTGCATTATTTGCCGCGCCTAACCGGATTGCCGGTCGATCGCCCAAGCGTTACTAACGGGTCGAGCAAATAAAGCACCCGAGCTGTACGGGAGCTGCTGGGAGCAACAAAAAAGTTGAAACAAACACACACACACACACGCACACACTCGAAACAAAGCATTAACTAATCTTTCCAGCTACCTGCCGCACTTTGTTTAAGCTGGTAGGGCTTTTGTAGTGATTGAACAATTAAAGCGACTTAAAATGTTCCCTCTCTCGAAACAAATTTGTCGTCCCTTTTCAAGAGCCTCAAAATGCTGGCCAAATGGCTTGCCAAAACTTTTCCCGCAAAGCCGCCGCTGCTCGCTGGGGCTCAAAAGGCCATGCAACCCCTTTTTGGCGATCACTGGCAGAATGAAAACGTTATGGCGTCCCTTTTACTTCAACAAGCTTTAAACATTTTCATTTTTTCTTCTACTTTTTTGCATCTTGAAACAGAAACAACAGTCCGTAAAGTTCAAACACACGTCCCAGGGCAGTGGCAGTGGTGCCTAATGTAATATTACCATTTGGCCATGCGTTACTGATACGTTTGCTGCTACTTTAACGTCTCTTCATCCAACACGACACTGTCACTGGACGCAACACTGCCCAGGCTTGCTGACAGCATCAATCAACACCCACTTTTGGTTCGTTTCTCCAATGTGCTCCTTGCCTTTTGCCTGCACCCATGCACAACGGGGCTGGTGAAAAATGGGCACCTAAACAAGGGGAGACAAAGAACCAAGAAGGGGCAGAGAAGCGAAACCCTCCACTTTGTTGGTCAATGATGGATCATTTATTCAACAGTAAGCAACATCTTCCTTCGCTCGCCTCACTCACATTCGTTTGATTTATTATTCATGGTATCTAATGGATAGCGGCACTGCTACAACGTACCGATTGAACCGTGCGCTTCATTGGCGCCCGAAAGTATGCAGCCTTGCATTCCCAACGGCGGGTTGGACGGCGCAGTCAAAGCTACTTTCGCTAGCGGGGCGATGTGCGACAAACTTCTGTTAGGCGTACGTGTGTCTGTGTATGGGTTTCGTGGCTAGAACTGATGCGACTTTTCGCCAATGTCGCCTGCCAGCTGCTCAGGGACATTATGTGAAGCTTCCGAGTGCGTGTATGCGTGTGTGTTTGTTGGGCCAACTGACTCGGTCGTATCCCGTCCATCCTTCTCGCTGATGGTTTCCATATGGTAATTACATTTAGTATAATGATGTCAACCTTGCCATTTGTTTATACTCGTGGTAGCTTCTACATTAGATGAATCGCCAATGAGGACCTGGATAATTTTGATTCATTAGGCAATCGGTTCAATTTTGAAAGCATTTAGAAAATTCGAGGAAACAGTGAAAACATGCATCTAGTTCTTAGTATTCTCATTGCATGAGCCAGCCAAATATATGACTATTAGTGGATTTTACTTCATGACTGTTAATAAATTTGAAAAAGAATTTGTCAAGTTTTGTTACAAAAATGGCATTTAAAACTACATAACGAAACCATTACAGAGTTTTCTATGGAATGGTTGGATTTATTTACTATTTCTTGTTCTTTTCAAACAATTATGTGACTTTTTGTCTTATAAACAGTAAATAAATCGAGGGATAAAATTTAAAGCAGAGATTGTTCAAAACACTGTCAAAATTTGTGGAGAGCCCTTCATTATTTTCTCATTTTCTCACCAAGAAAAATGCAACACATGCTACTTTAAACAAAATTCACTTGATCCATTGAAAAATAGCGTCAATGCACATTAGATAACTATAGCATGTACGCCTTAAATAGTCTCAACTCTCCTTCGCGTACCAAATTAAGTAACTTTTCACTCGAAAAGCGTGATGAAGGTCAGCGTGTATTAAAGAAAGCAGACAAAAAATAAATCTTCCCAAAATTGGCAAAATTGTACGCCATTCTATGCCTACCATAGTCTCACTTTCCAGTGCGTCATGTACTGTACGAAAGTCTTTAAGGCAAAAATCTGTACCACCCTTCTAAACGATCTTCAACCGTACCGACCGAACGCTCGAGCCTTAAATTTGCTCCTTTGTTGTTGCTATTCCTTTTTCACCTTTTCCAATTTTGCTTTCCTTCACACACTGCCATTCCCACAGCACCTGCACCCACACTCGCACTCCGGGCTCTAACGACAGCGCCCACAGTAGGACAGGCGGCATCATCATAATTTTCCCGCCCAACCAGCTGCGACGCTTCGTTCGTTCGTTTCCACCGTGTCCCTCGAGACAGCGAGGGCAGAGCGACAGAGAGAGAGAGAGAGAGAGCTGGTAACCGAGTCAAGAGAGCGCAAGAAATAAATGGCTTTAATAAATTACACATCATAATTCCACGAGACACTCGAACGGTTTAAGCCCCGTGGCATACCGTATCCATACGGCTTACGACGGAAGTGCGGGGCAAAAACAGTTCAACCATCGGGGCAGGAAGACACAAACACTGGCTTAAATCAGCCAGTACAGCTTCCCACAATTTGACCTTTGCACCAGACACGCTTGCTGTGCTACTTCCTGGGCGCAAGCACACGCACACATGAGCTGACGGTGAAGCTAATGCAATTGCACCGCATGTCCGGAACGAAGCAAAAGAAAAACAGAGAGCCCGACCAGTGACTCGTGAAGAGAGCACACTGTTTTTTCGAAGGAAAGAAAGTACTTGTACAGTTCGGAAACTGTTCCCACATCCAGGACATTGTGCTCGCACCCCGGGAGCACGTTTCGTTTGGCAAACAGTTCGCTTCTAACTTCTCCTCTTTCTGGGAGAGTTTCGAAAACAACACGTTTCCCCTGTACGGTTTCGTGGCTGTTCTTGGAAGCTTTACCGGTAATGTTGTTGGAAATTATTTTAAACAGCCTTAGGAATGATTTAGTATATTCTATCATACCTACAGTTTCTATCGAAATGCATCACCTGATTAAGTGTCCTTGTAAATTCTTACTTTCCATTCGATAGAAATGTTAATACCTTCTCTCGAGAGCATTTTTGAGAACCGAGCCATTTACATCGTTTCCCCTTGTGACCGTAATGCGCAAACTCGACCGATTTCACTCGTTTGCTGTTCGTTTTTCGATTCGTACGCTGTTGCAGAGAGGCAACAACAGTGCAATTTGCCACTAACGTGTTCTACTCTCCGTAGCCTTGTACATTCTCGCTTCAACCCCGGATGAAAATTATTACTCAGACAAAAGCACAACTGTAAACTTCTGCATTAGAAAGAAACTGCACTGTCTTGAAAATTTTGAATTGATTTAATTTAATTTCAAGCGTTACGAGATAAGAGGACTAAATGAGGACTTTTGATGTTGCACTGTTTGCTTCTTTAGCGTGTGACAAGTTTTTGTTTAAAAATAACTAAAAAAGAGGTTGAACAGGAATAAGAATTGCATCGAAAAAATATTTCATTAGCTAAAATTTACGATGGATTAAGTTAAAATTAAGATACTGTTTTTTAAGATATGTTTATTATTATCCAATGGCTAGCCAGGTCAACTACCTCAATGGCTAAGCTGAAGATGCCGCCAGTTCAACGTGTCGTTAGTTTTCTTTGTTATCTCATCTTTTTAATGTATAATTCTTAGTTCAATATCATAAGCTATTCACTACATCATTTGATTGTGTTTTTATCCACAAAAATAATAAAAACATTAAACAGTTTGATTCACAGTATGAGCATTTTAACTGTATAAATAAATCTTCACTATTTTGAGGGAAGTTTAATAAATGTTTGGAGGCCATTCATAGATTACGTGGCGCTAAAATGGAATAGAAGGGATTACACGAGCGTATTTGAATGGAATTGAATTATATGGAGAAAAGACATGGTAAATTGGGCAGAGAAACTCTTCTATCAGTCCTGGCTAAATGAATGGTTGAATTTAAAATAAAACAAAATTTGATTAGTGAAAAGTACAGTAACACGTTATAAAGTTAGAAACAACAATCACCGTGAACATGCGATTCTGACTAGAATTCAGATAAAACATACATGTCTTAACCACAGCCACCAACCAACATAAACTGATCCTGAAAAATGCAACTAGTGTGGAATTGAACTAACAATTAGACACATACTAACAAAAAGTGTACGATACGATAAAGAAAGGGAAATTTTCAATTTAGGAAACACCTTTTCGTTTTCCAGTTTTAGAAGAAAACAAAGAAGAAAATTAAATTAATGTGCTGTGTTCGATGAAAGTAGTTCATATTTACAATAAAATTGAAAGGACCTTAATATATAGTCCTAAGTTAAAATTAGAAATTAAAAATTAAAACAAATAGGCGAATTTCCCCCAAAAGACCCAAATCTTCGATAAAACAAAAAAAAATTGAACCCCTTTAGAAAAACCTTGATGATAGATCGTCATAAGCAAAATTAAAACTGTCTGTCAATTATTGAAAACCCTAGATAAGAAACTGATTCCGAGCAATTAATTCCGAGTATGCTACGTAGTTTATGGATTACTCCATATGATATGTGCACATTCAATCAAATGTTACAGTATTTAATTGCCTCTCTCGTGCGCTACAAACCACGTTTTACACTTCCATTTCTAGCACGGACCGAAGCTTTTCAATTTGTTGTAAAGCGCAACGTAGCTTCAAGATCAACAGTTTGTCAATACCCTTCGGTCATTACTTGGTGAACAGCTTGTAAAGAAGACGTGCGAACAGGGGAACCAAAATCCACCACACATTACTCGACATCTTTCCACCACAGTGCCAGAGAATCCCTGGCCACCCAATACGCCGTGTGTCGAAAGAAGCTTCCCTACGCTCTTCCACCACTAACGGCAGCACCACTCGACACACGAACGCTACCGATCGGCGACGGAAATAAGCGCGGTATGGGATTATCTAGCATAAGTAGCATTATGCTAACCATCCACCTAATGCCCGCAACCGCTAAGTAATCTCTCCCTGTCATTCCTCCTCCCACGTGCCGGTGTGCTCATGTGCGTGTTTGTGGGTGTGTGTAGGTTGCACAAGACGGTTGCTAACAACTGATTTTTCCGAGATAAGCCGCTTTCGCTAACTGGCGCGGAATTGCAAATGAATTACGTGGCGCCGATCTGGTTACATTAAAAATTATCCTACCCGTCGCTATATCCTCTCGTTTTTTTCTTTCCTCTGCCGACACCCACGGAAGTGGCAGTGTTTGTGTGTTTGGGTGTTTGAAGGCGTAATTTGGCTAGGCTAATCGACCTTATCGGATGTGTGGAATGTAAACATTGAAGCGGGACAAATTTGAGCGAAAACAAAACAATAGACGCAACAGCTCAAAAGCAGCAAGCGACACAGAACAGATGCAAAGTGTTTTGCTTCCCCTTCTTGTATTCTTGGCTTACATGTTTCTGATTTTTTTCTAATATCTAACTTAAGGAATGACTGTCCCAAAGTTATGTGACCCAGAACGAAAAATCCGTGCTCGCTAGGAACTGGGAATGAAATGATGAAGATTGTTTTTATTTTAATAAAAAATGTATGCGCGTATGGAAATTGTTTTGCAAAGCTAATACCGAACGTGTATCGCATTCGTAACGTACCGCCGCTAACGTTCCAAGCACGCAAAGTGTTCCACAAAGAGACAAACAAGTGCACCCGCCATCGACCCCCCCGTACACTCCAGCTCGGCTCTTGGAAGCGCTCACATTTTAAAAACGAAATCGAACAACTGCCGACCATACTTTCTTACCCCGGGTTGGGAATATTTCAAAACTTTTCTACAAAACCGGATTCCTTCCCTTGCCGCTCTGCCCTAACACCCTGCCCTATCCACCGGCGTGGCGTGAGAAAACAAGTAGCGACACAACCGGGGAAGCGCCCATTGCTTGCACACCTAAGTGCCACTTCCGCCTGCTGCTGCCGATGGGTTAAAGGGCGCGCGGAAACTGTGGCCGTGGGGCAGAAATGTGACAGAAACACACAGCGCAAAAGTTTTTGGGGCACGCGAAAGCAAACGAAACAAAGACATAAATACAGTGGAAAAGAAATTGAAACAATTGTTTGATGCTCACGTCGCCTTCTGGGGGCGCTTTCGTGTAAGCATTTCTACCGGCTATTGGGCTACAGTGAGGTACAGTGAGGGAGCATTGCGTTTGAATACAATCACAAACGGCGTAAATTAAATCCTGAAAAGGTATTTTGCAATGATTAAACATATGTGCAATAAAATCAGCTATTATTTACAACATTTGCAAAGTATTAGTTAAGTTTTTTTTGCTATTACTCTCATTTTCCAGAGGAACATTGCGATGCAAATTTCTAAAACAGTCCAATTAAAAGACATATGTATGTGGAGTTTTTTATTCGGTTTAGACAAATAACGCTTTATTTAGATTTCAGTTCACAACATGTTATTCGCTTCGCGGTCCGAATTCAACTCCTCGCGCTTAACCCGCGCTCCCGAATTTAAAGCTGCGCGTTCTCTCTCTCGCTACTCGTTCCTAGTTCGCTCTCGTTCTCCTGATCTCGCTATCGTTATTTCTCTCTCTCACTACCACTAGCGCTTTTCCTTTCTTACATTCGGCCGTCCTACCCTATCTTCAGCCCCTGAAGATTTTTCTTCTAATTCATTTTATTCATTTTCCGATTCTGCTTCATCTTCCGAAAATACTTTGTCGTTACTGATGGCAAACGACCATAACTTCATGTTGTCGCAACTTGTTGTTGTTATGTTCGGTCCCTCGCAATTGGCTGCCCTTTTAACCTTGTATCGTCCGTTACGATTAATTTTAATAACTTCATACGGTCCCAAAAATTCGCTAGCAAGCTTTCTTCCGGCTACAAATTGTGTTCTTTTGATGGCTGCCAAATCTCCTACCACGTACGCATATTCCGGCTTTCGTGATAAATCATAATGTTTTTTATATACATTTTGCGCATTACAAATGTCATTCTTCGCTCCTTTTCGCATTTCCTGCCGTTCACAATCAAAACGATCATACGCTTCCTCCTCCAGTAACCGCGACAAGTCTTCCACCTCCGACGTCCTCATCTTTGTCCCGAACATCAACTCGAATGGCGACTTTCCAGCTGCTACGTGAATATGAGAGTTAATCGCTCGCTGCACAGAAGGCACCACCTTGAACCACTTTCCAGGATCTTCCGATGACAACTTCGTCAAAACCGATAACATGGTGCGGTTCACTCTCTCCGCTTGACCGTTGCCCCTCGGCACTCCTGTTGTACAAACGACGTGCTGTATACCATGGCGATTAGCGTACTCACCAAATGCGTTGGCTGTGAAAGCTGAGCCCCTGTCGGTTACGATACGAGCCGGATAGCCAAAAATTGTCGACCAGCATTCCAGCTTCCTCAACGTTTCCTCCGCTCCAGTCGTTTTTGTCGGGTACAACCAGACGAACTTGGAAAACCCATCCACTACAGTCAAAACGTATTTGTACTGCTTTCCCGTGGCGTCCATCGGCCCTACATGATCGAGGTGAAGGGTTTGCAGTGGCTGATCTCCCTTGTCAATGGGGTGCAGGAACCCTTCCTTTCGTCCTAACTTCTTATTGTGGATGATACACTTCACACAGCTGTTGAGAATCAGTTTCACTTTTCGCTCTAAATGCGGTATAAAATACCGTTGTTTTATGGCGTGCATGGTTTTGCATAGTCCAAAATGGCCCTCACTATGAATGTCCGAAATTATTTGTTTTTCCATATCACGCGGAATCACTAAAAGGTCTTGTCCTTCGACACACTTGTATAAAAGTTCTCCTTTTATTTTGTAATCTTCGTACGGTCTGGTGTTAAGAATTTCAACTATCGCTTTTATTGAATCGTCCCTTTGTTGACTTCTTTTAACACGAGCCGTCACTTCACATGTCACCATCATTGTTAACTGTGGATATCGACTGAGACAATCGACGTGTTTCAATCGGTCTCCGGCACGATGTTCCACCTCAAAACTAAACTCCTCCAAGCAAATAACCCACTGCACCACCTCTCGCGGAACGTCTGCTTTCTTCAATGTTTGTTTGAATGCATTACAGTCGGTCACAAGCTTGAACTTTATCCCCAGGAGATAATGCTTGCGGCTAGCTTCTTCTATCGGCACATGAAAAAACCCGTTTTCCAAATCCATAACAGTAAACACCTTTGCACTCTGAAGCTGCTCCAAAACTTCTTCTAACAATGGAACTGGAAACCCATCCTTTAGAACCATTGTATTCAGTTTCCGAAAGTCGATACAAATCCGACTAGTGCCGTCTTTCTTTTTCACTACCACAACGCGACTTGCAAAGTCTGACGTCGATGGACGCCCTACTAGCAATGAGAATGAAAAAGTGTGTGACTTTCAGGCGAGGGGCATGTAGAAGCATGGGGAGACGGTTGGAAATTCGCGGAATTGCTCGGAGGCGCGAGCGTGTTTTGGTTTCTACACAGTTTTTGCACTCACACAATTACACATGTGTGAATGTGTGCGTTCACTTTCAGCCTGCGCGCTCAGTTTGGTTTTCTCGCAGCGGCATGCGGGTATCGGTGTCTCGCTCGCACTAGTGCAGCGAGTGTTCCTCTGTGCGCTCCCCTTCTTGCCACCACACGAAATCGACAGTTCAGCTCAAGCGTTCGCCGTGAAAGGCTGCGCGCGTGTTAGCCTAAGTCCCGGGCGATCGAAGTTTCGCTAAGTGTTGAAGTGTTGTGCACATTGAAATGAAGCTGCGCTTTTCTTTCACCATTTATCTTAAATGTGTGATATGCGCTGCTTTATTTCAATGTTTATTTTTGCTGTATCGAACATCAACAACGGGATCCACGCAGTTTGACGGCTCTTTGAAATACGACGATTTTTTATATTAAGAATTTGTGTGATTTTGTGGCAAGATTGTGTGAAGCTATGTGTGAAAATGCCCCTTTATTTGCAATAAAAGTGATAAAATATAAACCAAGTTTGATGTGTTCAAGTTTTTGTTTTGATTCAGGTGTACCAAGTCCGAATGAAGGAAAGCGCACAGCGCGCTACGAAAGAAACGAGCGGGAGGGGGTGTCAGTCCAGCGCAGCGCAATTCGCTGGAATCAAGTGGGAGGGGGTACCAGTTCAGCGCTGCGCAAGCCGAAAGAAACGGGAAGGAAGGGGTATGAGGAAAATACTATGAAACAGCGCGAGCGAGCGTTCTTTACAGCGAGAGCGCCTCGTGTATTTTAAAGGCAAGCAAGAGAGCGCATTCTCTCCGTGGTAGCGCTCCATCCGCCATTTTTAATTCTCAGCCCAAAACAACGGACTTCGGATCCGTGCTTGGGCCGGACCCCCACCGCGTGTTTCTACCTACCCCTCGCCAGAAAATTTCGTTCTCTTTGTCTGTCGGGCGAACAATTCCCTTCCTCAACCATTCCCCTACATGGTTTTCGACTGCTTCTTCCTCCATTAAAGGCAAGCGACGGGGCGTATGCCGAAAAGGTGACGCGTTTTCTTCCAACACTATCTTCATTTGTATGGGACAATTGTCTTCGTAATTATCCACCACTGAAGCTTCGTATTGACTTTTCAGTGCTTGTACCTTGTCTCGAAACTTCTCCGGCACTTCCAGTTCTTGGATTTGTTCACAATCAATCTTATACACAGCACTTTCGTGATCGCTACCCGATTCCTCATTGTCACTTTTTTTCTTAAAAATCTGCACTCCATCGTTGGTTATAGCGTAACAAACACTTCGAAGAAAATTCATGCCTACCAGCATTGGAACCTTCATCGAATTTGGAGAGACCACCAGCAAACCGATTTCGTATTCAACGTCATCGATGCCAATGTTTGTTACCAATTCGCCTATCGGCTTTTGTATGATTCCACCAAAACCACGCAATTGTTGTATGGATTGTTCCATCCTTTGTTGTACACACCCTAAATCTTGCAATGTGTCTTGACGGACAATCGACACTTCGCTGCCTGTGTCAATAACCGCTTTTATATTTTTTCCCCCCAACTGGACCATTTTTGTCGGTAGCTCCGCTTGGACATGGTTTATCAGGTTTGTACTTGTACCCGGTTGTTGTTTATTCCTTTGCCCACACTGATTCGCACGATGCCCAAACTCGTTGCACTGAAAACACCGTGGTCCACTTCTTTGTTCTGGACAATTCCGTACCATATGTCCCATCACACCACAATTAAGACAACGTGCTTTTGTTGCATTTTTCACAGGAATTGTGTCTTGAACCGGCAAACTTTTGTTCTCTTTCTGCCCCGCGCGCTCGTGCCATGCAGATCTCACCGCACGTGTTTGTTTCTGCGCTGCACGCTCTTGCCAGGCAATTTTTTCTTTCAACTCTCTCACCGTGCGCGCTTCGTACAATGCCGCGCGTTGCGCTTCGCTCTCCGCGATACCATCAACAATGTACTCACACACACTTTCTTCGTCAAGGTCAATCTGTTTGGCAATTCGCTGCATAGAGTAAATGAAATCCAAAGCAGATTCCCCTTTTTTCCGTCGTCGTGATGCAAGTTGACGATGAATGTCCATCGGACGCACTTTTTCTCCGAATTCTGCTACTAGCGCCTTGCGAAGAGCCCCGAACGATGAGACCCCACGCATCGTTAGCAAAAAACTTCTCGCTGTGCCCACCAACTTTTTTCGACACATCACATATTTTTGCTCATCTGACCATCCCGCCATGGTCGCAACATCCTCAAAATCGGTCAGCCACGCAGCAAAATTCACCGAGCCATCTGCACAAAACGCCTCAATTCCCTCTTACACGTCCCTAAAGGAGTAGGGCTGCTGCACTATGCTCGGTTCCACTTTCGCTGCTGCACTGCTAGCTGCCGCTTCAGATTTTTCATCCGCGTCATGAAAATGATCCATGGTAGAATCATCCGCGCTGGGCATTTCTTCACTTTCCACTAGTGATCTAGCCATTTCCTCTTTGGTTCCCGTTGAGGGCAACCCTTTTTGCTGGCACCTTTTCGCTAGGCCAGTCTTCGTGAATTCTTCACACAGATCAAGAATGCGCTGCTCCAGCTCATCCATTTTTGATCAGTCAACTTTTTTGGCGAAAATCAATCGGTCACAGGAACGAACACTTTCCTTCACTTTGACTGACTTTCACTCCACAGAAATTTGAGTCTAACTCTGATCACCTCAAATCAATTAGTCACGGGATCACTTTTCCCTCACTTCAATTGATTTTCTTAGATCAATCTACTCAACGTTCTAATCCCTCTTGTTCATTCCACAAGCTACACGTAAAACCACTGTTTGCTGGATTTTCATCCCACTTCTGACACCAAATGTGGAGTTTTTTATTCGGTTTAGACAAATAACGCTTTATTTAGATTTCAGTTCACAACATGTTATTCGCTTCGCGGTCCGAATTCAACTCCTCGCGCTTAACCCGCGCTCCCGAATTTAAAGCTGCGCGTTCTCTCTCTCGCTACTCGTTCCTAGTTCGCTCTCGTTCTCCTGATCTCGCTATCGTTATTTCTCTCTCTCACTACCACTAGCGCTTTTCCTTTCTTACATGTATGTGCTTTACGATTGCTTAAATCTCATTTTGACAACATTTTGAAATATTATTCTTTATTGATTCCATAAACCATTGTTAACGTAATCTAGCAAAGATCTCCAAAATTTTAAGTAATAATGTAAATTATTAAAGATCTGTCTTAAACAGCTTAACCTATTGCGCACAACAGTGTTTTCCTCTAAAACGGTCGCAAATGTTCTTCCTTCTATTACACTTTTGTCATTCTAAATTCTTTCTTACATATTCCAACCCGATCACTGGTATCCGGCCAACTGACGTGTCCAAAAAAAGGGAGCTGAAACATGGTTTCAAAGATTCATACAAAAAAAAGGAACCCACTCAAACACAACCAAATACGGAAGTAAATCCTTCAAATCCTTCCCAAAAAAGTAACACTCCTTAAGTGCGCTGGATAATGATTTTTGGAAAACTCGCCAGAGAAGAGAAAGAGAGAGCAAAAGAGAGAGAGTACACACACAAATATAAGGCAACAAAAGGAACAAAGAAAACCGGGCCTGCACAACAAATTGAAAGTAAAAGCGTGCAGTCGTGTATTAGCAGCTGTTCGGGAGTAAATTTGCATTCGTTTCCTGTCGTACCTTTCCGTCTCATATGCCCCCGTCTCACAGCCGTAGCAAACACACCTTTCGCATCGCAGGTTGGAAGGCATTTTTTTGCCTTTCCTTCTTTTGTTTCGCAGGGGATAATAAATTTTCACCCACTTTTACACATTCCAGCTCGGAATCTATCAAACGGAAAAAATGGATGCAAAACTTTTCCTATCAGCCTACAGCAGGCAAAACCAATCGTCGGTGCTGTGTTTCCATCTCTCTCACCTTCTCTCTTTGCCTCTCTTCTATGGCTTAAATTTATACAACCTGCCCTGGCCAGCCGGCCTGCTGACCGGTACTGGACGATGGTAGAAAATTAAATTCATTCCACCAACGACCGATCGATCGATAATCGTTCGCTCGGATCGGATGGACGACGGTTTGCCGAAAGTTTGGGTACAACTTTTTACCACCCAGTCCAGTCGATCCCGAAAAGCAATGTCGAACAGCAATCTTTTATCAGTTTAGTTCCGTTTTGGGGCGAACCTTCTTAATCGAAGCCGGTCCTTTCTTTGTACCTTTTTTATGGTTGTTATTAATCCTCCCGGTTTTTTTTCCTCTGCTTTTCTTCACCTTTTACAGAAGGAAAGTTCCCTGCAGCTACTCCAAAACTCCGAACAACGTTTGTCAAAAACGTGTCAATGAAGAGGCGCATCAGGTGCTTAGGCCCTTTTTTTATACTGATGAGGAAGGAAGGAAGGGTGGGAATTGAACAGAGAGAAAAAAAACACAAGTTTACTACTACGTTTGGCTCATTTGAAGCCGTTTAACGCTGTTTGTTGTTGATTTATTTGCCGCCATCATGAGCGGAGGACCAACAGCACAAGGGTAGAAGGATTAGGATGATCGAGTTCTGTGAAATGGGTTATGCATCTATGAAGGGATGTAAACAGTAAAAAGGGAAAAATACGTAAAAGTTCCATCTGATTTTCAAATTAACATTAAGTGGAATTTATTTCGTAATGTTCAACATATTAATTGACTAACATTTAAAATACTAATACACTTAACTACTTGATATGGTTAAACAAAATCAATCACTTTAGTAACAGAATGCGAACGAGTACAAAATAGCACAAATACGTTATTAAATCTAAAAGTTCTGTTCGCAAAATGGAAACAAAGTTCATATATTTCATCTCCAAAAGAAAGAACCATGCTCACAAAATGTCCTTTACCAATACTGCTAAAGCAAACACATGTCACAATTTAAAATCCTTTATCAATATCGCTTTTCTGTTTTTTCTCTTGTTGTACACCGTATCAAAAACGAACTTTAATGTAACAAAGGCAGTAAAATACCGAATGACAGAACGGAAAACTTCTCCCCAAAGAATCCATCCCGTTCGAGTGAAGGCAAAAAAAAGGCTCGTCCGAAAGTCAAACAAATATACGTGCGGTCCACTGGTAACATTTGGCATACCCATACCCTTACAAGCTAACGTTTCATCCTTCACCGGGACCATCGTTTCTTATCGAGCACGAGACACATCGGCGATGTGGGTCAGCATCAATTACATTCCGATTTCGATTCGATCAACAAAAGCACCCTTGAACGGGTGTGGAACGTGTCGAGGACGCTGTCGGTTGCCACGGAGCAACAGAAAAACACTCCCTGCCACCTGCCACCCCTTTTTCCATAGCTGCTTTCTTAAACCTTTTTCGCACGGACAAAACGAGGTCAACGTTTGGCAAAATCTCGTCCCATCTCTGCCAAATGTGACCACTGTGCCTGTACCGTACTAACTGTAAGCGGGAGCACTAATCGAGGAGAGGGAGAGCTGAAAGAACTTTCAATTTATGATCCCCAAATCGATTCCGGTCCAACAGATGGTCCGATGATTGCCGGAATCGGAAAGTAAATTGTGTGGAAAATAATGTTGTTTTTTTTTTGGTGTGTGTGTGGCCCTCCCAACGGACAGCCAGCGACTTTCAAATGCCTAGATCGGGATAGCCGCCTCCAATGTCTCGCACGATCGTCTCGGGGTGCCCTCGAGAGACCTCGGGATATGCAACATTAGGGAAAAATAAAACCGATTAAATGACCAACGCTGTGAAGCTTCTTTTCCGGCAAGGTTCCTTTATCGGTTGAACAGCTTGCACAACCCCTACCAGCAAAGACCAAAAACTCATTCCAATGGGTTCTTACAAAAGCAAACAACTGGCCCAGAAAAAAATACACAGAAAACTGTCTAAGAAAAGTGTACCGCAAAGAACGGTTTGTGTTATCGAAAGAAGCAACGAAAAAAAAACGGACACCACTACCATACAAACGGCGTTCCAGCTAAACGGCTCAGCCGAATGGCAAGAAGCAAACAAACAATAAGCGTACCCATGCGTGAGAAATTAAAATTAAATAAAATTCAAACCATTTCCGGACCGCTCGCCATTGCCGCGTTCAGCGGGAGCCGTAAAAAATGTATGTATAAAAAGAAAATAAACCCCGGATCGCGAGCGTGACGACAGGAAAACGGGAGGATGGGAGATGGGGAGAGAGGCGGAAGCGATACTGTTTGTTTGGAACCGTGCAAGCATGCAAATTTTAATCGCACTGCACACATCCGTCTGCCCTTTACAGCCTGGCATTATCTTTGACCCCTCCACTCGCTCCCCCTCCCTCACCGCTACCTCCACACACCAATCTGCCATCTTGCTTGTTCTTTGTTTGTCCGTTTGTGCGCTCATTTCACCAGCCTTTCCGTCCTTTTCTGCACTGCGATTGCACTGCATTTTGGTTGCCGTTTTATTGCTACTTTTCTTCGCCCCGGGCACGCTTTCGTTCCTTTGCATTTTCTGCATTTTAATTTCATTCATTACACTTTTTTTACATCTTTCTGGCGGTCCTAGAGAACAGAAAGCGAAAAGATGTACTACGGCCTAAAGTTTTGTTCTGCATTGTTCTTTTTTTATGGTTCTACTGTTTGGTTGTTTGCTTTGCAATAGTGGAAAACACACACATTCACTTCGCGGGGAGTACCGAGACAAACTATTCACTGGAGAGGTATGTGCTTTCCTGGCGCAAGGCGAAACACTTTGAAGAATTTCTTGAAGCAGGCAGAAAAATGCATTGCTTCGCAGAAAGAAATGAAAGACTTTTATCGTTGTATTGATTTTTGTTTCATTTAAGGAGAATTCACGTGATATATGTTGTTGAAGAACGTAAACATTACAGAACGTAAACATTGGGGTGACGGGACGACTCATGATAACGAGTAGTGGTTACACGCGCGAGTCGGAAAGTTGAAGAGCGTAGGCGGCGCAATTCGCTATAAAAAGGGTTGGGCTGGCGCCGTAGGGCCTTTTTCGACGGAAATTTTCTGTAGCGTGAACAACCACTAGAAGTGAGTAATATTTTGGCGTGGGTTAATAAAACGCAAAGCACCACTTATAATATTAACACTTTTCACACACGACCTAAAAAAGACTCACAACACAATCCGAACGCTACATTCCAAAATATTATTCGAACTTTTCCGTGCTAATTAAAAGAGACTAACCGAGTGAAAGTGAGTGCAGTGAAATGTTTGGAGCTAATGGTGATAACCAGGAGACGGGAGCCGACTCGATGGCGGGACGCGTAGAAGTCCAAGCCAACCAAGCAGCGCCATGGAGTGAGCCAGGCCCCTCGACTGCGGAAGGGTCACATCGGGCATTGACCCCAAGGGTCATTGACCAGCGAGATGAGCGTCATTTGCGGTCACCGCTGCCCGGTCCTTCGAGGATATCTTTCGTGTCGCTTTATGATACGCAGGACACGCCTGATCAGCGTGGGAGTGTTGGCTCGGCGGCGGGACGCGCTAGCGTTCACGCTGATCAAGCAATGCCAAGGAGCCCCATCACGCCTGTTATGTCAGAGGTAACGCAACACGGTATAAGCAGCGCGAACAGTCGCCGGGTTGAATCACAAACACGCACACTACCGAACGAAAATACCGCGGAACGCAATTTCACTAACGGTCATCGGGATGAGCCGCCGCATCAGGCGCCATCGGGCGAGCACCAAGCGTACTTAGCTGCGATACCGATGGAGTCGGCCATTGCAATCGAACAAGGTTCGATTTCCCGAAATGCCGAATTGGTTCGGAAAAGGATTGAGGTTGAAAGAAGGCAGATTGAGTTGAGGAAGATGGAGATTGAGTTGATTGAGCTCGAAGAGGCTGAAATGATGGCACTAGGTGGCAGCATGCGGGACAGTGTTCAGCGGCCTAAAGCCGAGCAGTGGGTAACGGCAACGGATCGCTTCGGTATGGCTTCATCGTTCAGAGGGGTACCTGAGACACCCCAATTCGCGAGTACAGCCCACGTACCACCGCCGTATGATTTTCAGGGTTACTCACGATTCCCAGACTACTACACTTGGAGGAGAAGTCACGATAGCGCGTATCGTAGGGCATCGGTTATCCCGCCGGTGGACCACACCATACCACCACAGCATCGTACGCGATCGTATAGGGCTCCTACCCAGTACGCTAATGCTAGCAACCTGTCGGAAGTACAGTGGTCGGCCCGACTGAGTGGAAACGTGACTGAGTTACCAACGTTCAGTGGTGAATCGCGAGAATGGCCCATGTTCATCCGCATGTTCGAGAAGTCGACGGAAGTGTACGGGTTTACCGACGAGGAGAATCTGCTACGGCTGCAACGAGTCCTGAAAGGAGAAGCAATGGAGTCAGTTGGTCATTTGCTACTGCTTCCAAATAGTTTGAAGGATGTCCTTGAAATGTTAGAAGCGCAGTACGGGCGACCGGACCAAATAATAGAGGCCACGATCGAAAAGATTCGGAAGATGCCCGTGCCAAAGCCAGACTGCCTACGTTCTCTGGCTAAGTTCGGGTTTGCAGTGAGAAACCTCTGTGCTACGATCGAATCGCTGAGGTTGCCGGAGTACGCCTATAACGTTGCGCTTCTCAGGGAGCTTGTGAGTAGGCTTCCGTCCGAACCTGCACGTGAATGGGCGCGACACAAGAGGCAATTCGGGTGTGGTAGTGTTACCGATTTTGGCAGATGGATCAGCGAAGTGGCACGAGACGCGATAGATGTCAGTGTGGAGCCACTGCGCCGTGTTACGAACGAGCGTAAGGAAGAACCCGGCAAGCGTGAGCAGAATTCTCAGCAACCGCGTCTGCCTGTTCGGGCTGACCGATCAGGAAATCAGCCCCCTCGAACAACATACTGGAACGTGCACACGTCTCGGTGTTCGGAGTCTCTACCGGTTGCTGCGGCCACCACCAATACAGCGTCACCACAATGTCAACTGTGTAAAGGTACGTGCAGCTCACTTTCGCAATGTAAACGGTTTCTGCACTTTTCAGTAGCAGCTCGAAGGAGCCACGTGAAGGAAAAAGGTCTGTGCAAGAAGTGTCTCGGCAGACATAGGACCGGCTGCTCGATTGTAACAGCGTGCGGCGTAAACGGATGCAACGGAATGCATCACGTCCTGTTGCACATCGCAGCGCCAGATGAAGAACGCGCTCCAGAGGTTGGTTTGTGCCACACGCATTCAGGAACCGTAGATCGCGCTCTTTTAAAATACGTGCCGATCAAGGCGTATGGACCGCGCGGTGAGGTCGAAACATTTGCCTTTATGGACGATGGTTCCTCTTCGACGTTCATCGATAGCTCCTTGGTAGAGGAACTGGGGCTAACGGGCACACCTGTGCCGCTTTGTATCCAGTGGACCGGCGGAGTGACGCGCCAAGAGAACTGTTCCGTGCGCCTTAACCTCGAAGTATCTGGAAGAAACGGGAGCCGTAAGTACGACCTGATCAACGCGAGAACGGTAAAAATGTTGGGGTTACCTACGCAAACGGTGGCGGTTTCTCAGTTGGCTGACCAGTATTCGCACCTGAGAGGGCTGCCGATCGCCTCTTACAGCAACGTTCAGCCTCGTATTCTCATTGGTGTCGACAATTGTCGAGTGACCAGACCATTGAAGACGGCTGAGAGGAGCGAACACGAGCCAGTCGCCTCGAAAACGCGTTTGGGATGGATTATTTACGGCCCGTGTCCGATAGCGGAGAACGTACCCGGAGCAGTGTATAATAGTTTCCACGTGTGCCTGTGCGACGGAGTGAGTGCGGAGCTGTTGAACACCGAGGTGAAGAAGATGTTCTCCCTGGACACCATTGCTGTTGAAAAACCAATCAGCGTGTGGCGCTCGAAAGAGGACGACAAGGCGATGGCGATTCTAGAAAAGGAAACGGTGTTGGTTAGTGATCAATATGAATCGGGACTGCTGTGGAAAGCGGAAAATATTCGACTGCCCTGTAGTAAAGCGATGGCTTTGAGACGATACCACTGTCTGAAACGGCGTATGCAGAAGGATCCAGTACTGGATGCAGCGGTACGAGACACGATACGGAATTATGAGAAGAAAGGTTACATCCGTCGCTTGACGGAAGCTGAAGCGGCTGAACGACATCCCCGAGACTGGTACCTGCCAGTGTTTCCTGTAACGAATCCAAATAAGCCAGGTAAGATTCGTTTAGTGTTCGATGTTGCAGCTACCGTTAACGGTATCAGCCTTAATAACAATCTTCTCACCGGACCGGATCTTACGGCTAACCTGTTGGAAGTGCTGTTCAAATTCCGGGAGTTTAGCGTGGCTGTGGTCGGAGACATCCGCGAGATGTTTCATCAAGTGTTGATAAAGCCGGCCGATCAGCGAAGCCAGATGATATTCTGGGAAGGAGATGCTGCCAGTGACGAACCCGTCACGTATGCTGTTGCAGTGATGACCTTCGGAGCCGCCTGTTCACCGAGCACCGCGCAGTACGTGAAGAATCACAACGCAGAGCGGTTCGAGTCGGAGTATCCACGAGCGGTGGAGTGTATCAGAAACGAACACTACGTCGACGATATGCTGTTCAGTGTCGAAACGGAACAGGAAGCGATTTCTCTGGCGGAACAGGTGCGATACATACATTCTCGGGGTGGATTCGAGATACGTAACTGGATTTCCAATTCGTCACGAGTCATGGAACGTGTGCAGACCATCACTGAAACGGAAAAGAGTTTCAACATGGGTAACGAGTTCAGTGCGGAAAAGGTGCTTGGTATGTGGTGGGACACCCTTACGGATACCTTTTCGTTTCGGCTGTCCAAGAAGTACGATCAGGGCATCCTGTCTGGAGGACAACTTCCAACGAAGCGAGTGGTGTTGCGGACGCTAATGAGCATTTACGATCCGATGGGACTGGTGGGACAGTTCCTTATGTTCCTGAAAATGTTGCTGCAGGAAATTTGGAGAGTGGTTATGATTGGGATCGTGAAATCGACGGCCACATTGCGGAAAAGTGGTTTACCTGGCTGAAAGTCTTGCAAGCAGCAGTACTAGGCGCGCGACTGAGCAAGGCGATCATCCGATCACACCGTCTGGAGATTCATCGCACCACGTATTGGACGGACTCAAAAAACGTTGTCAGCTGGCTAAATTCCGATCACCGACGCTATCATCAATTTGTCGCCTTTCGGATCGGAGAGTTGCTTGAGACGACAGACGTGCAACAATGGCGATGGCTACCGACGAAGTACAATGTAGCGGATGATGGAACCAAGTGGGTGAAAACCCCCGATCTGTCACCCGGCAGCCGTTGGTTTCGAGGTCCTTCTTTCCTGTGGGAACCTGAGTGCGAGTGGCCCGCGGCGGTGGAAGCTGTTCACGACACAACTGAAGAGCTTCGGGTAAGCGCGTGCCACCATCAAACTGTCGACAAGGGTGTCGAAGCAGGTGGGTTCATCCAGTTTGAGCGATTCAGCAAGTGGAGAAGGCTTTTACGAGCCGTTGCACATGCTATCCGCTTCATTTCTAACGTCCAGAACAGCATCCGTGGAACAACGAAACAACTGGGACCCCTGACGCAACCAGAACTGGCCGAAGCAGAACTGATTGTGTTCAGATCGATCCAGCAGGAGAGCTACCCCGAAGAGATCCGATGCCTGCGACAAGACAAAAGGAAACACCCGTGGCAGACAGGCATCAAGAAAGAGAGTCCACTGTTTAAGCTATCACCCGTCCTTGACGATAGCGGCGTAATAGTGATGGGTGGTAGATTGGCTGAGTGCAGCGCAGTGAGTCCGGAGATGCGCCGTCCCATAATCCTTCCCCCCAGCCATCGTGGTACCACATTACTAATCACAGACGCTCACGAACGTTTCAGGCACTGTAATCATATGACGGTGATTAGTGAACTTCGGCGAAGATACTGGATCCCTTGCCTGTTGAGGACGTACCGGCAACTGCGCAAAGCATGTCCTACCTGCCGAAATCGCGAAGCAACACCCAACCCGCCGATGATGAGCCACCTACCCGACCCCAGATTGTCCTTGGGACAGCGACCGTTCACCTATACCGGGGTGGATTACTTTGGGCCTCTCCTTGTCGCGGTAGGACGACGCGTCGAAAAAAGATGGGGTGTCATCTTCACGTGCCTCACCGTTCGAGCGGTGCACCTAGAGGTAGCGCACACCCTTAGTACCGGATCGTGTATCGCTGCTGTTCGCCGATTCATCGCCCGGCGCGGCGTTCCCCGCGAGATCATCAGCGATTGCGGGACGAACTTCGTGGGAACAGCACGAGAGCTACGGGACGCGATTGCCGGTGTGGACCACGAGGCGCTCATGACAGAGTTCTGCAGTCCGGAACTGAAGTGGACGTTCAATCCACCGGGAGCACCACACTTCGGAGGCTGCTGGGAGCGTTTGGTGCGATCGGTGAAGAAGGTGCTTGGACATCTTAACCTTTCCCGCCGACCGACTGACGAGGTGCTCGAGACTGCGCTGGCTGAGATCGAGCTGATCCTAAACTCCCGGCCTCTTACGTACGTTCCGGTAGATGACGCAACGCAGCAGCCTCTTACGCCAAACCAGATCCTGCTTGGAACAGCAGACGGAAGCAAGCCACCTGTGGCTTACAGCAGCGGCAGCGATGCGGTCAACTCGTCCTGGAAAGCAGCACAGCATATTGCGGATCTGTTCTGGAAAGCGTGGGTACGAGATTATTTGCCGGTGCTTGGGAAACGAACGAAATGGTTCGAAGCGGCGGAACCGTTAGGAGTAGGAGATCTCGTTCTAATAGTGGATGAGAACTTACCGCGCAACTGCTGGCCTAAGGGTTTGATCGAGGAAGCGATTAAAGGAAAGGACGGCCAGGTGAGACAGGCAGTAGTAAGGACCGTTAAAGGTATATATAAAAGACCTGCTACAAAAATCGCAAAGCTAGAAACAACTCGTGGTGATCGGATTTAGGATAAAAGGGACACGTGGAACAAAAACGTCAGGAGATAAGGCAATGTTTACAGTGCAGGAGTGAGATAGCCTCACTGCGGAAGGGAATGTTGAAGAACGTAAACATTACAGAACGTAAACATTGGGGTGACGGGACGACTCATGATAACGAGTAGTGGTTACACGCGCGAGTCGGAAAGTTGAAGAGCGTAGGCGGCGCAATTCGCTATAAAAAGGGTTGGGCTGGCGCCGTAGGGCCTTTTTCGACGGAAATTTTCTGTAGCGTGAACAACCACTAGAAGTGAGTAATATTTTGGCGTGGGTTAATAAAACGCAAAGCACCACTTATAATATTAACACTTTTCACACACGACCTAAAAAAGACTCAC